>NC_090647.1:92932804-93257179 GCF_040937935.1 Hyperolius riggenbachi
GGGGTCTCAACTCGAAATATGACAACACTCTACTCTTAAAATTCCGGAAGTCGGACTTGTGGCCGGAAAATTTGTCTGGTACGGGCATACGTATGTCATCACTAGGAGTTGATCGCACCGAATCAACTGACATCTGAAGGGTTTGCACAGAGCCTGTTAGGGCATCAATTAAAGCTTTGTGCTGGCCCAGTGCTTGATGGATGGTATTCACCGAAGTGGCAAGCACAGTCAGAGGGTCAGCGCGTGCGTCCATCTGTTAATTGGTCTGGCGTTCTGTAACGATCGGTGAAGCACAGAGAGGATCTGATTACCGGTGATCTGCAGTATCACTGGGAATACAGATGTATACCAGATTATAAGTGATCTGCAGTATCACCGATAATCCGATATACTAGCTAACCTCTGTTCACCTGAGTAGAGTGTAGTGTTTGGTGTAACAGTAACAATTAGAGGACTAGGCCTCAGTGCAGCAAGGAGTAGCTGACTCACTTCTGGCTGCTATGAATTCCCTGCCTGAGTGCGCGCGCGCGCGTCACTCTGAAACTAGAGGGACTACGAGTCCCAGCCACAGCAGCCCCGATCTGCGGTGTCTCCGCAGCGGCGGTATGCGCGCTAACCGCCGCGTCCAACGCGGCGGTTTTTCCGCACTCCGCTGAGCCTCGCACGGAGACAGCCGCCTCATACCGAGAGGAGGCGGCTGCCTCTCCGTGTGCAGGCTCACCATGCGCGGAAGGAGCCGCCTGCCGCTGGCTCATGGCGGCGGCTCTTCCACGCTTTCTCACAGTATCCTGAATAATTTACTGCATTTTACTATATCAGTACAAGTTAGATAATATTGCAGTAGAAAGAAACTAAGATAAATGCAACCAGATACACACGCACACAAATTACATAAACCTAAGGTGGCCATACATGATACAATAAAGTCGATCAATTTTTTCAATAAAAACAATCAATTGTATAAGACATAAAAAAAAAAATTATCGGGGAAGAGCAATGTATTTTTTTGTTAGTAATAAAAATCTGATCCGATGTGTTGGAAATATCACATAGAGAAATATAACAAATGAATGTTTTATTCAAATCTTTTTTCAACTTTCAGAAAAATGTGTCTTAAGTGTATGGTATGTTGGTTTGATTTGATAGTAGCAAAAAGGTTTCTGTACCTTGTTAGCCAAACAAATTATGTAGGTAAAAGAAACAAAGTGTTGTCAATGTAATAACTTTTGATGGCTAACTGATAAAGTTAAATTATGCAAGCTTTCTGGGATCTAGTCCCCTTCTTCAGGCATATTGCCAGATGTTAGCTGAAGTAAAACACTGATGCAGATGTTTACCATTTACCTGTATCAGTGTTTGCCGTCAGATAACATCTGGAAATATGCCTGAAGAAGGGGACTAGATCCCAGAAAGCTTGCATACTTTATCAGTTAACCATTAAAATATATTATTTTTACAAAACTTTGTTTTTTCTACCTACATCGATTAAGCAGAAAATTCAGATTTTTCTGGGCGAAAACAACCACTAAAAATTAAATTGGGTATGGCCATCTTTAGGATGCATGCACACATCCAATTTTGATTGGCAAATTACAATTGAATCTGTGTAAGCACCCTAAAGGGGCCCATACACTGGTCAATTTCAGCCATGAATGGATGGATTTGATCTATCTGACAGGATGGAAAATCTAGGTCCATCTGCTGCTGGCAGCAGATCGATGGCCCATAGAGTTGCATTGCATCTAATGGTCCAATCATGCATTTAGATCGATTTCCAATAGATTTCCAGTAGATTTCATTATGAAATCTATTGGAAATCTGTTCCTGGTGTGTGGCACACATCAGATAGATTCCTGTCAGATTCGACTTGACAGGCATCTGACAGAAATCTATCTGATGGTCGAATCTGCTGCAAGTCTATAAGTGTATGGCCACCTTTAAGATTTCCACTATTGATACAATCTTAATTGTCCAATCTTACCACTTGTATGTAATATGAGGGATTGCTTAAAGTATTCATTAAAATACATACACTCAGTTTACCCTTCTCCTACATAGTGTATTCTATCCAACTTGGGTAGAATACAGTCCTGTTTTCTGAAGCACTTATGCATCACAGACAGGTTGAGATAAAATGTTTGTTTTATAGTTTATAGTTTTTATAGTAATCTATCCACTTGATGGCAATGTCAAGAAGTACGACATTGAAATATTGTACAGCATTGCAGCAGCTCGGATCACACTAGATAGGTTTTGCAAAAAAAAAATTGTTTGTTCATTTATTTTGCTGTTCGAATGACTCCTGAAGTGAGAGGAATATGGAAGCTGCCAAATGTATTTTTTTTGTTAACCTCCTTAGCGGTATGCCCGACACTGTGCCATAGTGAAGACCGGAGGTGTGCGGGGCGGCTATGCCGATTGCTGGATCCAGGCTGGGTAATGTATAAACGGGGGAGCGGCGGGGAGTGGGGGGTGCTGGGCACTTTTACTAGCTAGTCTAGTGCTAGCTAAAGGTTCTTCAGGCATGGGATCTCATTTATTATAGTGGGGGGCACAAACTGGCATAACCTCCTGAGCGTCGTAACGCTCAGGAGGTTAAACAATGCAAATTGTCTGGCTATGCCGATCCTCTGCCTCTAATAATTTTAGCCATAGACCCTGAACAGAGTACGTATGTTCTCGCCACCCGGGGAGAACATACGCCAAATGACAGCTCACCCTGCTGCTGCTGCTGCTGCTGAAATACCGAGCTATTCCCTCTCCGGGTCTTAGCAACTTGCTTGGAAAAGTAATTTGGTGTCTGGCTATCGCTATCGCCGACACCCAAGTTATGTCCATGGTGCCACCCAGTTCAGGTGCTACTGCACGCCAAAATGACCTGCTTTGCCTGAACAAGCATGCAGATCAGATGTTTAACTGAAGTATAGCTGGATTTGCCGCATGCTTGTTTCAGGTGTGTGGCTCTGACATGACTGATGCCAGAAAGCTTAGCAAAACTGCAAAAATAAAAGGAAATAAATATGGCAGCCTCCATATCCCTCTGACTTCAGGTGTGCTTTAAGACACTGATGTGTTGCACAGTGTTGCAGCTGCCCTCATCACACCAGATAGGTGTTGCTAAATTTGTGGAATGATCTGAAGTTTGAGAAACTTTTGTAAGCCGACTAGAGGAGTTGTTCCTCATCCCTACAAATATTCTTTATGACAGAGGAGCTCCAGTGACATATAGTAGAAAGTAGTAAATTATTCAGGATATGTAATTTGCGGTAAGTTAAATATCCTGGATTCAGCATCAGAAACACCTTCTTTATGTATATATTGCTTTAAATTGGTATGTAACTCCGACCTCACAGTGATGTTTAGCCTAGGCTGTTTAATATGCAGCCTTTTTCACCCAATGCACTCTGGGAAAACAAAACTGGTGCTGTTTCTATTTCCATTCAATCAGAAAAGACTATGAACACTACACATCACTGTCTGAAACTCTTCAGCCATTTTGTGTGTCCTGCCGTGACTTTTAATAAATCATGGAGTTTTATTTGAGTCATTGATTTTTTGTTTCAAAAGTTTTCTTGATTTTGGTCAAATGAGATCAGTCAGAAAATAGTATATTAACACGGCAAGTCAAACAATAAAAGTGTCAAAAACAGGTGTACAAGAGTAGACTCTTCAAATGCTCCAGAGGACTATGGCCTTCATGTCCGGGGCAAGTATCATGTAGTAAAACCAATCAAATAAAGGGCGCCGCACCAGTGGGGAAAGCCACTGATTTTTTTGAGGATTTGACTCCACTATTTTTTATATGTGTATACATGTATTTTTTAATTCTACAATTTTTGGCCTTAGTAATCCTTTAAAGAGACACTGAAGCGAAAAAAAAATGATGATATTATGATTTGTATGTGTAGTACAGCTAAGAAATAAAACATTAAGATCAGATACATCAGTCTAATTGTTTTCAGTACAGGAAGAGTTAAGAAACTCCAGTTGTTATCTCTATGCAAAAAAGCAATTAAGCTCTGCGACTTTCAAAGTCGTGGACAGGGCTGTGATCTGACTTTTATTATCTAAAGTGTTATTGAACTATTTACTTTTTCTCTACCAGAGGAGAGGTCATTAGTTCACAGACTGCTCTGAAAGAATAATTTTGAATGCTGAGTGTTGTGTAATCTGAACATATTATAGAATGATGCAATGTTAGAAAAAACACTATATACCTGAAAATAAAAATATGAGAATATTTTCTTTGCTGCTAAACTTCTAGTAATTATTCATAGTACACAACCAATTCATTATATCATATTTTTTTTCGCTTCAGTGTCTCTTTAAGGATCTGATTTATTTTTTTAACTTGTACATAACACTCAACCATAATAACATTTATATTTGACTTATGTTCCATGTCTTTAAAAAGAGTAAATCAAAGATCTCATTAGCAATAAAAAAGACATTGTAACACCCAATCCAAAATAAAACAATCCTGTTATATTATGCAAATGCAGACCTACATAGAACTGCAAAAAAGGAAGTGTTTGTGAAACCTCTAACACTGCTAAAACATTATTTTATGCAGCCAGAGAGATATTAGTCTTCTTAAAGTGAGACGTGTATGTGTATACAACAAGATAATGCAGACGATATGCATCAAGTGTCTGGTTGCCAACATATTGGCTCATATTTGGCTGTCAGATAGGCAGGTTCTGGTTGTGCTACTTGCTTGAAGGATAGAGTACTTGTAAAATTCAGTTTATACTAGTTTCAAGATTCTATGCCTGGCCTATAAAACTGTACACAAAACCTGCCCATCCTACATCTCGAGCTTGTTCACAGGTATACACCAGGCTGTCACCTCCGGTCCTCCAATGAGCTTTACCTAACTGCCCTTTGCATTTCCCATTCCTTTGCACGCCTGCATTATTTTTCAAGAGCCACCCCCCACCCTCTGGAAGTCTCTTCCACTGCCCATCAGACTTGCCCCCTCCTTCAACATATTCAAGCAAGCCCTCAAATCTATTCCCTTCAAGAAGACCTCCCCTCCCCCTACCACACAGTAACTCTCTACAGAATACTTATTCTACAGCCCTACCGCGTGTTTCCATCTCCCCTCCCCTTAAAGGTGGCCACTAACAATCCAATTTCTAGCGAAAAATCATTTGATCGATCAGAAATTCTGATCGGAAGTGAAATATTGTAATACATCGTTCACTACACCATCAACGAACCAATCTTTGCTTCCTATCTATCACAACCAACCGGAAAATCCAAATTTTGGTTAGACGAAAATTCATTCCGGACGACATTTTTTTCACTTGTTCATAATCGATTGTGTCCAACTGTCCATCAACGGAGGTTATTTACAACCAATCCGATCAGAATTTCTGATCGCTCGAACGATTTTTCGCTAGAAATTGGATTGTTAGTGGCCACCTTTAGATTGTAAGCCTTTGTCAGGGTCCTTCATTCCCTAGTGTATTCTACATGATCATGTGCCCCATCATTGTGCTCCTTTCCTATGACCGCCTCGTTCTTGTATTACTGGGCCTGCCTAACCAGCCCAAAATCACATGATCATGTATTTTGTACCCTGTTTGCCGCTTTCATTGTATGTGTTTATTGTCCAGCGCTGCATAATGTTAGCACTTTATAAATAATAATAATGATAATGAATAATATACTATGTGCCCCCTTATCTCTTCCTAATCAACCTGTAATGATGTCCATTTATTATTTGTTTGCACCCCATTTACATTCACAGGACTAGAGACCTACTGTACATGACCTGAACTTTTAAAGAGTGATTTACAACTGCATAGTGTTTAACCAAACCCTGGTCATTCTCTGCCACTTCACTCCCAAGATACAAACCCAACCAGAACCTTCGCTCTGCACACAATTGTCTTTTGTCCTCCTCTAGAATCATCTCCTCACATTCACCTATACAAGATTTCTTACCCCTCCTCTGGAATCCCCTTTCTAAAACCACCTGTCACTCTCCAACCTTTGAAATCTTTAAAGGAGTCATCAGGGATATTACACAAAATGAGCTTTGCTCCTCATTGATAAGCAGCTCCTCATTGATAAGAGAGAACTCGGCAACAACACACCAGTTTTTTGCTTCACAGAAACGTGGCTCCACAACGACATCCCCGATAGCGCCCTTCATCTCCCAGGATTTAGCCTCATCCGAGCAGACCGCGACAGCACCCTCTCTGGGAAAAGGAAAGGTGGAGGTATCTGTTTTTACATCAGCCCCACCTGGTGCTCCAACACCTCCATACTTGCCAAAATATGCTCCCCGGAACTTGAGCTTCTCCTCGTAAACTGCAGACCACAATACTCGCCCAGGGAGTTCTCTTCTTATGTCCTTGTTGGCACATACATCCCCCCGGATGCTGATGTCAAATCTGCCCTGCGCATTCTCAGCGACACAGTCACGCAGTGGGAGACGTCCCTCCCAGACTCTCTGTTCATTATAATGGGGGATTTCAATAGGGCCAAGCTCCACCAAGAGCTACCACGCTTCCACCAGCATATTACCTGCCCCACCAGAAACACTAACACCCTTGATCACTGCTACACGGTCCTGAAAGGTGCATATAAGGCCGTTCCGTGGGCAGCACTAGGCTCATCCGATCACTGCCTCATCCACCTGATACCAACCTACAAGAGGCGCCTGGAAACTGCAAAACCAGTCCTGAAGTCCACCAAAGTATGGTCAAGTGAGGCTAAGCTACAACTTCAAGCCTGCTTCGACTGCACGGACTGGGAGGCCCTGGAATCACCAAACCTAGATGAGTGGGCGGACAACGTGTCATCATATATTAGCTTCTGTGAGGACCAGTGTATACCAACAAAAACCTTTAAACTTTATCCAAATGACAAACCATGGTTCACCAAAAAACTACGACACCTGCGGTATTGCAAGGAAGCTGCACACAGGACTGGTAACCAGGAGCACTACAGGGAGGCAAAAAACAACCTGAACAAGGAACTGAGAGATGCCAAAAAGAGCTATGGGGAAAAGCTGAAACAGAAACTCTCCTCAAACGACTCCCGAGCTGTATGGAAAGGACTCAGGGCTGCCACCAACTATAAGCCCCCCCCTCAACATGCAAATCCCAGCACTGAGCTTGTTGAGAACCTCAGTGAATTCTACTGCAGATTCGAGAACCAAGCAGCATGTGCAGGGCTCCCGGAGCCACCTGCTCCTTCCTCCACCCCGCCTGCTCCATGCCCAAACTCACCGTCTCTGACCGTGAACGAGGAAGACATCCTGAGGCACCTGTCAAGGCTAAACACTAGGAAAGCCTCAGGCCCAGATGGTGTGTCACCAGCATGCCTGAAAACCGGTGCACAACAGCTAGCTCCTATTCTGTCTGCCATCTTTACCAGATCCCTCCAGGAAGGCAAAGTTCCTGCTTGCTTCAAGAGGTCGACCATCATCCCTGTACCCAAGAAGCAGGGAGTCACCGACCTCAACAACTTCAGACCTGTGGCTCTCACATCCGTCATTATGAAAACTTTTGAGAGCATGGTCATGCCCCTGCTAAAAGTCTCAACAGAGCCCCTGCTAGACCCACACCAGTTTGCATACAGAGCGAACAGGTCCACCGACGATGCCATCAACATCTGCCTGGAGTCAGTCTACGAGCACCTGGACAGAGCGAACTCATACGCCAGGATCCTCCTCCTTGACTTTAGCTCGGCGTTTAACACCATCAGCCCTAAAATACTTCAGGAGAACCTTGCTGCGCTCAATGTCCACCCCTCCCTGCGCCTGTGGATCACTGACTTCCTCACAAACAGATCCCAGGTCGTCAAGCTGGGTGCCATCCTCTCTCAACCAAGAACCACCAACACAGGGGCTCCACAAGGCTGCGTCCTGTCACCGATCCTGTTCTCTCTGTATACAAACAACTGCGAATCCACTGAAAGCTCCGTCAAAGTTATCAAATTTGCGGATGACACCACCATTGTTGGACTCATCTCCAACAACGATGAGGAGGCTTACCGTCACCAGGTCGAAAGTATCTGCAACTGGTGTAGGGTGAATGGGTTGGTGCTCAACACTGCAAAAACTGTTGAGCTGATCATAGACTTTAGGAAGCGCGCCCCCATCCCACCCCCAATCCATATTGAAGGCACGGAAGTTGCACAAGTCCCCTGCACTCGTCTCCTGGGCACAACCATCTCCAACGACCTGAGGTGGAAGGCCAACACTACCTCCATCCAGAGGAAAGCCCAGCAGAGACTATTCTTCCTCCGCCAACTGAGGAAGTTTGGTATGGACCGGAAACTTCTGACAAGCTTCTACTCAGCCACAATTGAGTCTGTCCTGTGCTCTTCTATATTGGTCTGGTACGCTGGCTCCTCTGCCAGTGATAGACACAAGCTACAGAGGGTCATCAAATCGGCGGAGAGAATCATTGGAAAACCTCTCCCCCCGCTGGACCTCCTCTACAATACCAGACTGTGCTCCAGAGCTTTACGGATCGCTAACGATCCCTCACACCCAGGCTCTCGCTTCTTCAGTCGGCTCCGTTCGGGCCAGAGGTATCGGTCCATCTACACCAGGACCTCAAGACACAGGAACAGTTTCTTCCCCTCAGCGGTCAAATCACTGAACTCTCTAGACTCACTCCCACCCCCCTCCACCACCGCACCGTCCTCCCATCAGTCTAGTCTTCAACTAGCCAGAACCGTTCTCCCTCAACTAACCAGAACCGTCCCTTAAGCATGTCTGCACAGCAGATCTACATATTTACTGCGAACAAGGTTTTTCGCTGCTGTGTATCACCACTGTACTACTCTGTTGTGTATCACCACTGTACTACAAGGTTTTTCTCTGTTGTGTACCACCACTGTACCACATTATGTTTGATGTATGCTACTTGTTATCTCTGTTGCCTGTCCTTTTTTCTGTACCTGCTTGTGCCAAGCCCAATTCCGGGCACGACCAAGTCGTGCTTGGCGATAAATAAAATGATTCTGGGGCTTTCTCCAGCCCCTTGCAGCCGAATGTCCTATGCTGTCACCTCCGCTCCCCGCCGCTGCGCAGGTGCAGTAGTTCTGCGCCTGCGCAGTTCGCCACAGCCCATGTGGCCATGATTGACAGTGGCGCTTCGCGCAGCCGCAGTAAGGCCGACCCCGCTTTCGGCGTGAATACCGAGTGGCGAGAGTGATACAGCGGCGGGGAGCGGAGGTGACATCGTGGGACAGTCGGCTGCAAGGGGCTGGAGAAAGCCCCAGGTGAGTAATGCTCATTTTGTGTATAATCCCTGGTGACTCCTTTAAGTGCCCCCTCAAAACTCACTTTCTCAAACAAGCATACACTGTAACTTAGATCAGTCCCCTTCACTTCAACCTCTGACCAAGTTGTGCCTTCTAAATATGACCTAAAACACACTGCCTATAGCTATACATATTGTTTATTACCCGACCTCTTATTTTCTCATATTGTATATTACCCCACCTCTTGTTTCCTCATATTGTATATTACCCCGCACCTTGTTTCCATATTCAGAGTTCCCCAACCCTGTCCACAAGGCCCACCAACAGTACATGTTTTGCAGAAAACCACAAACATTCACAGGTGAGGTAATTAGTGTCTCAGCAGAGCTGATTAACTGCCTGTGTGGATTCTCACAAAGCATGCACTGTTGGGGGGCCATGAAGACAGGGTTGGGGTACACTGCCTTATATTGTATACTACCCCACCTCTTGCTTCAGAACATACCACTGTGTGCCCTCCTTGCGGCTCTCAGTCCCCCATGCGCCCCGCTAGCCCCTCCTCTCCCGCGGAATTTGCCGACATGAAGAATGGGGAAGGAGTGTCCATTGCAGGAGAGGAATGCCCCTTCCCTGCCTATCAGAGTCTCCTACTGGCCCTCTGACCAAGTTGTGCTTACTAAATGTGACCTAAAAACACACTGCCTATAGCTATACATATTATTACCCCACCTCTTATTTCCTCATATTGTATATCACCCCACCTCCTGTTTTCTCATATTGTATATCACCCCACCTCCTGTTTTCTCATATTGTATATCACCCCACCTCCTGTTTTCTCATATTGTATATCACCCCACCTCCTGTTTTCTCATATTGTATATCACCCCACCTCCTGTTTTCTCATATTGTATATCACCCCACCTCCTGTTTTCTCATATTGTATATCACCCCACCTCCTGTTTTCTCATATTGTATATTACCTCGCGTACATACAAAAAGGGCGCCTGGAAAAAAGGGCGCGGAATATAGACGAAATTATACGTTTTTATCTAAAAGAATATTTTTCGTTTATAGCTTATAAATGAAAATCAAGTGCTACCGTAAATATGTTGAATAAACGGAAATGAAACTGCAAAATACCGTCTATAACAATAAACAATATTTACCCTTGTATTAAGCATAGTAATACAATTGCAGATATTACAGGTATTTTACTGCAACTATACCTAACTGTATTCTCACACAGATTTCTCCTATCCCTATTTCCTAGAACCCCCCCCCCCCTTTTGTGGAAATATACATAATTTAATAAATTGTATATATTACAAATATTGTACTGTAACTATACCTAACCCTACTCTCACACAGAACCCTCCCTGTACCTATTCCTAACCCCTAGACCCCCCTGGTGGTGCCTAACCCTAAAACTCCACTTGTGGTGCCTAACCCTAACCACCCGCCTGGTGGTGCCTTACCCTAACCCCCCCTCGGTGGTGCCTAACCCTAACCACCCCCCTGGTGGTGCCTAACTCTAACCACCCCCCTCCCCCCAGTGGTGCCTAACCCTAACCACCCTCCTGGTGGTGCCTAACCCTAACCACCCCCCTGGTGGTGCCTAACTCTAACCACCCCCCTCCCCCCAGTGGTGCCTAACCCTAACCACCCTCCTGGTGGTGCCTAACCCTAACCACCCACCTGGTGCTGCCTAAACCTAACCATCCCCCTGGTGGTGCCTGACCCTAACCATCCTCACTGCACAAACACCCTTACACACATATAAACAATAATATATTTAATCCTTAACCACTTGATGACCCACCCTTTACCCCCCCTTAAGGACCAGCGCTGGTTTGATTGATCTGTGCTGGGTGGGCTCTGCAGCCCCCAGCACAGATCAGGGTGCAGGCAGGGAGATCAGATTGCCCCCCTTTTTTCCCCCCTATGGGGATGATGTGCTGGGGGGGTCTGATCTCTCCTGCCTGCTGTGGGTGGCGGGGGGGGCACCTCAAAGCCCCCCTCCGCGGCGAAATTCCCCCTCCCTCTCCTACCTGCTGCCTCCCCCTGGTGTTCCGGGCTGCACAGGACGCTATCCGTCCTGTGCAGCCAGTGACAGGATGTGGTCTGTCACATGGCGGCGATCCCCGGCCGCTGATTGGCCGGGGATCGCCGATCTGCCTTACGGCGCTGCTGCGCAGCAGCGCCGTACAAATGTAAACAAAGCGGATTATTTCCGCTTGTGTTTACATCTAGCCTGCGAGCCGCCATCGGCGGCCCGCAGGCTATTCACGGAGCCCCCCGCCGTGATTTGACAGGAAGCAGCCGCTCGTACGAGCGGCTGCTTCCTGATTAATTAGGCTGCAGCTGGCGACGCAGTACTGCGTCGCTGGTCCTGCAGCTGCCACTTTGCCGACGCACGTTATGAGTGTGCGGTCGGCAAGTGGTTAAAATACTTCACTACAAATAACATGAATAGTATAATTTATATATTTTTAATAGAATAAATAGCCTTAAAATCACATACACATTAAAAATATTATAAATAGAAAAAGTTATATATGTATAATAGGATAGATAGCCTTACAATCACGTACACATTAAAAATCTTAAAATAACGGCAATATTAAAAGCAATATATTAGTAAGATAATAAATCTGAAAACTATAATCGGCGCATTATAATTCTGAAAACAAGTTTAATACCAAAAGCGATGCATTTCTAATACAATAAGGTTGTAAACGATATTTAAGCATTATACGTATGAAAACGAATTTTAAAACCATATAATAAGTATAAACGGAAATTTACTTGTTACACTCCTGAAAGCGAAATTTAAAAACGAAAAAATAAGTAAAACCTCCTGAAAGCAACATTTAAAAACGAATTTGTAAACGATATTTGTAATAAACCTTATTCTGTAAACAAAAACTTTTGTTAACATGATCCCTGCAACCGCTATTTCTCAGGCGCCCTACTTTCCTGTCGGGCTCCCAATAGCCGATATTTTGCATTGCAGCCTATGGCGGCGGCCTTTTTGTCCATTAGCCATATGCGCCCTTTTTTCCTGCTTCCTATCACCCCACCTCTTATTTCCTTATATTGGCCTCGATTCATCATTGTCTTTGAGATAACTTTTTCCAGTTTGTTAAATTACCGAATTCGAAGTTTAGCGATTTCTAGTTGTATTCATCAAGGTTTTTCGGCATTCGGTGTGAATTCGATAACAATTCGGTAACCATTCGGTAACGTGTCGATATTTCCATTTTACAGCGGTAATTTAACACAAGGCCATAAGATTCCCATGGAATTGTGGGTAAAAGGCAGTCCTTTGAGCACTACGTAGCAACATTCTGAATAGGGCTTAACACCTGGACCAGGATTCTGGAAGTGGTTGGGACAATCCCACAATTTGATAGGAGCCTTTTCTAAAAAATTATAGTGCAGCTAGCAAAATTAGTTAACCCTGGCACTGCCTGTGTTCTCTTACAAGATGATTCAAGAGAAATGCAGATGTCGTAATATAGCAAATAAATCTATTCTCTTACAAATTTATTTGGTTGCAGACCTTATTCTTGCCCTTCTGCGCCTTTGAATCACTCGCAGCTGATACATAACCACTTCAAATGGCTCCATCTTCTCTGTCAGCAATGATCTGACAGGAATAACGACAGAGCAGTGAAGGAGATAACTAATCCTAAATGTAACGCTAAACCACGCCCACTTTCTTTTTCATGAATTGCACTTTCTTCCGTTTTAGCGAATCGTTACCGAATCGTTAACGAATGTTCGCTAACAGCTGTAGATAACTTTGATGAATCCTGAAATGAAGTTAACAAATTCGGTATTTTACCAAACTGTTGTTAACAAATTTGCTAAGTGTTGATGAATCGAGGCCATTGTATATTACCCTACCTCTTGTTTCCTCATATTGTACAGTATATTACCCTACCTCTTGTTTCCTCATATTGTACAGTATATTACCCCACCTCTTGTTTCCTCATATTGTACAGTATATTACCCCACCTCTTGTTTCCTCATATTGTACAGTATATTATTCCGCACCTGGTTTCCTTATACTGTATATTACCCCACCTCTTGTCTTCTCATATTGTACAGTATATTACCCCGCACCTTGTTTTCTCATATTGTACAGTATATTACCCCACCTCTTGTTTCCTCATATTGTACAGTATATTACCCCACCTCTTGTTTCCTCATATTGTACAGTATATTACCCCGCACCTTGTTTTCTCATGTTGTACAGTATATTACCCCGCACCTTGTTTTCTCATATTGTACAGTATATTACCCCGCACCTTGTTTCCTCATATTGTACAGTATATTACCCTACCTCTTGTTTTCTCATATTGTACAGTATATTACCCCGCACCTGGTTTCCTCATATTGTACAGTATATTACTCCGCACCTGGTTTCCTTATATTGTATATTACCCCGCACCTTGTTTTCTCATATTGTACAGTATATTACCCCGCACCTTGTTTCCTCATATTGTACAGTATATTACCCCGCACCTTGTTTCCTTATATTGTATATTACCTCACCTCATATTCCCTCCATATTCCCTTAGTTTGTAAGCTTGCTAGGGCAATGCTTTTTCCACTTTTGTGTCTTGGAATTTGCTATACATTTTGATCATCATGTAATAATTGTCACTGTGATTACCACCAACAGGCGTACAAATTACCTCAATGCCATTATTTGAATGGACACCTCTGGTAGCTCCCCAAAATTTGCAGTTTTTTGTGTTTTTTATTCTGCGATTAGTGGCGGGGGTCAGTGAAGGTTAGCCATGGGGAGGTGGATGGTTAAATTTAGCCATAGGGGGGCCATGGGGGAAGTGGTTAAAGTGTACCTGAGGCGGTTTTTAAATGTAGAAAAGGGACACAGAGACATGTTCTCATCGACAGGACATACCACTTTGTGCCCTCCTTGCGGCTCTCAGTCCCCCTGTGCCCCGCTAGCCCCCTACGGAATTGGCCGACATGCAGAATGTCGCCAAATTAATGGTGAAGGAGCGTCCTTTGAAGGAGAGGAATGCCCCTTCCCTGCCTATCAGGGTCTTGTCACTGGCTCTCCACTGCGTTCACCCCGCCTCTCCCCCGCCCCCTCCATGCCAGTCAGCGCTTTCCTCTGCACAGAGCAGCACGGAAGTAAAAGCGGAGGAGAACTGCATGTGGGAGCGGCGGGAAGCAGTGGTAATAGATGCTACCCTCCCAATCAGGTGGCATGCTTTTTCTTTAGTTTAGATATCACCGCAGGTTCTCTTTAAGTTTAAGCATTGGAGGGGGATGTTTAGCTGTGGTAAAATATCGGTAACATTTACTATCGTATTCGTAATTGACACTGTAATAGCAGTATATCAGTAAAATTACAGATTCACTACTATCGGCTTTTCTGGGTGCCCAATATTCCCCGACCCCTTTTTGCATGTACGTGCTGCAACTACTTCCTGCATTCTCGATAAACTCTCTGTACAGTTATTTATTCTGATCCTGTGTGAAGAGGAAACTTACTGATAATCTATGACTGGGTCAAGAATTGTTTTTAATTATTTCTCCATGCTTTTCTGTGTTGTGTTCACCTCATTTCTAAGCACAGCCAAGGAATTAAATTGCCTTCAGTCTCTGTTTTGCACAGAACAACATTAAGCAGTAATCTGGGCTAATGTGTCATAGGAATAAACACTGCTGTTAACAAGACCCAGCAGCCAAGGTCTGCCTAATTATTTTCAAAGTCCTGTTCCGAAAAAAACCTTTGACTTTTAAAGCTGAACTCTGGATAGTTTAACAAATACTTATAATTAATTATTCCCTCTACTACCAAATAGCCATAAATGTCTTCACAGGATTGCCTCAAATACTTTCAATCTCAGCTAGAGGTTCAGGTCATGTGATCCTTTGCGAGCAGCAGTGTTGCATATCATGTGTTCTGTGGTGGGCTCGGTTCATCTGAATTCATAACTGTGAACAGGCAGTGCAAAACAATATTACCAATATTACCAGTACTAACGCTAGCAGAGTACTGCATGTTGCGCAATTAGCGTAGCCCGTGGTACCTGGGTAATGTGAGCATTGCTATGGTAATGCATGCTATGAAATTTGCATAATCGCTGAACTCACCAGCATTAAAGAGAAACTGTAAACAAGAATTGAACTTCATCCCAAATAGTAGCTGATACCCCCTTTCCCATGAGAAATCTATTCCTTTTCTCAAATGGATCATCAGGGGGCTCTGTATGGCTCCTATTGTGGTGAAACCCCTCCCACAGTGCAATGTCAGCACCAGGGTGCAGACATCGCACTGTGGAAGCCTTGTTGCATTGTGGGAAATAACAGCTGTTTACAGCATCTCCTTCCACTGACATCACCTGCCAGCAAAAATGTCACCATGTGATCAATGTCAGAATGTAAATCAGGGAGAGGAAAGATTTTACAATGGGCAAACACTGACTAAATCATTTATACATAATTATTGTAAAAATAAAGCACTTTATTACATTATTTTCACTGGAGTTCCTCTTTAAAGCAAAACTGTCGCTTGATGCAATTGCACTTTTTACCAGACAGGGCAGTTTCCGTTCTCATGCTGCAGGGAACCAATGCTTCGGAGCAAACATGAAGGCAGATGAGTGAGAACTTGAAGCAGGTGACATAAGTCCCTATCGTTCACCTGCTGCCGGCTTTATTTAACCTCTTAAATAATATAAAAAAAATAATGAAGTCCTCTTCTACTCAAAGCTTTTATTTATCCTTTGTCCTGCATGTGGACTGGTAAGGCTCAGATTGCTAAGCCGACCTGTGTGGGGCTCCACCACACTAACCTACACTAGTCTGCCTCGTATATGATATGGGGGCTCTGTAAGAGAGTGGAAGCAAAGCCTCCCCTGTCCTATAAAGCCTTGCCCAGGGGCTCCTCTCTACCATTATGCATTAAACATGGGGGTAACTACCCCCATGGATGTGTGGACAGGTATGGGGGAGGGACTTACAGTGGCACCTTTAAAAAGAACTAGAGACGAAGCACCCTCATGTATTTTATTACATTTATCAGTGGGAACATGACAGTAAACACCTACCATGCTTTTAGTTTTATTCTTCTCTGCCTAATCTGTCTGTTATCAGCTGTGATAAGAATCCCCGACTGAGCATTCAGTCTAGGTTTGACCTGGAATCATTACAGCTGAGTCAGTCTTCTGTGGAGTCTTTTCAAGCCTAAGCCTGCCCCCTCCTGGCCTTAGCTTTCCTGCTTTGCATACTTAGAGCTCTGATGACATAGGAGGGGCTGCTGCTGTCGAGAAAGAAGCTCTGAAACGACGTATCTGTGTGCATTGTGCAGCCAGTCATCATTATTATCTACTGTATGCAGTTTAATTTCTATGAGAGACACTTCCTACAGGCAGCCACACAGCATACCAGAATAATAAAGTTGAAAGCACACAGATGAAAGGCTGCAGCAGCCCTACTTGTCTATAGTCTCATAGAGGCTAGACAGCACAACCAGAACAGCTTATAACCTGGAAGCAGAAGGGATATGAGCCGGCGGCCATATTGGATTTTTCCTGGAGCAATAATGGATAAAAAACACTCAAAAAGGCCCACCAGAGCGGCGAAATTATCAGGTAGAGCATTTATTCTTTACAAGCTATCAACTGATATGTTTATTTTGTGTGAATCGTTCATTTCTGGTTTCCTTAAGCAAATCCTTTAAAAGCACCAACTTAAACACCTATTTATTGTATAGTAAGGTATGTTAGTACATTATATGCCATAAAAAATTCTAATGGTATATTTTCCTGCTGAGTATCACTTTATGTACAAATAAAATTCCAGATCTCTTCAGTTGTGGTGTGTAGTAATTTCAGTAAGGAGAGATTGACCAAGCTGTGAGTGTGTATGAGAGAAATCGCCACCAGGAGATTTGGACGCAGGATACGGCTGATATATGGCTTAGCCTGCTCCTGCACAAGTCCCGATGGCGTTAATTACTATTCCCCCTCCAGGTCCACATGGATGGTGGGGAATGATGTAATTTGGCTTCCAGCTATTGCTGGTGGTCGAATTACAGTGTTTTAAAAGTAACTTCAGCTTTGTCTTCTGAAGGTGCCGAAGTTGCTCCCTGTGTACCAAATCTCCTGCGCTGTAATTAACATGCTTGGCTGTGGTTCTCTGGAGTCTGAAGAGGAGAAACACAAAGGCAGGGCAGCAGAGACAGGTCCTGGATAGGACAGTTACAGATGGAGTCACACAGCCAGATACCCAGGTCAGGAGGCCTAGGGAAACAGTGAGTCAGCAGCACAGTCAGAACTTGCTGAACCAGCAGCAAGCAACAGGAGGCATAGCCACTTGGATAGGGCTAGGAGGAAAAGCAACAACTAGAGTCAGGAAGCTCAGAGGCCCTAGCTACTTAGTAGTTGCCAAGGCCAGAAACAACTGGCCACTGACTTAGGCCAGGCAGCAATAGCCAGGAGTTCCAGCTATCCACCCAGCCACTTGAGTGTTAATTGTTAGCCAGGGACAAGGGCAACTGCCACCCAGACCAGCAACAATAGCCAGGTCTAGCCACCCATGCCAGCCACTTTATTTCCATAAAACTTTAAATTGAGAGGAAAAAAGTAACTGTCTACTCCTATTTTCTGGGCCACGCCCCTGAGCCTATGTATGTGTGTGTGTATATATGTATATACATATATTATGTATGCATTTCCCCTTTTTGCTCCAAAAGATGTGCTAAGGCTTATTTTCAGTGGATGTATTTTTATATTTCTATCAGGAAGAGTCTCTCAGCAGAACAATTCCTGTTCCTTTGTACTGGGCTGCAGGTACTGATCATTCACCTGCCCTGGCATCCCTGCACACAGCGGATAACACTGCTGGGATGACAGGTCTGATCCCCGATTGGCGCTGCAGCGATGTGTCACTGCTTGCTGGCCACCTCTTCCTCCTCTTTAACTTCCGCTAGGGCTTATTTTCGGGGTAGGTCTTATTTTCAGGGAAAGAAGGTGTGTGTGTGTATATATATATATATATATATATATATATATATATATATATATATATATATATATATATATTTTCACCCAAATCGGTATACCGCTTTCCACTGAAAATTCCAATTACCGCATTACAAATCCTCATTCTCTGATTCATCCAGAGTCTACTGATTGGCTTAATATTAATGGTTATCGGTATAGTGGAAACTTCCATGATTTCCGACGAATTCCGTATTTTGATGCAGAAATGTGATTTCCAATCGGAAATTTCCGTTCCGCGGAATCAGAATGAGCATCCCCTAGTGTAAGTAGGTTTGACTCAAAGTCAAGTCATAGTTCAATAAGAATCAAGATTTATTTATTAAACTGAAGTTTGATAGAAGCAGCTATGGCTTCAGCTCCATGCTAAGTAATGGATGGATATACAATGCACACATCCATAATCAAAATTACCAAGCCATCTGCTGTTTGTCCTTCCACCTCTCACACTCTCCTAGTAGCCTCGCTCAACTGTGATTGGCTCCAATGCTATGTATGTCTGGCCCGTACATGCCCCCTCCTGCCCCAATCCGCTGTGATTGGCCACAGTGCTGATTTGATGGTGCGCGTGGCAAGATGGGTGTGATTTTCAGAGACATGGCCTATGTACTCCTGCCCCGTGCAGTGTAGCGCACGCCACCAGCTAGTAACTATAATATTCTTCAAGAATTTCATAACATCCAGGGCCAGGCCAAGGCAAGAGAGGCTCCAACCTCAGGACGCAGTATAGGAGGGGGTGCACAACTCACTCAGCTATCATTCCCCCTAGAAGCCGAGAGAAATAAGAAAAGGGAATACTTGGCAGTAACTGCAGCCAGATAACTAGATATTAAGGTGCTAGGTGCCCTGGGGCACCTCTAAAGCTAATACACACATCAGATAAAAGTCTTTGGAAAATGAAAGCTCACAGACAGTGGCGTAACTAGACTTATTAGGGCCCCCCAGCAAAATTGATAGCACGGATCCCGCTCAGTTCCCAACCCCCATGCTGGTCATGTGATCTGGAGTATTGCAGCAGAGAGTGTTCTGCTGTAAAGCAGTGTCTGGAAGAATGAAAAAATTACAGACGTTCCCGCTAATTGCTACTCTGGCAGTAGGAGGTGGCAGGGGTGGTTTTTGTGAGCAAATGGGGAGTTTTTTTGCTAATTGGCAGCACCTAAGGTTGGGGAAAGGGAGGAGGCGGGGCCCCCTGCAATGGCTGGGGTCGCAGGGGTAATTGCAAGGCCCATGATTACAGACCAATTTTACCTCCTTCCATATAGTATGAGAGCCATACTCTACACAGTCTTTTCTATTGAGCTGAACTCCCCATCAGATAAAATCTTTGCAAGATGCTGCACACAAAGATGTTGTACACGTGCAAAAGATCAGTATCTGCAAATTGCATTCATAGTCTACTGTATATCTGCAGATCTCATACACACCTTGTTTAATGGACATTAATCTGCATATCTGAAGATCCATCCTGGTGAATCTGATCTGCAGATTAATGTCCATTAAACAAGGTGTGTAATACAGGTATGTCAAACCGGTCCTATGAGGGCCGAGGTCCTCACACATTTTTGATACATCTCAAATGAATTGATGGGTCTGAATCAGGAAAGGTGTGGTCCATCAGGTAGAACACATTCCTTTCTTTCTCAGTCCATCCTAAACACTGGCATGGATCTGGTCCTCCAGGCCTGGAGTTCAACACATGTGGTCTAATAGTAATCAGTGTGTGACGCCTGGGGTGGGAGGGATGGAGGGGTGCACTTTGATGTCAACCTTGGGTGCTGCAGGACCTTGTCCCGGCTCTGTCCAGGAATAGTCTCTGGGCACCTCTCTCAAAGGGCGAGCACCATTGCTGGATGAGACTGATCGATTTCTATCCTGTGAAATGAATATGTATAAAACAATTATAATTAAACTGCACAGAAGATAAAATATTCTTCCCACTCGTCCCTTCATAACATACTGTGCACATTTTTTGGGTTTTTTGTCTATACCGTTCCTTTATAGACTGGCTAATCAGAATGCAATTTATTTCAATTAAAATCAACACTTTGACAGCCGGATACGTCCATAACTGAAGATTATTTCAACTAAACTCTTCCATGCAATCAATAGATAAATCCCTCCAGAAGTAGCAAATCCCACAGGGAGCATGAATAAGCAATACCCCTTTGACTGATATGGAGTCTGAACATCAAATGGAGTCTCTCACTGTCACCTCCAATCAGAATCAAAATCAGAATCAGAATCAGATTTCTTTCGCCAAGCATGACTGGGTCATGCCCGGAATTGGGTTTGGCACAAATACATAGCTCCTGAGTACATAGACAAAAGGCAGGAAAAAGCATCAGAATACAGAAAGCGTCAGGAGTACAATCAGATCATGACAGTTATACATATATATTTTCACATGCAGTTAATAAACAGCCTGTCTTTAACTCTGGAGTTATTTTAAGGATTGAAGAGTTAACTTAAAGACAGAAGAGTTAACTTTAGGTTTGCCTGAGGTAAAATGTTTCCTGAATGCTACATGCCTTATCACCATGGTAGCAACTCTAGAAGAGTTATTAAAGACAGGAGATACGCTTAGTGAATTGAGGCCAATGTATTTATAAATTGTGAAAATATCACTTAGGAGAAAACTCAGGAGAAAAAGTGAATTGCATATGGGCCCCTGCCTTTAAAGAGACTTTGTAACATTAAAAAGATCCCCTGGGGGGTACTCACCTCGGGTGGGGGAAGCCTCCGGATCCTAATGAGGCTTCCCACGCCGTCCTCTGTCCCACGGGGGTCTCGCCGCAGCCCTCCGAACAGCCGGCGACTGTGCCGACTGTCAGTTCAATATTTACCTTTGCTGGCTCCAGCGGGGGCGCTGTGGCGACTTTCGGCACGGAAATAGATGGAAATACCCGATCTCCGTCGGGTCCGCTCTACTGCGCAGGCGCCGGAAACTTGCGCCTGCGCAGTAGAGCAGACCCGACGGCGATCGGGTATTTCCGCCTACTTCGGCGCCGACAGCCGTCAAAGCGCCTGCGCAGGAGCCAGGAAGGTAAATATTACGTCACCGCTGCACGGAGGGCTGCAGCGAGACCCCTGACGGATGGAGGACGGCGTGGGAAGCCTCATTAGGATCCGGAGGCTTCCCCCACCCGAGGTGAGTACCCCCCAGGGGCCGTTTTGTCGTTACAGTTCCTCTTTAAGTTTAGGTCTCAGTTGTTAATTTAAGGCCCCGTTTACACTTAATCAGTTGCTCTCAGTTATAACTGAAAGAAAAATGATTTTTAAAGTAAGTCCCATGTTTTCCTATGGCACCTCACACTTAACTCGTTTTAACTGAAATCTTTTTCACAATGCACTGTGCTATGGAAAAAAAACGCGTACTAACGCATAATAACGCACACCAACTGATTAAGAGTAAATGGGCCCTAAGCATCAAAACCATAACCTCAGGAATTAATCGTAAAATTAAAGACAGAACTTTAGGACAGCATGAGGTAAATTGCTTATTGATTGACAAAAGACTTATCACCATGGTAACAACAGTAGAAACAGCTCAGGAAAGTTATTAAAGACAAGGGATAAAATGCAGCCAATGGCCACAATTCACTACGATCATGCTGGTGATAGCAAGGCAAGTGAAAACTCATCACCACACATCGATCAGTGTTTTAAAGAGACACTTAAGTCAGCAAAAAAAAATGAGTTTCACTCACCTGGGGCTTCTACCAGCCCCCTGCAGCAGTCCTGTGCCCTCGCAGCCACTCACTAATCCTCTGGTCCCCCGCTACCAGTTAGTTTCATTTTTGCCGACAGGCCCGTCAGGACTGGCCACGCGTAGCTTTTTCCGAATTCCCGACTGTAATTAGCGCTATTGCTGTTGCCGCATTACGAACGCATAGATATTCGGCAACGCGTATTTTTGTACGCGTTGCGGCCCACAATAGCGCTATTTACAGTCGGGAATGCGGAGAAAGCTACGCGTGGCCAGTCCTGTTTGGCCTGTCGTCAAAAACAAAACTAGCTTGCAGCGGGAGACCAGAGGATTAGTGAGTGGCTGCGAGGGTACAGGACTGCTGCAGGGGGCTGGTAGAAGCCCCAGGTGAGTAAAACTCATTTTTTCTCTCTGACTTAAGGTTCACTTTAAGTGTTTATTCACTAAAGAAGCTTGCTTTACTAACATATGGTGCTTCTGAAGACTGCTGAATACCCCAACTAGGAAGAGAGCTGTCCACGACCAAATTGGTCGTGGACTGCTAATGGGGGAGCCTGCAGGGGGAACATGGACACCGAAAGGAGAACGGGAATGCTCATTAGGACCCAGAGCCTTCCCTCTCCTTAGGCAAGCATCTGTATTATATTTTAAAAAAAGGCTTCAGTCTCCCTTTAAAGGGAACATGAAGGGAGATACAGTATATGAAGGTTGCCATGTTCATTCCCTTAGGCAATGGGCATTGTTTATAACTTTTGTGCTGATGCTCTGCCTCTAATACTTTGAGCTGCATGCTCATTCTGGGCCAGTGACAGATGCTTTTACTGCATACATTCAAAAAGGGCCTCTGGAAAAAAAAAGGCGCAGGATATAGATGAAATTTTAAGAGATTATCTATAACTATTTTAGATTATGATTTAGAAACCATAAAAATATTAAGTATAAATATGTTGAAATAACGGTAATAAAATCTGAAAATATTGTCTATAACCATAAACGATATTTACACTTGTATTAAGCATAGGAAAGAAATTGTAAATTTTACAGATATTTGACTGCAACTATACCTAACCATACTCTCACACAAAACCCTCCCTGTACCTATCTCTAACCTTTAGACCTACCCCTGGTGTTGCCTAACCCCAAGACCCCTACTAGTGGTACTTAACCCTAAGACTTCCCCTGGAGGTGCCTAACCCTAAGACCCTCCCCCCCTTGGAGGTACCTAACCCTAAGACTTCCCCTGGTGGTGCCTAACCCTAAAACCTCCCTGGTGGTGCCTAACCCTAAAACTTGCGTGGCAGTGTCTAATCCTAAAAACCCACCTACTTCGCTGCAAATAACATAAATATAAAAAGTTATATATTTCTAACAGTATCAAAAGCCTAACAATAATGTATGCATTAAAAATCTCAAAGAAAACCTATATTGAGAAAATCCTCCCCTGGGGAGTACGCACCTGGGGTGGGGGAAGCCTCTGGGTCCTATTGAGGCTTCCCCGTCCTCCTCGGTCCCACGGCAGCGTAGATAAAGCTCCCCGAACAGCGGGGATGTAAATATTTACCTTTCCGACTCCAGCGCAGGCACAGTATCGTCTCTCCGCCTCGGAGATAGGCGGAAATAGCCGATTGCTGTCAGGCCGCTCTACTTCGCAAGCGCAAGTCTCCTGCACTTGCACAGTAGAGTGGACCCGACATAGATCGGCTATTTTCGCCTATCTCCGTGCGGAAAGCCGCAACAGCCCCCTCTCCCGCTGCAGCCAGGAGAGGTAAATAAATCAGCACTTGACAGGCTTGTCGAGGGAGGATTCCGGGTCACTTCGGGGGAGCCAGCGCTGGACTGCCTGCAGCTACAGGGGAAGCCTCATTGGGACCCTGAGGCTTCCCCTCCCGAGGTGAGTACCCCCCAGGGAACTTTTTTTTGATACAGAGTCTCTTTAAAATAATGGTAATATAAAAAAAAATTAAAGCTATATATTTCTAATAGCATAAATAGCCTAACAATAATGTACACATTGAAAAAAATCTTAAAATAACGGTAATATAAAAAATATATATATTTGATTATAAATGTGAAAACTATAATTTACACATTGTAATTCTGAAAACAAGGTTAATTCAAAAAGCGATATATTTGTAAGATAATAAGCTTTAAAATGATAATTTACGCATAGTATTCCTAAAAACTAATTTTCAAACACTACAATAAGTTAAAACAATAGTCAAAACGAAATTCTAAACAATACTTGATACAAAAATTATTCTGTATGTGAAAAAATTTGATTTCACGGTCCCAGCACCCACTATTTAACGGGCGCCCTCATTTCTTTTTTGGCACCCAGTAGCCGATATTTGGCATTGGGGCCTATGGGGCACCCTTTTAGTCCATTAGCCACATGCCCTCTTTTTTTCCTGTTTCCTTTTACTCTGGTCTGAATACACGGGCTGCATGCTTGTTGCAGGTGTGTGACTCAAACACAACTAAAGCCAAAAGCTCAGCATGGCAGCCAGGCCACTGGCATTTTTTTTATAAGGGAATGAAGGTGACCGCCTCCTTATTCCTCTCTCCTCAGGTTCCCTTTAAAATAAGGTTAGCCAGCAATGTAACCTGCAAGGGTTATCCAGCTTTGGCTGACCCAAACAGTCCTTTGCGCTGCTATTGAACATTTGCATTGCATTTTGGTAACACTATATATAATTTGTAACAAATAAATTATTGTTGTTATTGTACCAATATATTCTTTAGCATTGCACAATAAATAACAGGGTGTACAAATTGCACATTTCCAGAGATAACAGATGTAAACCATATCACAGGGGCAGACGAGGACATGCGCAGCCAAGCTTACATTATTACTATGTGCTAAAGCTGCCCACAGACTTGATGCTGTCTGTCCATATGGGTGACTTCAGGGCTTTCTGATGGCACACTGACGCTACCATTTATCACAACCAAGTAAATGGTTCATTACTGAACATGTAGGAAAGGGGATGAGCAGGGAAAAAGCCACAGCCACCACCAGCACTGCTCATCTAGGGAAGCAACAACATGAGTGACAGATGTCCTTATTTAAAGGGAATCTGAAGTGATAAATAAGCTTATGATATAATGATTTGTATGAGTAGTACAGCTAAGAAATAGAACATAAGTAGCACAGATATGAGTCATATTGTTTCCAGTACAGGAAGAGTTAAAGGGGAACTGAAGTAAGAGGTATACGGAGGCTGCCATATTTATTTCCTTTTAATCAATACCAGTTGTCTGGCAGCCCTGCTGGTTCTCTGCAGTAGTATCTGAATAACACCAGAAACAAGCAAGCAGCTAGTCTTGTCAGATCTGACTTTAAAGTCTGAAACACCTGATCTGCTGCATGCTTGTTCAGGGGCTATGGCTAATAGTATTAGAGGCAGAGGATCAGCAGGGCTGCCAGGCAACTGGTATTGCTTAAAAGGAAATAAACATGGCAACCTCCGTATACCTCTCCCTTCAGTTCCCCTTTAAGAAACTTCAGTTGCTATCTATGCAAAAGAGCTTCTCTGAGCTCTCTGACCAAGCTTGGATCGGCTACAGTGCTGTTTTCTGAAGCACTTATCTCAACCTGTCTCTCACTGTGTATTGCTTGTTTTATGGTTTTACTGGCAGGATGTTCAAATGGTCATTAGCTCTGCTCTGTTTCATCATTACAAACTACAGAGTGTAGTTTGTAAAATGCAAATATTAGATAGTGATGCAATGTTATAAAAAAAACGATATAACTGAAAATAAAAATATGAGACGCTTTTCCTTGCTACTAATGTTCTATTAACTATCCATACTACACATACAATTCATTATACCATAAGTTGTTTTTTTTTTTTTTTTTTTTCATTTCAGTGTCACTTTAACCACTTCACAACTGAGGGGTTTTACATCTTGACCACCAGAGCAATTTTTTAACCTTTCAGTGCTCCTTCCATTCATTCGTCTATAAATTTATTATTACTTATCACAATGAAATGAACTATATCTTGTTTTTTTCGCCACCAATTAGGCTTTCTTTAGGTGGGACATTATGCCAAGAATTATTTTATTCTAAATGTGTTTTAATGGGAAAATAGGAAATGTGGGAAAACATTTATTATTTTTCAGTTTTTGGCCTTTATAGTTTTTAAATAATGCATGCTACTGTAATTAAAACCCATGAAGTTTATTTGCCCTTTTGTCCCGGTTATAAAACCGTTTAAATTATGTCCCTATCACAATGTTTGGCGCCAATATTTTAATTGGAAATAAAGGTGCATTTTTTTCAGTTTTGCGTCCATCCCTAATTACAAGCCCATAGTTTATAAAGTAACAGTGTTATACCCTCTTGACATAAATATTTAAAAAGTTCAGTCCCTAAGGTAACTATTTATGTATTTTTTTTTCATTGTAATTTTGTTTTGTTTTTTTTTAATTACAAAAAATAAATAAATTGGGGAGTGTGGGAGGTAAGGAGTTAATTTTTAGTGTAAAACTCATTTATCTGTATGTGAAAAATGCTTTAGGGTGTAGATTTACTATTTGGCCACAAGATGGCGACAGTAACTTTTTGTTTAATGCGACCTGCAAGCGTCCTTCCGGACGCTTGCAGGAAGTACTAGGAGGCTAAGAACGTTTTTTTTTTTTTCACAATGATCGCGCTGCTTATCAGATAAGCAGCGGATCATTGCGGGGCTTAGATCAACGAATGGTTCATTGACCTCCGGGCGAGCGGCCGGCGGCGTGTTTACTATCGGGAGTGCGCGCTAGAGCGAGCGGGAGCGCGGGCAGCGGCGGGAGCGCGGAAAGTACGCATTTCTCCGTCCCTGGGGGTGAAAGGATGGAAAAAGGGATGGAGAAATGCGTACGCGTGGGGGTAAAGTGGTTAAAGAACAAACAGAAGTTTGGATCTTCACTGACTCCTAGGAGATCACCGTGTACCCTACCAGATACCTCAGAATTCATGGAGGGAAACTATAGCATAGACAGTATTTAAAAGCACCATGTTGTAAGAAAGCTCTTTTATTGGTGTCTAAAGGTAAAAGGCATGATAAGTGGTGGTGCCACAGAATGACTGCTAACCTAATCAGAAAACATTTCCACCAAGTCTGGAAATTTGCTAGTCTTTTACATAGTTTTTGGTTAGCAGAAATCCAGCACTATCCTGCTTATATATTGGCCTCAATTCACTAAGATCATGCTGGAGATAATAAGGCAAGAGAAAACTTACCTCCACACAGTGAGAGAGTTATCTTATCTCTTCATTCCTTAAGTTACCTCCTCTGTAGTTAATTTACCTCCTCTGTAGTTAATTTACCTCCTCTATAGTTATTTTCACACGCAGTTAATTAACAGCCTGTCTTTAACTCTGGAGTTATTTTAAGGATTGGAGAGATAACTTAAAGACAGAAGAGTTAACTTTAGGTTTGCCTGAGGTAAAATGTTTCCTGAATACTGCATGCCTTATCACCATGGTAACAACTCTAGAAACGTTTTTAAAGACAGGAGATAAGCTTAGTGAATTGAGGCCATTGCCAGCATAAATAAAGTGACAAGTGCACAGGTACAACACGTTCATATGATTCAAACGAGTGCATATATCGTCATGATACCTATCATAGCTGGTTGGCACATGGATAAAGAGAGAGAGAGGTCCACCAGTGGGTGCCAGGGGGTGCACACGGCCTAATGACCATTTCACAGGTGGTCACCTAGCTTTTTCCAAGGCCATATGGGTGGTTCATGCTTTTAATGGAATGAAAAAAAACCCACCTACTGATGGCATTTTTGTTGACTTAATACATTTATGTAGGATGGGTGCATGCACTAGGATTATTATGGAAATACAATAATGATATCTAGCAGAATTTTTTTAAATGCCACATGTGTTTTTGTGTGTAATTTTGTATACAATGGGCCTGATCCAATTAACATTTTCGCCAAGTATTCTCTTAGGCCTAGTGCACACCAGAGCGGTTCTGCTGCGGTTTGCGATCCGCTTGCGGGTGCGGATCCGCTAGGGTAATGTATTTCAATGGGCTGGTGCACACCAGAGCGGGAGGCGTTTTGCAGAAACGCATACTCCCGGGCTGCTGCAGATTTTGGATTGCGGATGCGTTTCTGCCTCAATGTTAAGTATAGGAAAAACGCAAACCGTCCAGAAAGCAATTATAAGGCTCTTACAAGATGGTATAGAACTCCCACTAGATTGGCCAAAATGTATAGAGGTGTGAGCAACACTTGCTGGAGGGGCTGTGGAAATGAGGGAACTCTCTTGCACCTACTATGGTCTTGTCCTAAAATTCAACCTTACTGGAGAGAGGTTATAGATATCAGCCGCCAAATCTCAACACAATACATCGAAGATACCCCCTGGTCTGCCCTTCTTCACCTTTCCAAAGCTAAAAAATACAGGAATTGTATAGTCCCACACCTACTTAATGCAGCTAAAAGCCTGATCCCACTTTATTGGAGATCAGTAAGAATTCCTACTATACGAGAATGGCTAAGCAAAGTGAATGATATGCATAAAATCGAAGAAACTTTACTAACAAGCAAAGACTTATTTGATAAATATTATGGCATATATGGGCTGTTTGATTAGATTTCCAGGACTCCGACAAATATAAGAGAATTATCCTCTAGTGTCGATACGAAATACTATTAATGTCTGTAATTTTAGAGCCGACAGAAAGTAGGCCAGCCAAATGGGGAAAACTACTGTTTGAATTTTATTATTTTTGTTCATGTGGTTATTTACCTTTACATTACATTCTTAAACAATAGGTTACGTTAGCCTATTAGGAGCGGATTATGACTATACAACAATATTTCTGACCCTTAGTTCATCCAGCTTTATAAGTTTAGAATACGTCGAAGATACACTAAATTTTAGTGGGCCGATTTCGACCCATCAGCTCGACAATCTGTTCTTAAGAGGGGAAACAAATAGCTATCCATCACATGGTTATTTATATATGTATAACATCTATCTGGATTTATAACATAAGATTGTCGATACACGTACAAATCATTGTATAGCCTAACCTATATGTCATGTTGACACTGTTAATTCAATCCCTCGGGAAAGTATGTACACTATTCTTTACAAAATGTGTCAATAAAATTATGTTAAAAAAAACGCAAACCGTCCTGAAAAACTTCAGAGCGGTTTGCCAGGCGTTTTTTGTTACAGTAGCTGTTCAGTAACAGCTTTACTGTAACAATACATGAAATCTACTACACCAAAAACGCTTCACAAAACCGCAAAATGCTAGCTGAAATGCTACAGAAAAAGAAGAAAAAGCGTTTCAAAATCTGCTAGCATTTTGCGGATCTGCTAGCGTTTTTTGGTGTGCACCAGGCCAAAGGTGATATTTTTACACCTTTTCAGTAAAATGCCTTTTAATCAAGCAGCAAGTAAGAAAATACCCCAAACAATTGTGACAGTACCCTTTCACCTACTTTTTAGTAAGTTTTCAACTGCAGAGTGTTGAAAAGTTATTTTAAACAGAAGATAAAAAACAAACAAAGTGAAGGATCATCCATGCAAAAAGGAAAAAAAGGATGCCCAAGCCTACAGTCCCAGTATTGGAGACCAGTCCCTGAACAATCCGATGAGACGCGCATCACAAATAAGTAAAAATAGCTCTTTATTTAAATGTCATTAAAATGATTATTTCAGATATAAAAGTGAAAAATAATGGCCATGGCAACAACCTGCTGTTGTTTTTCACTTTTATATCTGAAATAATGGCATTTTAATGACATTTAAATATCTCCTTTTACTTACCGATATTTGTGGTGCCCGCCTTATAGGATTGTTTGTAAATAGAAGATGAAAAATATCCCCTAGGTGAAATTTTGGGAGGTAAAGTGAATTAAAAAAAGGTCAAAGGACTCTATTGCAAAGTATCAATTTTAACTTTTTCCCGGACCAACGTAAGTAAATCCTATGCCGCACTTGTGGCTGCTCTAGGCTGATGCGGCGTAGGATTTACGCCACCCGCTGTTTTTCGCTCCCGAGGCGATCGTGCGCACCCGAGAGGGGAGATTAAGCTGTCATATGACAGCTGACATCTCCCTTCAGTGACCAGAAGCCATCGGGTATGGCTACTGATCACGTGATCACTACGATCGCCGGCAGATCGCAGTGATCACCAGTAAGAGCTGCGGCAGTAGGGGGAAAGAAGAGAATCCACTCACCTCCCTGCCATTCCCCCGGCGATTGGCGCTTCCCTCCACTCTGGCCGTCATCCCTGCAAGCTCTGACGTAAGTCCCGGGTCGTGGCTTGCTGATGTCATCAAGCCACAGCCCGGAACTGAGCAGCAGTACGAGTGGGGATGACGGCCAGAGCAGAGGGGTCCACTGCAGCTCATCGCTGGAGCCTGTAAGGTGAGTAAAGGCTGCTGGCTACAGGGGGGACATCTGGCTACAGGGGGGACACAGAGCTCAGCAAAAAAACACTGCGGATCTGGCTGCCTGACCCCCCCAAACGCCCCCCGCCTGCAAATTCACCTGGTCCTTAAGGGAGGTTAGGCAGCCAGTCCCCAAATGGTTAATATACAGTATGATACATTTTAGATTTTTTATAAACATGACCAAAGGTGCTGGGATCTTTTCACACATGTGAAATAAACTGTAGGGTTGCCATGTGAACTCCTTTCTCTTTGTCCTTCTCCTTGGTGAAAGACATGTTTTTCATGTATAGCAAATCGGTAGCCTACTGTTTGTGTTTTACAAGGGGGGCATCACTCAAGTCTGAGTAGATATACTGGTACCAGGAAAAGGCCATAAATCCTAATTAGCTATTCACTAGGGATGATTGATCAATGGGATGCAAATATTTCTGAATCCATGCAGGATTATGCAAATTATTTATCTATTTTATGCACCTTGAAAATGGACCAATCAAGTCCCACCAAGGTATAAATTGATTGGTCCATTTTCAAGTTGCGTTTATTTGCATACATAATTTGCATAATTCAGCACAATGTCAGAAATATCTGCATCTCATTGATCAGCCCTACTATTCACTTCTGTATATGACTGTGACTAATGATGATCTGTACCTCTGTGTATTCAGTCTGTTATGTTGTTTGAATTAGATTTTTTTTTTTTTTAGATGGTCTACTTTTATATTTTACCACTTTCTTATTTGTGCAAATTAGACCTCTCCCTTGACAATGGGCTACATTTATATAAACATTATCGAGTTTTTTCTTCTTAAACAGTTCTAACTAGCAGGGGTGACAGTTCTGCATGATAATAATAAAATTCCTAAATCCCACTTAATAGCAGCAGTTTACCATGTATTTCTAGAGCTGCACTATAGTTAAGAAAAGTGCAAATCCATCCCTAAACTGCCGCAGATAAAGAAGTGCTTGATAGCACTTCTACACAGATTGTGCAGTGCAGGCTAGACATGTGAAGCTGTTCTGTGCTTAACCCTGCCAATGCTGGATATTGATGCAATATAGCAGATGTATTGGTTACCTCACCAACAGCAATTTCCCTCAGACACTGCACTGTCTAAGAAACCTTCCTAACTCCTCCTATTTAAGAACAGTTTAAGAGGGAAACTGCACTATCTAGTGATTTCTTAAAGTGAACCTAAAGCCAGGCAAAAAAATGAGATGAACTCACCTGGGGCTTCCCTCAGCCCCCTGCAACCGATCAGTGCCCTCGCAGCCCGGCTCCGATGGTCCAGGGCCCGCCAGGAGGCCCCAATAGCAGCATAGGGGGCGATATACAGGCTGGCAACGCGAACAATCACTCATGTTCCCATGCCTGTCGGCCGGTGACGGCCAAACCGGAAGTGTTTGCCGTGGGTCCTGGACCATCGGAGCGGGGCTGCGAGGGCACCGATCGGCTGCAGAGGGCTGAGGGAAGCCCCAGGTGAGTTCATCTCATTTTTTTTGCCTGGCTTTAGGTTCACTTTAAGATGTCTGAGACATTTCTACACGAATTTCTAAAAACCTACCAATATTTTGTCTCAGAAGTCTCTTAATAAATGTCCCCCAATGACTTCTACCATGGATGATTGTTTCTGTCTGCTGCATTGTACATTCATAAAATAAATTATGATAAAGTGGATACTGCTACTGAAACTTAGCAGTCTACACAAAGAAACCAAAAAAATGTTTTAATAGACATTAAAAAATAAAAGAAAACTTGTAAAACTCCGATATAATGAAAACAATTCATCATGACTTCTAGGCAGACTTGTGATTATGACATGAGGATAATAGTGTTGACATTTCCTCTGTCATTCTCTTTCATTTCCCACAGCCAAAGGTTAGACACCTTAGCATTTCATTCTAATTCAATCGGCTCTGATATTAATTGTTAATGAAGATGTAGAGGTGCTCGTTCTCTTGTAAAGCAGCAGGCTGCGGCTATGAATCTTCCATTTTTGTTGAACATTAATATCTATTTAATACAGATTGTAAAATGGGCTGTTTTTATTTTGCAGACATCTGAAAATTCTGCATACAGATGTAAATTAGCGTCTGGGTGGTAATAAAGACGTACGGCTTTGTGATAGAAAAAGCTGACTTGTAATGTTTCCTAACAAATACATTGTAGAAACCGTGCATGCTGCATCTAATAAAGCTTACTGCAGGATAATTGCTGATAACCTGCACAGATCCCTAGGGGCCATTTTCCACGAGCAGTTGATAGGCAGTGAAAAGACTGTCAAACTTTCACAACTGCTTGCTGCTTCCTGGCAACTGCTCACTGCTGCCTGGCATGGGCGGATTTCAGGCAAGGCCACATAGGCCATGGCCTAGGGCACCAGGAAAGCAAGGGGCGGCTGTGGGCAGCAGGGAGCCAGTAGCAGTTAGCCTGCTGAACATTCATCCTGCTACACAGAGTTTGCACATAGCAGTGGGCGGCTACAAACAGCCGGATCTGGCATAAGGGGCATGTAGGTGCAGCAAATGGGCACTTACAGTGATCTTTGAGCCGCCTGTCACTCAATGTGCCGCTCGCCAAGGAGCTTACAATCTAATCCCAGCCATCATGTGACTAACTGACCTCAGAGGAGCTAAAAATGGCAATCCCTACCATCACTTCACTAACTGTCCTCAGAGGAGCCTGCTCTCTAATCCCTGTTGTGTTAAGGATTAGGGGGGGGGGGGTTAGGATGCTGTCGGTCTGGGGGTAGCTGGTGACAATGGGCCTTGGACAGTAAAAAGTACAAATCCGGCCCTGCTGCCTGGTAACTGCTTACTGAGAACACAGTTCAACTGCCCCTGTGGAAATGACCCCTAATAGAGACGGCGCGAACATCGCTGGTTCGCGTTCGCGGTGAACCGTAACCTATATGCGTGTTTGACCCACCCCCTATACTACATCATTAGGCTCAACTTTGAACCTCTACATCACAGTCAGCAGACACATTGTAGACAATCAGGCTACACTCCCTCCTGGAATCCCCCCCCCCTCCCTTATAAAAGGCATCGGCCATTTCCCTCACTCGTGTGGCTGCAGTAATTAGAGAGAAGGGAGAGTTGCTGCAGAGGCATAGGGAAAGCTTAGTTAGGCTCTTGTTAGGCTTGTTAGCTTGCTCCTTGCTGATACTTATTGCTAAAAAGCACCCACAACAACTCTTTTGAGAGCTAATGTTGTTCTTGGGATCTATTTTTTTTTGTGTGTGTGTGTGTGTCCCACTGGAACATCAAACAATGTAAAGAAGGAGCACAACAAATGGTAGCAATCTTCGAGTGTGCCCTGGTCAAGGTCTTAGTTTCCAAACAGACCTGCAGCAATCCCAAAAGCAAGTAGGACCGGCACCTCTCTTACCCATGAGCGCGCGTTCGTTGAATCTTTCTATGGCTGACAGGTAAATGCTTTGATGATGCTTCTGCCGATTTACATATTAAGATAACTGTTCCCCATCAGGTCCGCCACACAGGCTCCACCCAGCAGGACACCGATTGGTGTTTTTATTGGGGGTGGGTGTATTTAAGATTTTGTGCATGGGTGTGTATTTAGGCTATTGCAGTTTGAGAAAGGGCTGAGTCCCGAAACAGCGTCTGTCATTGCTATGCCGTTTTGATACAATAAAAGAGCTTTGATACTACTGATAAGAGAGGTGCCGGTCCTACTTGCTTTTGTGTGTGTCCCACTGACACTAGCATATACAGCCCTGCCAATCAGTCGCAGCTGGCCCTTGGCCCCTTGCTAATTCCTACTGTGCCACTGCCAGGCCCAGCACATTCAGTGCCTACCTTTTTTTTTTTTTAAATATTTTTATTGAAAAGGTAGAAAATGGGTACAAAAAACATCTGTTACAATATACTTCACATAAAATATGTTTCTATGTTCAAGATAATATTTTCCAGTCTATATTGATTATACATTATCCGGCATAACAGATTCTGCATATAAAAATGGATAGGCAGGGGATAGGAGATTAGACTGATCTAATAGACCGGCAGGTAATATACAGTAGGTAATAATTTTATTCCCATCAATATTCCTTACCCTCGAAATTAGTATCTGAAAACAGTTTCACCTCCCCCATCCCCTCCCCCTTTTCCCCATTCTCTATCCCTCCTCATTTTTTTTTTTAAACACTTCACCAACTCGTGAAGGGTAACGAAAATAACATATAGTTCAATCCTTTGTATTCACTTTGATGCCCTTAAGTGCTGTCTTATATCTATAGAAGGGTTATTTAATTTATTTTGGGCTGGGGCCTCTCACTCCTCTGCCCAATCATGGAGTCTCTCAGTGTCCTGCCGGTTTTCATCACCGGCTTTATGGTTCCTGAGGAGTCCATGAGTGTCAGTTGTATTTGACCCATTCATAGACTATATCCTATGACAGTACTTTTTTTAAAAAAAAAGAAAAAGGAAAATTATATTATTATTTTTTTTAAGTGTATGAGAGTTACGACTGCTTCTTTAAATAAAGAAAAAAAAACCACACAAACAAAAAACTATAACCAACATTCACCTGTGGCACCACGATCATCCACCCAGCTCTTTTGTTTTTTGTAAACTAGATATATCCAAATTCACCTCTTTCTAATTTCGGGCTATGCAAACATTCAGGGAGTAATGCATTTTAAGTGCAATATAGCAGAAAAAGGGATCAGTGTTTAAGGAACGGAGGCCAAGCATGAAGCATTCCCCCTTAGCCTTTGTTAATCAAAACTAGATTCCAATGTCAAAAGCACCCAAGGTCCCTGCTACTTTCTTCCTCAGATACCATTTTGTGTACGTAAAAGGGTGGAGAATGTCATAGAATTCGGACTGGGTAGTGTATTTTTTAATAAAGTTTCCCCAGGTTTTGAAAAATTTCGCTGTGGCCTTGGATTTGTGTTGTTCTGTATCAAATTTAGCTATGTACATCAATGACTTTGTAGTATCTATTAAATTTTTATGTGAGGGCGGGCATGAACTAATCCATAATTTTAGTATACATTTCTTTGCTGCCATAATAACAAAATGCTCCATGCTTGTCAGTGGTTCCTCTTTGCTAGGATTGGAGGGGTCTATACAGTGGAACAATGCTTCCCACTGATTATAGACGCGGGGAGATGAGGTGAGTGTTCGGCACACCCTCCAAACCTTGTCCCAGAATGGTTGTATAGAGGTGCATGACCACAGGAGGTGGAACAGATCTGGAGAGTGGGCCTTACACTTGGGGCATGCTGTTAGATATTGTGATCCGGGGGGGATACTCTTAAAATTAAATGCATAATAGCCTTTCAAAATAATTTTGAGTTGCATTTCCCTCCATTGCTCTCCTAGTATAACCTTTTTAACTTCATTCCATCCTAGCTCTATTAGAGGAGTTAACACCTCTGTTGAAACATCTAGGCATTTTGCCCAGTACTCCAAATGGCCAGTTGGTTGAGTTTTGACCTTAAATGAGCGTATCAGGCGGTATAGATCTGAAATCGATTTTTTTTCAGCAAGATTACCCATAATATCTAAGAACTTAGTATGGTCTGGGAACAAAGCAGGGTGACCCAAGATTGAGACAAGGTAATGTTTTATTTGGAAATATAAAAATTGATGAGATGTTGTATTGTGATATAGTCTCCTAATAACTTCAAATGTCATCAGCTGTCCATTGGAGTCCAAGATTTGTGACAGTTTCACTATACCTGCGTCTTTAAAAAAACTGGACATACTAGAGTTGCCTCCCAGAAAATCTGGGGATGACCATAAGGGCATCAGTGGTGATAAACAACCAGGCAATTTCAGAAATTTACGAAGTTCACGGTATGCTATACACGTATCTCTCAATAGTATATTCCTTTTAATATTAAAGGGAAGCTTTGCCAGAGTAGTATGGAGAATCCCGGATAGTGACCAGGGTTTAACTAATTCCTCCTCTAGGGACGTATTTGTAAAAAATTCCGTGTTTCCTAACCAGTCTCTGATATGTCGAAGAATTGATACTAGATTGTATGCCCTTACATTTGGGAAATTAGCCCCCACATTTTCTTTCGGGTTCTGCAAGAGTCTCAACGGAATCCTAGCACGTTTGCCCCTCCATAGAAAACTATTAAAAGCCTTCTGTAGCAATTGGTAGTCACTGTGTCTCAGCAAGAGTGGTAGTGTTTGTAATGGATATAAAAGTCTACCAAAGCTTATCATTTTGATTAAATGGCATCGTCCCAAAAGGGATATAGGAAGATCTTTCCAATGTGAGAGCTCTAATATAATCTTTTGCACTATAGGAGTAAAATTAAGGTGGTATAATTGAGGTGTGTCCTTTGGGATCTTGATGCCAAGATATTTTATATATTGATTAGAGACCTGCAACCCTATACGTTTTGCAACTAAAGAAATTAGTCTAGTACTGGAGCCTTCTGCCAAGACTAGCATCTCTGATTTGGTCTTATTAATAGAAAGGCCTGAGATATGTCTGAACTCTTCCAAGAAAGAGAAGATACCTTCTAAATCTGTGATGGGGTCCCCCAAATATAACAAAATATCATCTGCGAACAAAGAGCAGTATAACATCTTTTTACCCACTGAGATACCCTTATATAAATGTTTAGATCTAAAGTATTCTGCCAGTGGCTCTATTGCCAAATTAAAAAGCAGTGGGGAAAGCGGGCACCCCTGTCTAGTTCCCTTTTTTAGGTGAATGTGTGCTGAGGCAGATCCTTCCACTATTACTCTAGCTACTGGTTTTGTCTGCATAGCATGCACATAATCAACAAACAAGCCACTAAACCCCATCTTTTTAAAGACCATATCCATCCACCCCCAACTGACACTATCGAAGGCCTTCTCGGCGTCCAGGGACAAAATTGCTCCAGGACCCCGAGAAGGCCCCCCCAGCCTTGTCTCCTCCAGAACTGCCATTACTCTCCTTATGTTTGTGACTGCTGCTCTAGCTCGTACAAACCCCACCTGAGACGGCTCAATCAACCTTGGAAGAATATCTGCAAGTCTTTCTGCCAATATTTTGGAAAGAATTTTCATATCACAATTCAGTAATGATATCGGCCTATAAGAGCCTGGTTCTAGTGGGTCCTTGTCTTTTTTTGGTAATACTTTTATATAGGCCTCATGAGCCGTCTCAGGCAACGACCTTAAAATCTTATTATACAAGGATGTCATGCTAGGTACTATTTCTTTTTTGAGACCCTTATAGAACTCCAGTGGATACCCATCCGGTCCTGGAGCTTTTCCATTGTGACCAAATTTTAGTACCCCCAGTATTTCTCCCTGGGAGACAGGTGCATTTAAAGTTGATAATTCATCATCCGTTAATCTAGGTAATCTAAGGGAACTTAAAAAGTCTTGACCTTGGTTAGGGGGATCTGAAGAAGCAGAATATAGTTCTTGGTAATATTTGTGGAAGATTTCTGCTATTTTGTCTGGTTTTGTCTGAATATTGCCCTCAATATTTTTTAAGTGTGTAATGTGCTGTATTTTTTGTCTTCCCTTGGCTATATTAGCCAATAGTCGCCCTGCCTTGTTCCCAAACCTATAAAAGGTCCATTCTGTCCTAGATCTCCAGAACATGGCATACCGGTCATAGCACAGATCCAATGCTGCTTTTGCCTCTATCCATATCTGTCTGTTACGTTCAGACATATCAGCTATATAGTCTAGATATGACTGCCTAGCTAAATCAGATGTTTTGACATAGTTCTGATGTGCTTTTTTCCTTCTATAGCTGATATAATTGATGATTTCTCCTCTAATGTAAGCTTTTGCAGTTTCCCAGTATAGAAATTCATTCTGTTTATGCTCACTATTAGTACGTGCATATTCCAGCCACCAATGGCGTAGTTGTTCTAGAAAATCTTCATCTTTGGCTAGAAAACTTGGGAATCTCCACTGTCTAAAAGGCTTTTTGGAAGTCCTGACCAACTGAATATCAATGGATATTGGCGCATGATCCGAGATTACAATATTTGAGATTTTTGCTTGTTTTATTAGTGACATAGTAGCAGGAGTAGTTAAAAAAAGGTCTATTCGAGATAGCGATTGATGCACTGGTGAGTAAAACGAATAATCTCTCTGTAAGGGATTTAGAAATCGCCAGATATCCGTAAGATTCAGGGAATCGGCAAATGCAGCCAGCCTCTTATCATTTTCTCCTATTCTTTGCCCATGTCCCATACACTTGGATACCTGTCTATCTTCTTTAGTATTTATCACAGCATTTAAATCTCCCCCTATAACACATGGAGTATTTTGATCCACATCAAGTAGAAGGGACGCAGCCTTAGCCAAAAAAGACTCATTAGAAGTGTTTGGGCCATATAAATTCAGTAATATAATTTGTTTTCCCCCAATGTCTAGCTTAACTTTTATCCATCTCCCTTCTTCTAAGTCCATCTGTTGATCGAGAATTTTGCATTGGAGGGCTTTGTGTATTAAAAGTAAAGTTCCTGCTTTTCTCGCTACAGCAGGTGCCCCTATTACCTCGCCTACCCATTGTTTTTGCATGTAGCTGAATTCTTTTTCCTGTAGATGAGTTTCCTGTAGCAAGGCCACGTCCGCTCCTAGTTTTTTCAAATGCCTAAGTATTTTAACCCTCTTTTCCCCTGTTCGCAATCCCTTGACATTCCACGACACTATTGTTACATCAAGGTGGTAGTAATAGTTTCAATGTATATATGAATAGTGTCATAGAAAGCCAAGTGACGGGATGCGTCCCAGCCCAGCACATCCCATCCCAGAATATTTTCCTCCAGAGGTGAGCTTTATAGGTGGTGACCGTGGTGCCTACACAAACACAAGTAATAACAAAAACTAAAAAGAACCAGAAATATGTGTTAAAGCAAAATCTACTGGGCTCTAGGCCCTTACCACTCATATGACTTCCTTTTTTCCCTAAGTAGAGAAAGGCAGTTGTGTTAACTAAGCCATAAAAATGGAAACTAACAAGTAGTTCAAACCACCCCTTCACTTCCGTGTTGAAAGCCTATCGGCCCTCCGGATAATCAGTAGCCTTATATCTGAGATATACCCTCCTATCTTAGGGACTGGCGCCCATATCCTAAGTTAGCATTACAACATTCTACTGCCACTGCAATAATTTCCATTACTAATCACATACTTAGCTAAACATGTCATATTGAAAGCTTACATAGTATTCAATGCATTTCCTATTCTTTATATATAACAGTAGGAGTATTCTATTCTTTAACGTTGCCAGTCTGATTGTTTTCCCTCCTTTGATAGCTATTCCCCTCAGCCATATCGTCTTACTTTACCCAAAACGATATGTCCCCTTATCTGCAGCCTCGTGCACGCTTTGTATAGCCCTCCATTCTTATAATGGAGAAAATGTTCTATCTACAGGCCCAGTCAGTATCTTTCTGTACCATAGCCTCAGATTGGTGGTCAGTCTCTTTCATTTCTTGCAGCCTCGGTGATTTGTTTGTCGGTTCCAAGAAGGAGTTGTTCCGAGACCGTTGGGGCTGGAGATCTTGAGAGACTGGCGTGTTTCCGCCATCTTGGATGGACTTTGCATATGTAAGAGCCTCAAAGGCTACTGTAAATGTTTGGGCCGAGTCATCTGTTGGAAACACTCTGAGCACTGCCGGGTAAACTAGTGCAAAACGAATTTGCTTGCGTGATAGCAACTGGCAGGCCGGTACAAAGTCTTTGCGCGCTTTCGAAACTTCCACCGAGTAGTCTGAGAATATTAAGATTTTTTGTCCCCTCACCAACAGCTCTTTCTTTGCCCTGTATGCTCTAAGAATCAACGTTTTGTCATTAAAGTCCAGGTAGCGCGCAATAACTACCCGTGGGCGATTATTGTTAGGCTTCACCGTTCCCAGTCTGTGAGCCCTTTCCACCTTGAACGGTCCGACCAGGTCAAGCGAATCCGGAATCACTTCTGAGCACCATTCCAGCAAAGAGTCTGCCTTGAAAGATTCAGGTAGGCCGACAAATTTAAGGTTGTTTCGCCGAGACCTGTTCTCTAGGTCTTCTATGCGGTCGGCAAGTATAAGCTGTTTTTTGTCCTGCATATCAGAGCGATTTGTAAGATTGGAGACTTTATCGTCCAGGGAGCTTACCCTGGTTTCAACTTTTCCTAGTCTTTCTGAGTGCGCCTGGAGTTGTGCCGTTATTGGGGCCATCTCAGCACTGATAGATCTTGCTATCGTGTCTGCTAGCTCTTTCTGCAAGTGCAGTGCCACCTCAGCAGCCAAACGTTTATAGTCAATGGAAAGTGTCTTACCCTCCAGGGTATCGAAGAGATCGGCTTCAGATTCAGTGTCGCAGTCGGAGGCCGCCGCCATCTTGGAGCGTGTAACCGCGCCTTCTCCAGGCCGCGCTGTGTCTTTCACTCTCCGCTGGGATTTTGACAAGTATTTATCCATCCAGGTGTGCAGCGATGTTTGCGAGAGCTGGGGTGAGTAGATCTTGTCCGTTTCGGGGGGATAGGATAACTGCACGGGTATCTTTGATCTAGGTGAGGGCCGGAGCTCTGTGAACTGCGTCCTCTACATGTGGCGCCGGAACCGGAAGTCTCAGTGCCTACCTTTTCACCGCACCTGCGTGACAGCTGCACATTTGTAATACCAATCACTGCATACCTGTTCATGTTTACTGCACCTGCGTGACAGAAGCACGCAGTGTTATATACCAGTCACTGCACCTGTTCACGGTACCTGTGTGTGTGACAGCGGCACATTTGTAATACCAATCACTGCATACCTGTTCATGTTTACTGCAGCTGTGTGACAGAAGCACGCAGTCGGGAGTAGCAATAGAGGTTGCAGAGGTAGCCACCGCATTGGGGCCCTTGGACCAGAGGGACACCAAAGGGCCCTCCCTCAACTACAGTATTAGCTCTCTATAGGTCCTGTGCCCATAATAATCACTTTTATAGATACTTTGAATAGTGGTAATCACTAACAATGTGTTCCCCATCCCCTTCTTGCACCTCAGACACTGTAGTTGCCATTGGCAGGTTTTGGTGTGCCGTATCAATTGCTATGTATAGAGTGCTTGGGGGGCCCCATTGTAAAACTTGCATTGGGGCCCACAACTCCTTAGCTACACCACTGCACGCAGTGTTATATACCACACACTGCACCTGTTCACGGTACCTGTGTGTGTGACATTACCTGTGTGTGTGCTCATTTTAATATTTTGAAAACACGACTTCCACCTGAGGGTAGTTATGAAATCCGTTAGTACGGTGGTGCACTTTAAAGTTTATTTTGGTCTCTTTCATACTGAATACTCATCTGATTCTGCAATATCATGCAGTCCCCACCTAAAATCGTAGCGTTTAGTTTAGAATACGTTTAAAACTATTGCTTTTAAATGAGTATTAAATTACCATTAAGGAAGAAAGGGCCAGATGCATGAAAGGCCAATCATTTTTCCCATGAACAATTCCATTTTCCTGGTAATGCACGACTTCCATCACTTCCATCACTGCAGCCATAAGGTCACACACAGTAGGCCAACCTGGTGCATTAAGGAGTCTTGACCAAGGACTCCTTACTGAATAGGTGGCTCCAGCCAGGATCCAAACTCTCAGGCCTCCTGTGTCAAAGGTAGTGTCTTTAACCTGCAAAGGTGGAATTCGATAGGTCCATTTTTTACTAGATAGCATAAATTTGCGGCGTTTTTCAGAGCGGTTTGCGTTTTTCCTATACTTAACATTGGAGGCAGAAACGCCTCCGCAATCCAAAAAATGCCTCACCCGGGGAGTATGCTTTTCAGCAAAATGCCTCCCGCTCTGGTGTGAACCACCCCATTGAAATACATTACCCTAGCGTATCCACAGCCACAAGCGGCTGCAAAAACGCCAGAAAACCCGCTCGGTGTGCACCAGCCCTTAGAGAGGAACAGAGGTTTGGGAGTGTAAAACTGGAGGGAAAGAGGCCACAGCCAATCGGGCTGCATTAGGTAAGTCTGAGGGAAAAGTAAAGAAGCAAAAAAGGACAACCCAGCATGCCCTGCAACTTACTTTGTGTGTACCAAATAAGAGTCAGGTAAACTGGTGAATAATCATTTCTCAACAAGAAAAGTAAAAGTGATTTTAGCTTTTGTATTGCCTGGTTAGCATCCTCATTACTTGTTTACCAGATTAATGTAAATAATTGATTTTTGACTTTATGCCCAACAGTTACATTTTAATGAATTCTATAGTGACCAGGGCCGGATTTGTACTTTCCAGCGCCCTAGGCCGGCTGTCACCAACCAGCCCCCCACACACACACATTCTGTCCAACTCTGACTAGTGATCACTGGGTTACATGGGCTCCTGTCTGTTTTGCCGCTTTGCCCCCCCTGTTCAAAGAAGCAGTGCATGCTCTGGCCACTCCGTGTAATTTTGCACTCCAGCCTGGATGCACAGCAGCCGATAGTGTTCTGGGCTTGCATAATTCAGAAATGATGCTCATATATGAGCAGCACTTCTCAAGTACACATACCCATAACACTCCAAGCCTCGGTTGCTGTGCACCTCAGTACAGGAGTGCATAATAACAAGAAGCCCGAGAGGACAGAGTATGCACTGCTTCTGTATCCTCTGTGCGACTTGCTTCAGTCAGAGCCACAAACAGGTGATGGTGCAGCGCAAAGGAGAGAAACCCATCCAAACCAGAACAGGTAAGAGGTAAGTAGAAGGATCCGACACTACACACGCTGGCATAGATGTAGTGTAATGCTAGGAACACACGATGCAATTCTGACAGATTTACTGCCAGATTGATTATTTCCAATGTCTGATCTGATTTCCGATTAATTTTTCAATCGATTTTCCGGTCATTTCTATGGAAAAAATCATTCAGAAAATCTATCGGATAGCAGATCGGACATGTTGGAAATAGTCGATCTGACAGTAAATCTGTCAGAAAATTGCATCATGTGTATCTAGCATAAGCTCAGGTGTACTTTGCACAGTGACAATTTAGCACTTGGGGCAAGTTAAGACAGATCTTAATCAGTCAGCAGGAAGTTTTTACGTTTTGTAATAGAATGATAATATTTATTGGCTAACCAAAAGAAAACCGTGAGCCTTTTGGCTAATGAGCCATCTTCAGACTTTGTTCCTGTATACATGATGTTAGCACATACAGTTATATATACAGTCAGCAGGAGATGCATACAATGTTTTGTAAATATAAATAAATGTAATACAGTTGTCATTCTGTTTCAAAACATCCTGCTTTCACTGATGGCTAACACAGAACAATGCCTTGCTGCTTTTAAAACATGTCAGGAAAGAGTTAAACTGTAGCACAGAGAGAATGTTGCTGTAACAACAAACCATAAATCTAACAGGTCTCAGGTCTTTAACAGCTCTGACCAAGTAATAAACATCAGTCAGGGGGAGAGGAGAGCTGATAATTCCTGTCCGTGAATGCATGCTGCATAAAGAAACTAATCTGAACTCAAAAGTTCTACTACTTGAGCCCATATATTGTTCTTCTCACAGCAGCTTGTATGTCCCCACTCATTATACTGGACAAGTTCCTCAGATGACAATAGATGCTGTCATCACACACACTCTGCAGTGAGAGAGATGCAGGGATCGCTGGAATTCAGGCAGAATAGAGCAAAGCAGAAGTGATTTACTTTGACATGTGACCTCTTATCTCTCCAAGTCCTGCGCCCTGCTGAATTTTATCGCCCTAGGCCTTGACCTTTGTGGCCTTTCCAGAAATCCGGCCCTGATAGTGACTCAGTGCTGCCAGCTGAAAAGAAGTCCAATGATGATGTCCTCTCCTAACTTTTGTTGCCTTGTCACTAGTTAGTACCTGCAACTAGTGACAGGTCTGATTTAAAGCACTTTAATTGTGCCCCTGAACCCACCTTGTGGGTCTTATGTGAGCGAGTGGTGGAAGAGATAGTGGCACAGTTCTGATTACCATACACAGATTTAAATAGTCTTGAAATGTGTGTGTATTTTTTTTCTTCTTTAGCCTCATTCTCTCTGTAACTGTGCTAAACCATGCGTGGCTAATGTACCAATTAATTAAAATTACATGCATGGCAAGTCATTCCGAATCAGTACATTCAATGTTCCTAACAAAGGAAATTTGTAATAATGTAGATGGGATTAACTGTTAGTGATCTGATGGGTTACGCAGGAAACTCAAGATCACCTGGATAATCTGATCGCTAAAAGTAAACTATCGCAAAGAGGCGTGAAATCAACAATTTCCAGCCGGTGAAACTAAACTTTACTTGGCGGAAACGCTATGGATGTTAAGGTGATAGATTATATCCCTTCAACCTGTAATGACTCTGGCAAGTATGCTAGTTTCCTCCCACTGTTTTAGAATAATGTGAATTGTTCTTTGTACTCTGTAATGTGCAAATATGTCAATGTTACAGAAATTCAGGAAATAATTAGATACATACAATTTTGGCAGTGATATTGCTTTACTTGAGAAGACTTAAAGAGGAACTCCAGTGAAAATAATGTAGTAAAAAAAGTGCTTCATTTTTTACCATAATTATGTATAAATGATTTAGTCAGTGTTTGCTCATTGTAAAATCTTTCCTCTCCCCGATTTACATTCTGACATTTATTACATGGTGACATTTTTACTGTGGGCAGGTTATGTAGCTGCTCCTAGCTGTTTTGGCTGTTGTAAACAGCTAATTCCTGTCTGTGAACATTGTTACATTGTGGCAGTTTGCCCAGAGTACCGCGGTACTCAGAGCTTCTTGTGGGAGGGGTTTCAGCACAAAATCAGTCATACAGCGCCCCCTGATGGTCTGTTTGTGAAAAGCATTCTATTTCTCATGTAAAAGGCGGTATCAGCTACTGATTGGGATAAAGTTCAATTCTAGGTTGGAGTTTCTCTTTAAATTTCTTTAGTCCCTTGCTCTGTGCTGGGCACTGAAATCTACACTAAAAGCCTTTAAGTTTCTTGTGCATGTTTTAAGCGGTGAACAGTGGTGTAGCTTCAGTGCCATGGATCCTAGTGAGAGTGTGTGAACAGGCGCAGGTCATTGGAGGATCGGAGGGGGGCGGGCCAGTATGTGCCTGTGGACAAGATCAGAGATGTAGGTCGGGCGGGTCCTGTGCACAGATTTGTAAGAGTAGGAGAAGTAGTATTAGGAGTAGGTGGGTGAGGTTAGTGTGAGAATTTAGTTTAGTTAAAGGGAACCAGAGAGGAATGGGGGGTGAAAAAAGGAAAAGATTTTATACTTACCTGGGGCTTCTTCCAGCCCCATAAGCCTGAATCGCTCCCACGCCGCCGTCCTCAGCTTCCTGGATCCGCCGGTACCGGGCCCGTCACTTCCGGCGGACGCGGCCAATTCTCCGCATCACAGGGGCTCCCTCCATACATGTACGCATGCTGCTGCGCAGTAGGCGGCCACATGCGTATGTGTATGGAGAGAGCACCCTGTGATGCGGAGAATTGGCCGCGTCCGCCGGCCGACTCGCCGACTCGCGGCAATGACGGGACCCGGTGGCAGCGGATCCAGGCAGCGGAGGACGGCGGCGTGGGAGCGATCCGTGCGTATGGGGCTGGAGGAAGCCCCAGGTATGTATATTGCATCCTCTCTGGTTCCCTTTAAGGTTTGTTTACAATCAGGGGACATAATGGGGCCCAATGTCAAATTTTCGAAACATTTTACACATAGAATTCAATTAAATGAAATCTGCAGAGTTGAAGGAAGCCCCAACTCCATCTTCCAAGAAGTTGAGAACTTTCTAGTCATCTATAAAGTAATTCCTGTATGCGTGACAGTTTATCATCTAGGATGTGGTATGGTGGTGAGAAATGAGAATTAGGGTGTGTTGGGAGGGGGTAGCATCTGAATGGCAAAACTTGACCATGACCAAAAGCAAATCACAGACGGTTTAAAGGGAAAGTGAGGTGGGTGATATGAACGCTGCCATATGTGGTTTTCTTGTTTTTTTAAACACCAGTGGCCTGGCACTGGCAGTCTTGCTGATCTCTGTGGCCGCGGTAGTCTCTGACCCACACACCTTAAACAAGCATGTGGCCTATACAGTCAGACTTCAGTCAGACTATCTGATCAGCATTCTTGTTCAGGGTCCATGGATTAAAAGTATTGGAGGCAGAGAATCAACAGGACAGCCAGGCATCTTGCATTGTTTAAAAGTTAATAAATATGTCATCCCCAATATCCCACAGGTTCCCTTTAAGGACTGCATGTGACACTAACCACTGTTGCACATTTTACAGACTGTACATGCTGTATAACCATAACCATGTATGGCTGGGAAAGTTGGACCCTAAGAAAAGCCGATCGACTCCTTCGAGTTGTGGTGCTGGCGACGGTGGCTTCGCATTCCATGGACAGCAAGGATGACTAACAAAGAAGTATTGGAATGCATAAGACCAGACGTCACTGGAAGGCAAGATCACCAGACTCAGACTCGCATATTTCGGCCACGTGATGCGATCAAATTCCTTAGAGAAAGACCTAATGCTAGGACTGATCAGTGGCAAAAGGCAACAAGGCAGCCAGAGAACGCGTTGGCTTGACACCCTCAAAGCTGACACAGGATGGAGCATGGAGAGAGCTAACCCATAGAATCACCAAGAGTTGGATACGACTGAATGGATAACATCATCATCATCACATGCTGTATATAAGAGCTATTGTAGTACCTAATCCATGTTATTGATCATTATCATTCTTAACACACTTGGCCCAAATATATTCCCTCTTATGGCCTCTTCAAAATGTTTCTTTATAGCCAGGTATGGCACATGTGAAATTCTTTAGGGAATGTCAGGCTATGTTCAGGAATTAACTGTTCAAAGTCTCGCAGTTTGTCTCCAAATGAACAGCCAACAAGCTCTAATTCTTTAGCACTCTATAAATCTTCCATCTCTAAAACTGACAGTCAAGACCCTAAAAAGTTGGAAGATTGTATGATGGATTTAATAAAAAGCTTCTGCACCGTACAGATAGCTAAATAATACATAGATTCTTTCAACGGTTCTTTGTAATAGCCAAACTTTGCCCTCGGGAATGCTTCCCAATCCGGAATGTGCATCTCCTCTAGAAACGGATTTATTTGCATTTCTATTATTAATAGCAAGAAGGAAAGATGCTATTTGATGCTTCTCTGTATCATTTCAGTACAGCTATCATGATGAACAATATCGTGTGGATCCCTGCTTCTATAAAATACTCAGGGTAGTGTTTGCCTTGATGTGGCTTTAGGTATCCTGGATATTGCTGAAATTAACTGATAAGAGTAGAAAAAAAAGATAAGGAAGTAATCCCAAGGTGAAAGTAAACTCTCACAGTACTAAAAAATAATACAAAAAAGGTCCAGCTTTCAACAAATAATAAAGTCTCACAAGGTTCTTGTATTTCATTTTTGAGGGCAAATAGCCGGAACTTTAGCCAGTGATGTGTAAAAATAATACCAATATTGTTTTTGCATACATTTTCACACATTTCACAACAGACAAGGGCACAATAACTTTTAATTTATAAAATTGCTTATTTTTTTTTTTTTTTTACAATGTTCATTTAGAAATGTATTTAGTCAATGTCACCTTACCTCACCCTTATTTACATTGTTAAATATATCACAATGGGCAGCATCTCTACTGCTGGCAAGGTGAATAACTAAGATTTTGTTGCCCCCATTGTGTTGTGAGCAGGAATGTCAACTGATCTCCCAGAGTGCTCTGAAACTGAATACTGTGTGACATCATTGCCAAGGCTAAACATCACTGGGAGGGCGGAGCTATATACCAACATATAGAAGTATATAAATATGAGAATTTCTCATGCTGAAACCAGAATAATTATCGTAAAAATGGGTATCCTGAATAGTATTTTATGTTGTGCTAAGTGTTGTTACAGGTGTTCTTTTAATCTCCTCCCCGCTTATTTCTTATATTCTAAAAATAACTTTCTCCACTGTCAGATATCTTCTGACCCGCCCCATGCCCCACGTGATCCATTATAACCCTAAAGCCCCCTCTACACCATTTAATTCAAGGTGTGATCGATCGAATTCATTCGATCCAATTCGATTAGATCGATTAAATCCGACATATTCAATCGGGATTCATTCGGTCGTGTAATTGATTTTGGCTAGTTTTCAATGCAAAGCGATCACACGAATGCCGATCGGACATGTCGGATTTAATCAATCTAATCTAATTCAATCCAATCAAATTCGATCGATCGCACCTGGAATGGAATGGTGTAGAGGGGGCTTAAGATCCCCCTGGTGGTGCCTAACCTTATAATCTTAATACTCCCCTGGTGGGTTCCTTATCTTAACCCCCCTGGTATAGCCTAACCTTAACTTCCCCCACCAATGCTTACCTTATCACACACGCCATTGTCCTGTTAAACAGGACAAATGCTAAAATAACCCGCTATTTGTAGCCGCAGTTTGCAACAGGACACATCTCTCGTACCCTTTTCAACTGTTCAGCCAATATGCTTCTGAGTATTAAAGAGAAGCAGTACTCTAAAATTATTGCAATAAAAAGCATACCATTCTATTCATTATGTTCTCCTGGGCCCCTCTGTGCTGTTTCTGCCACTCCCTGCTGCAATCCTGGCTTGTAATTGCCAGTTTTATGCAGTGTTTACAAACAAAAGATATAGCAAGTGATAGGCTGAGAGTAGTTCAGTGTGTGAGTCATACAGAGTGTGCAGGGGGCCTGGAGATGGTGTGTATAGCTTCTATCCGATCACAAGCAGCACAGCACATTCCAGCCTAACTGCCTGAGCCCGACAGACCCGACAGAGGAGAGAAGATTACATCATATAACAGAGATAATACAGCCACTGTGCAACTAGGAAAGGCTGCAGTTAGACAGAACACATTAGAACAGGTGTAGGAACTTATAGAATAGAAGAAATAAGGATGAAAATTTTGTTACAGAGTCTCTTTAAAGGCAAGTAACCATACATTAAGAATTTATCTTGGTATTACAGAATTGCTGCATTGGGGATGTACACAGGGCCGGCCTTTGACCTGAGCGACCTGTGCGATCGCTCAGGGCGCCGGCTTCCAGGGGGCGCTCCTGCCGCCTGGCCGCATGTAGCTGGCTGTGTCCGTTTCGCTCCGCCCCCCCCCCCCCGTGCGGCCACCGTGATGGAGGGGGGAGCCGCGGGGAGAGCAGCCCGTCCTCTCCCTCCCTCCTCTCCGGGCGCTCTCCGTGCTCCCCCCTGCAGAGTGCAGACTGCAGCAGTGAGAACAACTCACCTCCCTGGTTCCGATCGCCGGCGCCTCTCACTTGCCGCTGGTCTCCTCTTGTACATTGTCACTGATGCACAATAAACTTCCTGCTTAACAGGAAGTTTACTGTGTATCAGTGTCAATGTACAAGAGGAGACCAGCGGCAAGTGATACACCGTGAGAGGCGCCGGCGATCGGAACCAGGGAGGTGAGTTGTTCTCTCTGCAGTCTGCAGCAGCATCGGAGGGTGGAGCACGGAGGGTGGCCCGGAGAGGAAGGGAGGGAGAGGTCGGGCTGCCCTCCCCGCGGCTCCCCCTCCAGTATGAGGGGAGGGGAGCACCTACCTACCTACCTAATCTATACTGGGGGCACCTACCTATCTAGCCTGTACTGGGGGGGCAGCTACCTATCTAATCTATACTGGGGGGCAGGCAGCTACCTATCTAATCTATACTGGGGGCACCTACCTATCTAACCTATACTGGGGGGGCAGCTACCTATCTAATCTATATTGGGGGCACCTACCTATCTAACCTATACGGGGGGGGGGGGGCAGCTACCTATCTAATCTATACTGGGGGCACCTACCTATCTAACCTATACTGGGGGGGGGCAGCTACCTATCTAATCTATACTGGGGGCACCTACCTATCTAACCTATACTGGGGGCACCTACCTATCTAACCTATACTGGAGGGGCAGCTACCTATCTAACTTATACTGGGGGCAGCTACCTATCTAACCTATACTGGGGGCACCTACCTATCTAATCTATACTGGGGGCAGCTACCTATCTAACCTATTCTGGGGGCAGCTACCTATTTAACCTATGCTGGGGGCAGCTACTTATCTAATCTATACTGGGGGCAGCTACCTATCTAACCTATACTGGGGGCAGCTACCTATCTAACCTATACTGGGGGCAGCTACCTATCTAACCTATACTGGGGGCAGCTACCTATCTATACTATACTGAGGGAACCTACCTATCTAACCTATACTGGGGGGGGGGGGGGGCAGCTACCTATCTAACCTATACTGGGGGGGGGGGGGCAGCTACCTATCTAATCTATACTGGGGGGGGCAGCTACCTATCTAATCTATACTGGGGCAGCAGCTACCTATCTAATCTATACTGGGGGCAGCAGCTACCTATCTAATCTATACTGGGGGCAGCAGCTACCTATCTAATCTATACTGGGGGCAGCAGCTACCTATCTAATCTATACTGGGGGCAGCTACCTATCTAACCTATACTGGGGGGGGGGCAGCTACCTATCTAATCTATACTGGGGGCAGCTACCTATCTAACCTTTACTGTAGGCAGATCCCCCCTTTAGTGTATATAGGCTTAGGCTACTAGTCTTACAGTCGCAGATCCCCTTTTAGTGTATTTAGGCAGCAGATCCCCCCCCCCATTAGTGGATGTGTGTGGTGCGCTCACACGCGAAGAGGATGAATTTGGGGGGGGGGGGCACCAAAATCTGGTTCTGCTCAGGGCGCTGTGAAACCTAAGGCCGGCCCTGGATGTACACCCAGGACCACCTTAGCTTAGTGCCATTCATTCACATTACATTAACTCTGAAAAAAGTTTTCACGCTTTCAGGACTATATAACCATTATCTGGGAACAAAATTTGAAAAGGGTGTATGAATTATGATAGAGGCTGAACAGGATTAGTTTGCATATTTTTGTATAAATGGCTGCATAATATGAAGCCAGCACAATAAATTTATGAAATTACAGATTATTGTTATTCAAATCTTTGTTAAAAAAAAAATGGGATGCAGGCAGCAGCTGTATTTGGAAATATCTGAACACACTGATAAATGCAATCCGCTGTCTGTGGTCGAGGCGAGAATAAACACATAACTAATGTTTGTTTTTAGATACACCAAATTTTTATGCTTCTCTATCTATTATTCATGTCCCATTAATGACTCCTTTTCTTCCCACAAATTAACTTAATTACAGAACACGCACAGTTAGCCACCAAACACTTCAAGGAAAAACAAATGCAGCAGAACGCAACTATAAATAAAAGCCAGAGCAAAAAGAAAATATGGTAATTATTACCTACAAGAGCGTTCTGAATCCTTTGTTCCTAGTGGGGAGCTGTTCAGGTGTCTTAGTATTTCCATTCAGGCCCCTTTCCCACTGGGGCATTTTCATTGCGTTGCGTTATCCTTTTTTACCACAGGGTAACGCTAAAGCAATGAAAACCTATGGGGCATTTCATACCTCCCGCGCGTTGTGATGCGCCAGAAGTACCCGATTTAACCCTCCTGGTGGTTAATTTTTTCTGCCAAATAGGCAGAAATCCAAATTTTTTTTTGTTTCATATAAAGCTACCAGAGTAGTAGCTACATGAAACACCACTAGAGGGCGCATGTGTCCCTCTAGTGCGATCGTCGCCGGCATCAATAGCAAACAGGGGAACGCGTATATAACGCGTTCCCCTGTTTGGCTTCTCCTGTCGCCATGGCGACGATCGGAATGACGTCATGGACGTCAGCCGACGTCCTGACGTCCGACGCCTGCGATCCAGCCCATAGCGCTCCCTGGAACCAATTGGTCCAGGCAGCGCAGGGCTCTGGTGGGGGGGGGCCTCTTCCGCCGCGGCGTGCGGGCGATCGCCGCAGAGCAGCGGCGATCAAGCTGTGCGCACGGCTAGCAAAGTGCTAGCTGCGCGCACAGCACTTTAAATGGGGCAAATCGCCCCACCAGGGACAGAGATATCCTCCTGCGCGGCATAGCCCGAGCTCAGCTCGGGCTTACCGCCAGGAAGGTTAAAGGACGAGGTGAAAATAAACTGAAATAAAGAATTGTATCTCTACTCCTCCTAAAAATGACATTTTCACATATTCCACAGTTTTTTTTTTATAATTAAATCTACTTTTTAAGTCATTACTGTTTTATTGTTTTTGCTCAATGACACATTCATTGAAGTATGCCATAGCTAAAATCTATGAACTATTGACCCTTTTTATCACTTTCCTGTTCTCAGTAGCCATTTTCTGCTAGGAAAGTGTTTTATAGTTGTAATTTCTTATCAGTGATGGTCACACTGTAGTCTGACCCAGTCCTGACACTTACATACCTGATGTTTAACTCTTTCAGGCAGAAAGAAAAAAAGGAACACAGCATAGTTATTTGTGTGCTAGGCACTGTACATACACATGTCTATCTCATCATGTCACCTCGGGTGTCCTTTTAACATGATGACAACAGTGCGTTATTGGCGACTACCCCTAGGGACATGTGGCGACCAGTCATGTAAGTCTCTGGCGCCGCAGATATTTTAAACTGTTGGTCGTTTGCATTGCGCATGCGCAGAAGCGTATTTAGTTAATACACTTCCCTGCACTTCGTGTTTCCACCACAGGAAGTGAGCGTTAGAGAGCCCACTTCTGGCTTGGCTTGCAGCCAGATTAGAGATTATCCTGCATTGCTGCAGAAATCTCTAAAGGCTTTTTTCAGTGTTACTATTATGCCGGTTTCTATTGTGAAACTGGCCTTAGGGTTTTCATCTGAATTTTGATGGCCTCAGTAACAGAAAATAGGGGAAAGTAATGAATCTTGACAGCAAAGTTTCCTTGCCTTCCTCACACTATTAAAACAATAGTATTGATCGCTCTTTTTGCTTAAAAAGATACATTAACTTATTCCCCAAACAGGAACATTTCTCCCAGATGAGGGACACAAGTAATACTAAAATCAAACAGCAATAATAAATGCATAAATGATATTGTTATACATCTCCACACTTCCCAAAACTAAAATATTATTTTTCTTGAAGGTAGACTTTAACCCTTTCTCTGCCAAGCACGTACTAGGTACATTGTGGCTGGAAAATGTTCCAACTGCCTAGTAACGCTACATACCGAGTAATTTATTTAGCTTTTTCCCAAGTTGGAAGCAGTGGGGCGGGGGACCGACATCATTCCTTCCTCCTTCCACATGTGACTCCCCTCCTCTCCTCCCTGAAGCACTGGAGCAGTGCTCTCACCTCCCCCCACAAAGAGAAAAACAAAATGAAAACAGTTGAAGACAGAGGTTATAACAACGCCCCCTGGACTCCACTACCTAGCACACAGAATGATTAATCCCCCCCCCCCCTTTTAGCAGGCCCCATAGCCCCCATAGCTCTCCTCAGCTGAAGTCAGGTGGAACAGGACAACCAATCTGACCTGATCACTACCTGAGCAACTCCCCCACCTATAAAAGGCACAGTACTATTGGCGATTTTTCACTCTGCTTTAGGCAGTGTAGGGGGAGGATCTGCTGCAGATTGAGGGACATAGGCTGTGTAGTGTGATATAGTGCTATGTAGCTGCTTCCTAGGTGCTCTGCTACTTGCAGTTCACCTTGTAGAGACCCCCCAATAGTCCTTTAGAGGACTCATCCTGACCACAAAAGTCCTTTTGAGGACTTGCGTGCCTAGAATATAGATTGGCCTCCAATTTGTCATTAGAATTTCTGTAAATATTGCATTCTCCCATGTCATGTTTTTCTTTGTGTAGAGCAGGGGCGTCGCTAGCCCTATTTTGGGGGGGCCCGTGCCCCCAATCTGTCCTGGGGTGCCACGGATCTCCCGGCTGCCGCTGCCCCGCTCTGCCCTGCTGTCCCCGCTGCGCTGCCATTCAGACCTCGATCAGCGCCGAGTGACCAGATAGAGCGGGCGCTAGTACCTAGCGGACACCGCTGATATGCGGAAGTGACATCACTTCCGCATATTTGTCCCCGGCGCCCGCTGTATCTGGTCGGGTCGCCCACTGATCCTGAGGTCTGAAGCGGCAAGGTAGGTGGGGTGGGGAGCGCGCCTGCCACTCACTACCTAACGGGGGTCCCTGCTGTCACTCACTAATGGGGGTCCCTGCTGTCACTCACTACCTAACGGGGGTCCCTGCTGTCACTCACTACCTAACGGGGGTCCCTGCTGTCACTCACTACCTAACTGGGGTCCCTGCTGTCACTCACTATTTAACTGGGGTCCCTGCTGTCACTCACTATCTAAACGGGGGTCCCTGCTGTCATTCACTATCGAAACGGGGGTCCCTGCTGTCACTCACTACCCAAGTGGGGGTCCCTGCTGTCACTCACTACCCAACTGGGGGCCCCTGTCACTCACTACCTAACTGGCTAGTCCCTGTCACTACCTAAACTGGGGGGTGCCTGTCACTGTCTACACTGGGGGGCTCCTGTCACTAACTGAACTGGGGGGCTCCTGTCACTACCTAAACTGGGGTACTCCTGGCGCTACCTTAACTAGGGGGCACCTGTCGCTACCTAAACTATCCAGGCCAGCCAGCCCAGCATCACCACCAGCCAACCAGCCCAGAATCACTATCAAAAAGGCCACAGCATCACCACCAGTCAGGCCAGCATTTACTTCAACCAGCCAAGCACAGCCCAGCATCACTGCCAGCCAACCCAGCCACAACATCGGCCACAGCATCACCGCCAGCCAGGCCACAGCATCACTGCCAGGCCTTTCAGCTCACACATCATCCCCAATCCAGCCAAAAACAGTATTGCCAGGTACAGCAGCCAGTAGAGGAGAATTCAGAAGCCAGGTGAGAGGTGTCTACCATATTAAGTGGGCATTCTGCCTATTTATGTGAAATGCTGTCTATTTATGTGCCTCATGACTGCTGAATTTGTCTTGTTGGGGGCCTCATGACTGCTGAATTTGTCTTGTTGGGGGCCTCATGATTGCTGAATTTGTCTTGTTGAGAAGCCTCAAGATTGCTGAATTTGTCTTGTTGGGTGCCTCATGATTTGTTGGGGGCCTCATGATTGCTGAATTTGTCTTGTTGGGGGCCTTACGCTTGCTGACTTTGTCTTGTTGGGGGCCTCATGATTTCAGAATTTGTCTTGTTGGGGGTCACATGATTGCTAACTGCGAGACTATGGAAAAAAAATGAATCATCATCATATGAGACAATAGCATTAAACCTACTTTTTTAGCTTTTTAAAACAGAAAATAAAACTGGGAGGTTCTAAAAAAATGAATATATTTTTTCAGGAGTAGGATGGATGAAATTGTTTATCTTTTCAGTTTTTCAACTTGGATTTTCCATAATGTTCATGTATGTGTAAAAACGTTTGTATAGTATTTAGTTTAAATTGCTGTTGCCACTTTTCGATAGATAAGTGACTTGTGGGTTGCAGTTTGGGCCTCCAAAAAGTTCGCCACCACTGTCCTAATCTAATGTACGATTGGCCCCACCCATGGCCACGCCCACTCACTGCATGACCACGCCCATTTTGTGCCGCATAGCCCCACCTAGTGCCCCCAGGTGCCACTGATCTCCAAGGACCCTAGGAACGCCCCTGGTGTACAGCTACAATAAGAGATCAATTTAGAGCAGGACTTTCCAACTGCAGACCTCGAGGGCCATTTCCAAGCCAGTGTTTTGGATTGAATTAGAAATGGAGAAATGTGTTCTACTTGATGAACCACATCTTTCCTGCTTCAGTCCCATTGATTGATTTGAGCTGTACCAAAAATGTGTGAAGAGCTTGAGGACTGGAATGGGCCAGCCCCGACCTAGAGCCTAACTTATTATGGTCTTATTAAAGTCTACTTTCATTAACTGTATGCTTAAAAACTAAGAAGCTAACTGAGCGGTACGACAACAAAGCAACCAGCATTTTTTAAAGGAACTCAAGATGACATCCTTCCTATACCTTCATATTGTTCATCTATTTACCCCGCCTTTTCTGTGCCACTCTATCATGTGCTGTGCCACTGGCACTCCTCCCCCTCCATAGCTACATGTCGCTAGCCTGCTAGATAGCAACGCATCTGTACAGAACTTAGCCCTGAGCTGCTGCCCGAGGAATCGAGTCCCCAATTGCAGAGGTTGACAGTCCTTGTACGTGTGTATGAGGCTTTAGAGGATGGATGTCTGGGAATGATCTTGATTTTAAAAAATAAATACATAAAAAAATGTATATATATTTTATGATATGTTCTATAGTTATGTATAGATCGTTCAGAAGATTGCATCTTCTTTGTAATGAGAATTGAGAATTGTTGCACTGTTGCCTTATACTGGCTAAGTATACTTTCAGAAGCACGTTTTGTGAGAAAACGTGGTTGTCGTCCTCAGGCACAGCGTTATATAACATCACACATTAGGAAGAGAACTGATTGTTCTTGAAAGCTTGTCTCTGAAAATACATTTTCTTGCATAGTAGCGAAGAGAATTTTTTTTAAAAAAAAGGAAGAAAGTTGTTTGCATGTTTTGTTTTTTTTCTGTTTGTTTGTTTGTTTTTTGTTGCTGCACAAATATGAACAATATGTATACGATGTAGCAACCAATTGGGTAAACATTTATTTAGTCATAACGTGGGTGAGGTGGGTGATTTTCCCACCTCAGCCGCTGTTCTTTGCCATTATCAGAAGTTCAGCTACTTAGTAGCCAAACTTTGTACACTGCTTACAGTGCCGGTGCTCCCATTAAAGTGGACCCAAATTAAAAATACAAGATTTCAGAAATAAAATCTATTTTCTAAATTATAATAATAAATAGCAGCCTTTTTTCAACTGCATGATGACAAATATAAAATATTTTACATTTATTGGAGGGACCCCTCCCTTCCTTTCATATTGCCGGGAAATAATCCGGCAAACTGGTGGAGTAGGTGGTGTCCGGCAAAGGAGGAATTATATTATATAATTTGAATGGATACTTTAGTTAGTCCCTCAGATTACATAGACGTGGTAAGATTGTACAATTAAGACTGTATCATAAATGGACACCAATACACTCATCTGTTTCAATAGAATAACACTAGTGCAGCACATCTACACCTCTATAATATAATCACAGACAGAATCAGAATAGATTTTTAATTGCCAAGTACAGGATGTCGTACAAGGAATAGTTGTTGGCAAGACAGAGCAGCATACTTTCAAAGACAGAGTACACATGACAAATGACAATAATACAATTTACAACTAACACTTCACAGTACAGTATGAATAGCTAGTTACATTACTCAGAGTGAATAGCTGGGGGGGGGGGGGGGGGCTAGATTGAGCTGAGGGCCAGGACAGCTTGGGGAAAGAAGGAGTTCCTGTGTCTGGAGGTCCTGAAGCGGTGACCCAATGGGAGTAGATTGAGGTAGCAGTTCCCAGGGTAACTAGAATGAGTCCTTTGCAAACCTAGCTGCCATGGATTGCATTCTGGAGTGGTGCAGAAGGTCAAGAGGTGTGTGTGTGTGTGTGGGGGGGGGGGGGGGGGGGTTTCCAATGATCTTCTCTGCAGATTTGGTCACTCTGTAGTTTGCGCTTGTCCCTGGTGAAGGCACCTGAGTACCATAAAATGATGGAGGAGCAGAGAATCAACTCGATGGTGGCGGAGTAGAAGCAAGTCAGAAGGGCACGGGACATGCTAAAGTTTTTCAGTTGATGCAGAAAGATCTGCCGTGGATGGGCATTTTTCTGCAGTCTGGAGGAGTTACCTTCCCACTTGAGGTTGCAGAAGATGGCGGTACCTAGGAGGCGAGCGCTGGGGACTCTGACAACAGAACAATTGCAAGCTAAGCTTAGATTCATACTTAGTGCCATCCTGCATAGGTACTGTTCATTTTTAAAAATATAGACTAATACAAATTAATATTGAATGGAAAATCACTCTAAAAAAAATGTTTGACGAGATCCGCTAGATCTGCAGTGCTTTCAGCCTTCAGTGAAGCAAGTGCCAGTCTGCAATGGTGCATGAATAATTGATTAATGATATTCGCTGTTTTACTGTTTGTAAACCTCAGTGCTGCAGAAAGTCCTCTAATCAATGGCTAATTAAAAGAAGTAATTTTAGAGACAGCAGGAAGCAGGGAATAGAGATGCAGATGGTGAATCTAGAATGCTGTTATAAAACTCAGTTCATTTACCACAAAACCATCCGTTGGCCACACATTGTTTAATTTAATTTGGGGTTTGATTTGTCAGTTCAGTAAAAAAAAAATATAACAGTTACAAACTTAAAGGAGTACTGTAGGGGGGTCGGGGGGAAAAAGAGTTGAACTTACCCGGGGCTCCTAATGCCCCCCCCGCAGTCATCCTGTGCCCGCGCAGCCACTCACCACTGCTCCGGCCCCGCCTCCTGTTCACTTCTGGAATTTACGACTTTAAAATTGGAAGACCACTGTTCCTGCGCTGCGGTGTCCTCGCTCCAGCTGACTTCACCAGGAGCGTACTGAGCAGGCGCAGACCGTACTGGGCCTGCGCAATACACACTTGGGGACGTCAGCGGGAGCGAGGGTGCGGCCGGGCAGACGCAGTGGTTTTCGACTTTAAAGACTCAAATTCCAGAAGTGAACAGGAGGCGGGGACTGGAGCATTGGTGAGTGGCTGCGCGGGCACAGGATGTCTGCAAGGGACCATTAGAAGCCCTGGGTAAGTTCAACTCTTTTTTTCCCCCCTACAGTAGTCCTTTAAGGTAGCCATACATTTTATTTTGACACCTAATGTGGCAAACAGATCAATCCCTTTCTGATTGAATTTCCACATTACACTGCACACAGATGGAACTGAAGTGTTGCACTGTTCAATAGGCCATTCGATCAACCACTGCTCCGAAGCAGGTAATTTGGTGTGCAGGCTATGGTAAAATAGCTGTGGCATATACAGCACGGCACCGTGGTTGCCTAATAAATATCATGATTAGGCGGCTGATACCCAGTAAATAGCAGACGAGAGAGAAATTGCAGGGGGTGGGTGTTAAGCCTGTGCTTCTTTTTACATTTTATTTATAATGCAATATCTGACAGTATACCCAGCAAACAATTAAAGGCAAACAAAACAACCAGTAGGTGCATTTTAGATAGCAGGAAATGGACTACAGATTTCCAGCATTGTTGCAATATTTGGCAAATCCACACACAGTGCAGGAGCCACATATAGTGCAGAAACCAGACACAATGGCCAAAAACTGAGAAATAATGATTTTTTTTTCTTTTTTTTCTTATTATTCCCATTAAAATGCATTTAGAATAACATTCTTAGCATAATGCACCACCCAAAGACAACCTAATTGGTGGTGGAAAAAACAAGGTATATATAGATTATTTAATTGTGATAAGTAGTGTTAAAGTTATTGGGGAATGAACGGGAGGAGCGCTGAAATGGGAGAATTCCTCTCGTCCATAAGGTGAAAACAACCCGTGGGCTGAAATGGTTAAAGAGGACCTGAACTCAGAACTTCCTCTCTGCTTTAAAAGATAAGCAACAGCATTATCACCTTTAAAGGACAACCGAGGTGACATGTGACATGATGAGTTAGGCCCAGTGCACACCGGGCGGATCCGCAGGCCGAATCCGCCTGAAAATCCGCATAGCTAATGTATCTCTATGGGCTGGTGCATACCGGCGGTTTGAGGTTTTTAGCAAGCCGCAAACGTGCCTCTTGCTGCACGTTTGCGGTTTGCTAAAAACCTCAAACCGCCGGTGTGCCCCAGCCCATAGAGATACATTAGCCATGCGGATGCTGATGCGGCCGGTGAACACCCGGCGGATCGCATCAAGATCCACCCGGTGTGCACTGGGACTAATTTCTGTCATCCGCACCCAAAACCGCTAGCGTTTTGTGGATCTGCTAGCGGTTTTGGTGTGCACTAGGCCTAAGACATATGTATGTATAGTGCCAAGCACACAAATAACTAGTCTGTGTTTCTTTTTTTCTTTCTCTGCCCGAAAGAGTTAAATATTAGGTATGCAAGTGACAGTTTTTGTCCGGGTTGGGACCGGGTCAGACTGTAGCATAACCCTCACTGATAAGTAATTACAGCCATAAAACACTTTCCTGTCAGTAAATGGCTTCTGAGAGCAGGAAAGAGATAAAAAAGGGTTAATAATTCATAGATTTAGCTCTAGCATACTTTAATTAAGGTGTCATTGAGCCGAGACAATGAAACAGTAAACACTTAAAAACTAGATTTAAATATAAAATAAAACCTTGGGGTATCCAAAAAAGTCAGTTTTAGAAGAACATGCAGAAAATACAGGTTGCATTTCTCTATGCTTTCCTTCTGCCCTGTGCAAGAGTTCAGGTCCAAGCTTAATTTGCAATGGTGTGTAGTCATGTTTTCTGGAAGATTGTGATCAGGTTATTATTTTTCTTTGTGAACATTTTCTTCATACTCTCTTATTTTCTCTCTCTGAAAACACCTTCTATAATAGAGGTTTCTCTTTAATAAAGCGTATTGCTCAGTGGCGTAGTAATAGGGGGTGCAGAGGTAGCCACCGCATCGGGGCCCTTGGGCCAGAGGGGCCCCGAAGGGCCCTCCCTCAACTGCAGTATTAGCTCTCTATTGGTCCTGTGCTCATAATAATCACTTCTATAGATACTTTGAATAGTGGTAATCATTAACAAACTGTTCGCCATCCCCTCCTTGCACCTCTGACACTGTAGTTGCCATTGGCAGGTTTTGGTGCGCCGTATCAATTGTTATGTATAGAGTGCATGGGGGCCCCCAATGTAAAACTTGCATCAGGGCCCACAGCTCCTTAGCTACGCCACTGGTATTGCTGATACTTTCAATCTTTTTATCTTCTATTTTTTTATTTAACTGTTTATCTTTTTGCCTTTTTATCAGAGCCATTTTCCATATTTTTCCATTTTCCATATTTAGTTTGTGCATTCCCTCTGCTCTCCCTGCTTCGCTACTGCTCTTTCAGGCTATTTTGCGCATTTACTAATATGCATGGGATCCATATCACTGTTCCTGCAGTCTTGTGTGTCTTCACATTGCTATGCTAGCTTCAGGAATGTTTCGAGGTGAAATGGGGCCTTGGCCAAAAATGAATAGGACGGTACTGACGGCAAAGGGCCATTTTATGCATAAATATAAACTGGTAAACAAACCTGTGTGATGGTAAAGAGAAAACCTTATTCTTTAAATAAACAGACTTAAAAAGCCATAGCAAGCCATTCAAAAGATATTATTTGAAAACTGTGACCTCCATATAACAAATGTCAGCATCATATCCCCATAGAACAAGGGCAGCTATAATGTTCCTCGTTTGTATTAAGTGTATCCATACCATACCACATTATATCTATCTATATATATAATAGACTAAGTGCCTCAACCTTCAAACAAGAAGAAGAAGTACTTTGCATGAGAAAATGTATGCGTGCTCAAACACCAAGTTTAAGGCCTCTTTTCCACGGACTGTTGAGCTGTGTGCTCAGCAAGCAGTTACCAGGCAGCAGTGAGCAGATACCAGGCAGCAACAAGCAGTTACCAGGCAGCAGCAAGCAGTTACCAGGCAGCAGTGAGCAGATACCAGGCAGCAACAAGCAGTTACCAGGCAGCAGCAAGCAGTTACCAGGCAGCAGCGAGCAGATACCAGGCAGCAGCGAGCAGATACCAGGCAGCTCAAGCAGATACCAGGCAGCAGCAAGCAGTTACCAGGCAGCAGCAAGCAGTTACCAGGCAGCAGCAAGCAGTTACCAGGCAGCAGTGAGCAGATACCAGGCAGCAATAAGCAGTTACCAGGCAGCAGTGAGCAGATACCAGGCAGCAGCGAGCAGTTACCAGGCAGCAGCAAGCAGTTACCAGGCAGCAGTGAGCAGTTACCAGGCAGCAGTGAGCAGTTACCAGGCAGCAGTGAGCAGATACCAGGCAGCAGTGAGCAGTTACCAGGCAGCAGCGAGCAGATACCAGGCAGCAGCGAGCAGATACCAGGCAGCTCAAGCAGATACCAGGCAGCAGCAAGCAGTTACCAGGCAGCAGCAAGCAGTTACCAGGCAGCAGCAAGCAGTTACCAGGCAGCAGTGAGCAGATACCAGGCAGCAATAAGCAGTTACCAGGCAGCAGTGAGCAGATACCAGGCAGCAGCAAGCAGTTACCAGGCAGCAGCAAGCAGTTACCAGGCAGCAGCAAGCAGTTACCAGGCAGCAGTGAGCAGTTACCAGGCAGCAGTGAGCAGTTACCAGGCAGCAGTGAGCAGTTGTGAGAGTTTGAGAGCCATTTCACTGCCTATTCACAGTCCATGGAAAAGAGGCCTCACCCTAGCAAGTCTGACATTGCAAATCTGGCCTAATTGGCTATTCATGAGGCAATGCTCATGCAAATGCATGCACAAACCAATACCACAAAGCAGTCACCCTGCTACATGCTACATTAGCACTATCCGGCTTAGTGCACACCAGAGCGGTTCGACAGCGTTTTGCGATCCACTTGCGGCTGCGGATACGCTTGGGTAATGTATTTCAATGGGCTGGTGCACACCAGAGCGGGAGGCGTTTTGCTGAAACGCATACTCCCGAGGTGAGGCATTTTTTGGATTGCGGAGGCGTTTCTGCCTCCAATGTAAAGTATAGGAAAAACGCAAACCGCTCTGAAAAACGGCAGTTCAGAGCGGTTTTGCAGGCGTTTTTGTTACAGAAGCAGTTCAGTAACAGCTTTACTGTAACAATATATGAAATCTACTACACCAAAAACGCTTTACAAAACCGCAAAATGCTAGGTGAAATGCTACAGAAAAATAAGAAAAAGCGTTTCAAAATCTGCTAGCATTTTGCGGATCTGCTAGCAGTTTTTGGTATGCTCCAGGCCTCCAGGAGCGCCACGGGGAGGATTCCCAATGCCCCCTTTTTATACAACTGGGGGGACCGCAGGGTCCCAGGCTCTCTCACTGCCTGGAAACCACAGCGGCACCCCGGAGGGGGAGGCTGGGTGGCGTGGACGACCCCCCCCAAGTGTGGCCAGCGCCGGGGAGAGCCGTTTGCACCCACCTCCCAATATTAAAAACAGGCACTTACCTTAACGTCCATTGCGTTCTGCTACATGCGCATTAATTTGGGGGCACCACATGAGAAAGGAGAGAAGCATGGGTCACCCCGAGCTTTAGAGCTCAGGGCTGGCTCACATACAGCACTCCAGAGGGGGGGGGGAGGACAGGCGCACTCACTCCAGGGTTCACACCACCGGAGCACGCCATCCACCACCTGCCTCCAAAGGATACATACTGCACAAAATGCTTTCCATGAGAAAATGAATGCGCATGTAACAGAACCCAATGGACGTTAAGGTAAGTGGCTGTTTTTAATATTAGGAGGTGGGTGCGGACGGCTCTCCCCAGCGCTGGCCACGCTTGGGGGGGGGGGGGGGGGGGGCGGCTGCGCCACCCAGCCTCCCATTCCAGGGTGCCGCTGTGGTTCCCAGGCAGCGAGAGAGCACTTTGCAGTATTGGTTTTTTGACCCTGCATAGTTTGGCATGCGAAAGCAAATGCATATTTGCATGAGCATTGCCTCATGAATAGCCAATTAGGCCGGATTTGCAAAGCCAGACTTGCTAGGGTTAAACTTGGTGTTTGAGCACGCATACATTTTCTCATGGAAAGCCTACTTCTTCTTGCTTCAAGGTTGAGGCACGTACTCTATTAGATAGATAGATGCGGCGTATGCTACGACGCGGGTTGGCTAGTACAGTATATTCTAGCTGAACAGTCCCCATCCCAGTGCAGATTGGTAGAGAGAGATGGATGTGAAACAAAAGAGTAACAGAAGGAACCCATTGACAGACTCCAGTAAGTATAGCAGATTTTCTTCTCTTACTTAATTACCTTCCTTGATTCAAAACTTCTTGCTTAATTACTTTGGGGAAGGAAGGCTATTTAGCTCTTGATAGTCCAGAGACTTGCCACATTCTCCAACCCACTGTTCAAGCCATAGCTCCTGACTTCTGGCCAGGCTCCCAACCACGGATGAGCGTATTCCAACTGCCACTGGACATGCATGAGTAAGGTCCAGGCATGCCCAGAAGAATGAAGCACTTGTGCATGAGGAAAAGCAGCGTACAAACTGCTTAATTCTACTAAGCGCATACACAGTATGCATGCACTTTTCCTCGGCCACTCCCGGACGGAAGACACTTCTTCCTCTGAGTTTAGAGTTCAAAGAAGTTTAGAGGAACCTTTCACTGGAAGAGTGTGGTCTACAGGGGCATAACTGGGTAATACAGTGCCTATGGCACTATAAATGGCCTATGACACTATAAATGGCCTATGGCGCTATAAATGGCCTGTGGCACTATAAATGGCCAATGGCGCTATAAATAGAGTTGGGCCGAACCTCCGATTTTAGGTTCGCGAACCCTGTTCGCGAACTTCCGCGAAAGGTTCGGTTCGCGAAAAAGTTCGCGAACCGCAATAGACTTCAATGGGGAGGCGAACTTTGAAAGTTTAAAAAAATTCTATCAACTGGAAAAATGATAGAAAACATGTTTCAAAAGCTCTAATACCTGGAGCCACACCTAATTGAGTGAAATACACATCACTGCTGGAGAACCCGCCCACCCTCCCTCAAGCAAGGTCCTTTATACCATTTGCCTGCCTACACTAATTAGTTATGGGACAGCTGCTACACACTCTGCTAGGGAGATTTTAATTGGCCTCCTCCCTCCCTTCTACCTCCTACCGGAGGGAGGAGGGTCTCTTCTGCCAGGGAATTATACTATTTTAAAAACCAGTATACATCATACCATAGCTGGGAATACATACATGAGTATACATCATACCATAGCTGGGGATACATACATGAGTATACATCATACCATAGCTGGGAATCGAACCCAGATCTCACTGTGTGGTGGGCACGTCACCCTAAGCACTGTACCACTACAGAAGTAAGTGAAGCTAGCCTAAAATTTAACATTTATGCTCAATGCAATAGAACCATTAGGTTGCTTAAAGGAGAACTGTAGTGAGAGGTATATGGAGGCTGCCATATTGATTTCCTTTTAAGCTATACCAGTTGCCTGGCAGCCCTGCTGATCTATTTGGCTGCAGTAGTGTGAATCACACCAGAAACAAGCATGCAGCTAATCTTGTCAGATCTTACAAAAATGTCAAACACCAGATCATACCATAGCTGGGAATTGAACCCAGATCTCACTGTGTGGTGGGTACATCACCCTAAGCACTGTACCACTACAGAAGTAAGTGAAGCTAGCCTAAAATTTAACATTTATGCTCAATGCAATAGAACCATTAGGTTGCTTAAAGGAGAACTGTAGTGAAAGGTATATGGAGGCTACCATATTGATTTCCTTTTAAGCAATACCAGTTACCTGGCTATCCTGCAGATCCTCTGCCTCCAATACTTTTAGCCCTAGACCCTGAACAAGCATGCAGCAGATCTGGTGTTTGACATTTTTGTAAGATCTGACAAGATTAGCTGCATGCTTGTTTCTGGTGTGATTTACACTACAGTGGCTGGATAGTGTACTGGTTAAGGGCTCTGCCTTTGACATGGGAGACCAGGGTTTGCATCCTGGCTAGGTCAAGTACCTATTCAGTAAGGAGTTCAAGGCAAGACTCCCTAACACTGCAGGGTGGCCTCTTGAGTGTGTCTCTGTGGCTTGCAGCTCTTGAGCGCTTTGAGTCTGACAGGAGAAAAGCACTATACAAATGTTTGGATTATTATTATTACTGCAGCCAAATAGATCAGCAGGGCTGCCAGGCAACTGGTATAGCTTAAAAGGAAATCAATATGGCAGCCTCCATATACCTCTCACTACAGTTCTCCTTTAAGCAACCTAATGGTTCTATTGCATTGAGCATAAATGTTAAATTTTAGGCTAGCTTCACTTACTTCTGTAGTGGTACAGTGCTTAGGGTGACGTGCCCACCACACAGTGAGATCTGGGTTCGATTCCCAGCTATGGTATGATGTATACTCATGTATGTATTCCCAGCTATGGTATGATGTATACTGGTTTTTAAAATAGTATAATTCCCTGGCAGAGGAGACCCTCTGGGAGGAGGGAGGCCAATCAAAATCTCCCTAGCAGAGTGTGTAGCAGCTGTCCCATAACTAATTAGTGTAGCCAGTCAAATGGTATAAAGGACCTAGCTTAAAAGGAGGGTGGGCGGGTTCTCTAGCACTGAAAGCAGTGTGTTTGACAATAACATGTCTGCTGACAGTGAAATGGAGGCTAAAAATTTTGCTCAATACAGCATTATGGGGCGAATCGAACTTCCGCAAAAGTTCGCCTGATGCAGGCGAACGCGAACCCCCAAAGTTCGCCTGGAACCGTTCTCTAGCTATAAATTGAGTAGCCATAGTTCCCTGGATATTGGAATTAAGTACCTCAAATTTAACCCTCCTGGCGGTAACCCCGGTAACTTAGTTCGGGGTAAGCCGCACAGGAGGATTTCTCTAGGCCCTGCTGGGCCGATTTGCATATTTTTTTTTTTGCTACACGCAGCTAGCACTTTGCTAGCTGCGTGTGCACACTGATCGCCGCCGCTACCCACCGATTCGCCGCTACCCGCCGCGCCACCCCCCAGACCCCATGCTCTACCTAGCCAATCAGTGCCAGGCAGCGCTGAGGGGTGGATCGGGACTCTCTTTGACGTCAGAACGGGATTTCCGGACGGGCTTGATCGCCGGAGGGCGGGGGGATGACGCTGCACAGCGGCTATCATGTAGCGAGCCCTAGGCTCGCTACATGATTAAAAAACATTTTTTAAAACTGCTGCGCTGCCCCCCTGGCGATTTTAATAGACCGCCAGGAGGGAAGTAGCTCAAAATTACAGAAATATATAGTCGCATGTTTCCAGATAGAATATTTAAGTAGTCGCCTGCTTCCAGATAAAAGAATCAAGTATTCACAAGCCTCCAGATAATTGAGCAAGTAGCTATATGCCTACAATAAAAAATATGAAGTAGTCACAAGCACCCAGATAAAATAATAAAGTAGCCACTTACCTCAAGATAAACAAATTAAATAGCCACCTGCGCCCCAGTAAATAGCCTCCCGAGTATAGGTAGTGAGAGGCATCCTCCAGTATAGCTGTGCAGCACGAGAGAGGAGGGGTTAGGCACCCATGACACGGTGGTGCACATGGCAGGAGCCATGCCTGCACCCCTTTAGATACGCCACTCAGAGGCATAGCTAGGGTTTTCTGCACCCGAGGACAAAGACAGTTTTTGCGCTCCCCTTGCCCAAACATAGCTACGCCTCTGACGCCACTGGGGGTGTAAGAAATAAGTAGATTTTCATAAAATGCAATGTTTTCATCAGATCTAAAATCTAATCTCTAAAAAATATTTTACAGTGAATGTCCCTTAACAGAAACTTAATAGGAGCCATCTACCGCCTGTTAGTAGGTTTTCCAGAACAGAGTGCTATTTTGCCGCATTCCTTCAAGCACAATCGCTCGGAAAATGCTGCATGGAGCGACATTGCGATATTATACAATTCACAACGCTGCGAAGAGAACAGTAAAGTTCTGAACATCTCAGACAAAGAGCTACAGTGTGAACTAGGCCTTAGAGATATAAAGGCATGATACAGCACACACAGCAGTGATGCATTATGGGATATCCTCCTTGCTTACATAAAGCTGAATAATTGCAAATACCTTTTGTTTTAGATGGCAAAATTATTACAGTTTAAGAAATATTAAAAACCTCTTCAGCTAAATTCTTTCAAAGCACAACATTTTTTAGAAATATACATTCATTACAAAGTATACTATTATTAAAAGTCCAATCATTATTATTATTATTTACTATTTATATAGCGCCGACATCTTCGGTAGCGATTGACAGAGTACATAGCACACGACTAATTGTCCCTTGGAGAAGCTCACAATCGAATCGATCTATTGAAACCTTATGTAATGATGCACAATGGGTGTTGTAGATGTGAACGTTGTAAATTCCTTATAAGCTTACAAACTCCTGCTTAAAGTAAAACTGAAAGTGAAAAAAGTCAGATACTTACCTATGGATAGGGAAGAAAAGAATCCTATTGAGCCTTCCCTGTCCCCTCCTGGTCCCCTCATTCCAGCAATGTCCCCTGGTGACACTACGAGTGCTCCCAAAGACACACGGCTCTGTACTGCGCATGCGCAGGATCTGTGCCTTCCCTCTCCATGGGTAAGTATTGGCCTTTTTCTTTTCCCTTTACTTCAGATAAGGAAATACAGTGGTGTGAAAAACTATTTGCCCCCTTCCTGATTACTTATTCTTTGGCATGTTTGTCACATTTAAATGTTTCTGCTCATCAAAAACTGTTAACTATTAGTCAAAGATAACATAATTGAACACAAAATGCAGTTTTAAATGATGGTTTTTATTATTTAGTGAGTAAAAAAACTCAAAACCTACATGGCCCTGTGTGAAAAAGAAATTGCCCCCTGAACCTAATAACTGGTTGGGCCACCCTTAGCAGCAATAACTGCCATCAAGCATTTGCGATAACTTGCAACGAGTCTTTTACAGCGCTCTGGAGGAATTTTGACCCACTCATCTTTGCAGAATTGTTGTAATTCAGCTTTATTTGGGGGTTTTCTAGCATGGACTGCCTTTTTAAGGTCATGTCACAACATCTCAATAGGATTCAGGTCAGGAATTTGACTAGGCCACTCCAAAGTCTTCATTTTGTTTTTCTTCAGCCATTCAGAGGTGGATTTGCTGGTGTGTTTTGGGTCATTGTCCTGCTGCAGCACTTTCAGCTCAAGGACATGGCGGACAGGTGAGCGGTTAGGGAGGGACCCCTGTGGGAGGGATGCCTGCACGGGGCGGTCCTGCTAGCTACGCAATCTTGCGATTTGCGTCCAACTGAAGCCTCCCACCTGAATGCTAATGGCTGCTAGATGTGGTATGGCAGGTAAAGGGTGTATGACAGTGCATCCTGATTGGCTGACGAGCACCTGCTGACGACTCAAATATAGCTGCATGCATGTATTGCTGTGTTCTATTGCTTGTGTGTGTCGAATTTAGCATTCAGTATGGAGGCAGTGTTGGTGGGTTTTCTGGATGTGAGAGGTCCAGAGCCTGGGTGTGAGAGGTCCAGGCCCATCTGCACTCCCCTCCAGGTATCGCGCATTGGCCTTGGGGCCCCGGCCAGTGAGAGAGGTCCGGGGCCCCTGGCCATCGTGCGAACCAATCGTGTGTTTTTAAACGTTTTTTTTTTCAGCTCTAGGACATGGCGGACAGGTGAGCGGTTAGGGAGGGACCCCTGTGGGAGGGATGCCTGCACGGGGCGGTCCTGCTAGCGACGCAATCTTGCGATTTGCGTCCAACTGAAGCCTCCCACCTGAATGCTAATGGCTGCTAGATGTGGTATGGCAGGTAAAGGGTGTATGACAGTGCATCCTGATTGGCTGACGAGCACCTGCTGATGACTCAAATGTAGCTGCATGCATGTATTGCTGTGTTCTATTGCTTGTGTGTGTCGAATTTAGCATTCAGTATGGAGGCAGTGTTGGTGGGTTTTCTGGATGTGAGAGGTCCAGAGCCAGGGTGTGAGAGGTCCAGGCCCACCTGCACTCCCGTCCAGGTATCGCGCATTGGCCTTGGGGTCCCGGCCAGTGAGAGAGGTCCGGGGCCCCTGGCCATTGTGCGAACCAATCGTGTGTTATTCCTGCTGCAGCACCCAAGATCGCTTCAGCTTGAATTGACAAACAGATGGCCCGAGATTCTCCTTCAGGATTTTTTGGTAGACATTAGAATTCATGGTTCCATCTATCACAGCAAGCCTTCCAGGTCCTGAAGCAGCAAAACAACCCCAGACCATCACACTACCACCACCATATTTTACTGCTGGTATGATGTTCTTTTGCTGAAATGCTGTGTTACTTCTACGCCAGATGTAACGGGACACACACCTTCCAAAAAGTTCAACTTCTGTCTCGTCGGTCCATAAGGTATTTTCCCAAAAGTCTTGGCAATCATTGAGATGTTTTTTAGCAAAATTGAGACTAGCCTTAATGTTCTTTTTGCTTAAAAGTGGTTTGCGCCTTGGATATCTGCCATGCAGACTGTTTTTGCCCAGTCTCTTTCTTATGGTGGAGTCGTGAACACTGACCTTAATTGAGGCAAGTGAGGCCTGCAGTTCTTTAGATGTTGTCCTGGGGTCTTTTGTGGCCTCTCGGATGAGTTTTCTCTGCACTCTTGGGGTAATATTGGTCGGTCGGCCACTCCTGGGAAGGTTCATCACTGTTCCATGTTTTGCCATTTGTGGATAATGGCTCTCACTGTGGTTCGCTGGAGTCCCAAAGCTTTAGAAATGGCTTTATAACCTTTACCAGACTGATAGATCTCAATTACAGTACTTTTGTTCTCATTTGTTCCTGAATTTCTTTGGATCTTGGCATGATGTCTAGCTTTTGAGGTGTTTTTGGTCTACTTCTCTGTGTCAGATAGCTCCTATTTAAGTGATTTCTTGATTGAAACAGGTGTGGCAGTAATCAGGCATGGGGGTGACTACAGAAATTGAACTCAGGTGTGATAAACCACAGTTAAGTTATTTTTTAACAAGGGGCGGGGGGTAATCACTTTTTCACACAGGGCCATGTAGATTTGGAGTTTTTTTTCTCACTAAATAATAAAAACCATCATTTAAAACTGCATTTTGTGTTCAATTATGTTATCTTTGACTAATAGTTAACGGATTTTGATGAGCAGAAACATTTAAGTGTGACAAACATGCCAAAGAATAAGAAATCAGGAAGGGGGCATATAGTTTTTCACACCACTGTATTGTACTTGCAGCACGGTGGGGTCGTGGGCAGCACGGTGACGTACTGGTTAGCGCTCTCGCCTTGCAGTGCTGGATTCCCAGTTCGACTCACAGCCACGGCACTATCTGCAAGGAGTTTGTATGTTCTCCTTGCGTCTACGTGGGTTTTCTCCAGGCACTCTGCTTTCCTCACACACCCCAAAAACATACCGATAAGTTAATTGGCTTCCACCTAAATTGGCCCTAGACTACAATACATACACTACATGATACATACATAGACATAAGACCATGGTAGGGACTAGATTGTGAGCCCCTCTGAGGGACAGTTAAGTGACAAGACAATATATACTCTGTACAGCACTGCGGAAGATGGTGGAGCTATATAAATACTAAATAATAATAATACTTGCAGTTGCTTCAGTTAGTGATGTGACACATTCACCTCAGATTGCATGGTTATATTCTGTCACAAGGGGGCATTGTGAGTAACCTTTAATCACCATAATGTATCTGTGCTAGATTCTATTTGCAAGGAAACATCTCATTAGGCTGTTGGTAAGAGATGTGATATTTGCAAAATGAAAGATTATAGCAAAGAGATAAGTAAGCCTTACGACGAACCAAAACTGTCACTCCACAACATTTCTAAAGGGATTTGTTTTTACTGTACATAATGTAAAAAGCTGCACTCCCCAGCTAAGGCACATTTTTATTTTTTTGCTGTGAATGTCATTTCTGTTATGAAAAGGTCAAACCTTTCATTAGAATGACTGCACTTTGTAAAAGGAAGTATACACTTTAGTACTGATACTGCTCTTTGTTCCAAGTTACATAAAACCAGAATTATTGGCCTCTTATGAACTATTCTTAGTCACAAAGGTCCCTTATAGGGTCCTGACTCAAACTTTAAAGGGAACCGGAGCCGAGTAAAAAGATTAAAAAAAACACATGATGTACCTGCAAATTAATATTACATACTTACCTTGCTGCAGAGCCGGGACAAAGTCCTCCAGCACCCAAGGCTGAGACACGCCCCAGGGCCCCCCAACACCTTAATCTCTAGTTATCTGGCTTGCAGTCACTGCCATGCACCCCCTTTTCTTATTTCTCTCTGCTTCAAACACAATAGGAGAATGATAGCTGTGTGAGTTGCTCGGCCCTGCCTTGCTGTCAGTTCCTCTCAGGAGCTCACCGGTTTCTTCTAACAACAATTCCTATCAGTTCTGACAAGATTTTGTCAGAACTGAAATATATTAGTTGCTATCAGTTGCTGTCAGTTATAGTTCAAAGGACAACTGATGTGGAAGGTAATGTCCATGTTTCTATATGACTAGGGTGAGCTAAATTACAGTTTAGAAGTGTGCTGACATGGAAGCTGTTACGGGGTAATGGCCATTTTTAAAAAGGTGGACGGAGAATTCCATTGATTACAGTGGACAAACAGGACGCAGGAGAGGAGAGAGAAATTGAGGAGTAGACTACATGGGAGGTAAGTATGACCGGTGTATGTTTATTTTTACTTTTCATTTTCAGTTCAGGTTTGCTTTAATTTCCTAATTACAGTCTTAAAGCAAACCCGAACTGAAAATTAAAAGTCAAAATAAACATACGCCATCATACTTTCCTCCCACGTGGTCTACTCCTCAATCTCTCTCTACTCTCCCACGTCCTGTTTCGTCACTGTGATCAATGGAATTTTCTGTCCTCCATTTTAAAAATGGCAAGGACCCTGTAACAACTTCCAGATCAGCACACTGTTAAACTAATATCGCCCACATGAGCCATAGGGAAACATGGACATTACCTTGCTCATCAGTTGTCCTTTCAGTTGTAACTGACAGCAACTGATATATAACTGACATCAAATGATATATTTCAGTTCTGACAAAATCTTGTCAGAACTGGAAGGAGCTGTTGTTAGAAGCAGCATCTGTTTGTTGTAGCATGTGTCCCTAGGCACATCTGGGGGGTGCAGATGGACATGCCTGGCTTGCCACCCACCTGCTTCCTCTCCGCACCTGGCAACTGGCAGTACTTTTTTTCTAAATAACTGGAGTCACTGGCCAGCTTTCAGAGGGATACAGCAGCAGAATGGAGCTGCGCAGAATGAACCAAGAGACATTCAGGGGGCTGGAAGAAGCCCCAGGAAAGTAATTAGCCATTTTGCAATTTTACCAAGGCTCCACCCAGGACCACACCCACATTCTTTTGCCTGGTCATGACCAATTTTTGAGTGATAAAGAATCGCACACCTGAGTGTGTGAGTGCTGTTGCTGGGTTCCCAGGCTGCTCAAATCATGACATGAGAAAGGAGGACTCCACATACAGACTTGCTGGAACACCGTGGTGAAGTGTTATTATTATTATTTATTAGATTTATATAGCGCCAACATATTACGCAGCGCTGTACAATAAATAAGGTTACAGACAATGATAACAGGGGTAACAGAACAATACAGGTAACAGACCATAGATACAACAATACAGGTAATAGCAATAAGATACACAACACAATGCAGATAGTAGTACAATGCCAGATCATAAACTGGAATGGTAGTGGTAAAAAATTACCAGTTCCAAATTCTGGGTAAAGTGCACACAGTCAAGTATTATACACAAGGGGAGAGGGCCCTGCCAAAGGCTTACAATCTAGAGGGAGGGGTTGGTGACACAAAAGGAGGGGGTGCATCAAGAAGTTATGGGCAGAAAGGATTAGGGTAGTGTTGAGTTGATGTAGGCCTCCTTGAAGAAGTGAGTTTTGAGTGCTTTTTTGAAGGTGTTGGAGGTGGGAGCGAGCCTGATGGGCAGTGGGAGAGAGTTCCACAGGATAGGGGCAGCTCTAGTGAAGTCCTACAGTCTGGCATGGGAGTGCGAGATGCGTGGGGTGTTTAAGAGGAGGTCGTTGGAGGAGCGAAGTGGGCGGCCAGGTGTATATCTGCTGACCAGGTCAGAGATGTAGGTTGGGCAGGACTTGTGTATGGATTTGTATGCCAAACATAGTGTTCCTGCAAGCCTGCGTGCGCAATCCTCCTTTCTGATGTTATGCCCAATTTTTGCACGGCAAGCTGCAGGCTTTCCCAGGGGGCTTGGAACTAAAATCATAGCTACGCCTCTGGCACATCCTTATGACATCTGTGTAGGTGGACACTCCCACTGTGCACAAACATGCCGAAAGGGGAGGGACAGTAGGTGAGAGCTTGTTGCCAGACGGACTTGGCGAGCGGGCATGTGTGCATGGTGGGCGGTTGCGTGCATGTGCGCTGACAGGTGGCGGTGGTGACAGACCTAGAGCCTGTTATTAAACGGACTAAAGTCCCTAGTAGCTAATAAAAGTTAGGAAAAGTCCATTGTAATAAATCATAAATAATAAAGCAAAGATAATAGTCTTTTAGACTATTATCTTTGCTTTATTATTTATTATTTATTACAATGGACCTCAACTTGTATAAAACAATTACTTAATTTTTAGTTTAGGTCCACTTTAACGTGGGCCTACATGGCAGAATTCTGGCTCCAAGGATTAAATCTCTGGATGAGTAATAATTACCTGCAGTAATCCGCAAACAAACACACCCTGTACCTACGGTGCTATCAGCAAGGCTGTGGCATGTCTGTGGCACATGTGCAATTTTTCTCCTGCGTTTTCTCCTAGATTATATTTTCACAACTTGCCAATAAACCACCTTTTAACCTCTTTCCTACCACTGGTATGCATACTGTATCTACACCCCTTAAAATTTCACTTGAGCACCAAGGGCGTAGATATGCATATGTTTTTTTCCCTGTCCGCTTGCAATTCCAGGTGCTTCATTTACGTCACCATCCCGCTGGTCCGTGATCAGTGAATGGGAACATGTGTTCCCAAAACTGATCACAGTGCCTGTAATGAATGAAAGACGGCATCAGCAAGATGCTGGTATTCATTCACAAAGTGAAAGTAAAGAACACATACACAACACTTCCTGTGTACTGTTCACAGTATATTACTGTTATATTTGGCAAAAAAGGCTTGTAATTATTGATATAGTAGAAAAAACACTAAACAGAAAAAACAAATACATTGTACTAGGGATGTAATTTAAATGTTGTTATAACCTTGACAAATGGGCAAATAAAATGTGTGGGGTTTATCTACAATAACACATTTTATTGTAAAATTATAATGGCTGAAAACAAAACAAGTACTCCTTGGTACTGCCCATGCGCGGGAGGGCTGGTGTGGCTACAGCACTGCCACACTTCAGGAAGAACAGTTGCAGTACGTGGCCCCAATGTGAAGGGGGGCCGCACTCAGCAGCGGGGGGCTCCACATCAGTGAGGGAAGCCTCAATAAGATCCTGGGGCTTCCCTCCTTTAACCACTTGCCGACCGCGCCATGCCGATGGGCATCGCCGCTAGGAGACTGTTAGACGACGAAACCGCCGTCTAATTACCCTGTACAGTGCTGCGATCTAAGGCAGCGCTGCACTGGGGACATCCGTGGGACACGGCTGTCCCCTCCAGAGGCAGAGAAGTGATCGGCTGTCATAGTCTGAAGCCTATGACAGCCGATCACACTGATTGACTGGCGGGGGGAGGGAGAAGGGAATAAAAAAAATAAGAAAAAATAGGCAGCTTTATTTAAAAAATAATAAAACAAATATTTATCAAAAACAACAACAACAACAACAACAACTGGGGAGCGATCAGACCCCACCAACAAAGAGCTCTGTTGGTGGGGAAAAAAGGAGGGAGGGGGGGATCACTTGTGTGCTGTGTTGTGTGGTCCTGCAGCGAGCCCTTGAAGAAAACCTGAACTGAAAATTAAAAGTCAAAATAACCATACACAAGTCATACTTACCTCCCATGTAGTCTACTCCTCATTCTCTTTCTCCTGTCCCGCATCCTGTTTGTTCACTGTGATCAAGGGAATTTTCCGTCCTCCATTTTGAAAATTGCCATTACCCATAACAGCTTTCTGGTCAGCACACAGTTAAACTGTAACATCCCCCACTTGAGCCGTAGGGAAACATGGACATTACCTGGTACATCAGTTTTCCTCTCAGCTATAACTGACAGCAACTGATATTTTACTGACAGCAACTGATATACTTTAGTTCTGACAAAATGTTGTCAGAACTGGAAGGGATTATTGTCAGAAGAAAATGGTGAGCTTCTGAGAGGAACTGATGGCAAGGTAACTATGTAATGATCATTTAAAGTTACCTCATGTGTTTATTTTAAATATTTTTACTCAGTACAGGTACAGGTTCTCTTTAAAGCTGCAATGGCCCAATTTGATAAAAATGGCCTGGTTTTTAGGGGGGTTTAACACTGTGGTCCTCAAGAGGTAAAGGTATATATATGATTTTAATCTTGAGCTTCGGCTCGAGATCGCTTTACATAACTTTATAACGCCTGCTCCAGTATATTCTCTGTGTTGATAATAATCACACCAAAGAACTGAGATGTTACTACCAGACTTGAGTAAGGGCTGGTTCAGACGGACGTTTGTGCAGCGTCTACCGCCAGCGTTCGGGGCTTGGCGTTAAACGCTCCCATTCAAGTGAATGGGAGCGTTTGTACCAAGCTTTTACGTGCGTTTACACGAACGCGGCGTTCGGGTCCCGATTTTCCCTGGCGTTCAAGGAGCCCCTGGAAGCTACATGTAGCTTCCAGGGACGGTTAACCGCGACGGGTAATGTCTCCCTAGGGGAAGAAAAACGCGTCCGCATGTGAACGCAACACGAACGCTGCTGAAAGCCTGAACGCATCACGAACGCAACGCCAACGAACGCAATGCCTTCAAACGTCCGTCTGAACCAGCCCTAACAGGCAGGATTTATTATACTACATACCATACAGTATATACATCTTACATTTAGCTTTTAAATGTCAGAAAATAATGTCATCTTATCCATCACAATGACCAGGTGTATATGAAGGTTAGGCAATAAAGCAGACCGGAAATGGGAAACCATACTCAGCATATTTATCTGTATTAATGTATTCTGCTAATGCAAATACCAGCTCAACAAAAGGTAGCTGCAACTTAAACTGCTGATCACAGGAATTGCACAGTCATTCGCATGCACGATGCATATTTTTGCTGCATGCCGTCTGATTTTTTTCCCTGCATGCAAATCGATTAGCAGCCTATTGATTTCAGTAGGCTGCTTTTCCCCCATCTAATTTCACATGTGGGTAAAAGCAGCAAAACGTGCATAGAGGAATCAGGCCCCTGAAGTACCCTTGGAGTGGTTTTAATAATAACAAAAAATTATTAAGTTATCTAGTGAGTAGTACAACTTGGCCAGAGGTTAAAGGGGGCATTGCCTAAGGTACAGCGTATGCTTGCTGCAAAAAAAGTGAGTTTTGAGGGAGTGTTAAAAGATATTGAAGGTTTTAGATTGACGGATGTGTTGTGGAAGGGGTTTCCAGAGGCGGAGGGAAGCACATGAGAAATCTTGTATACTTGAATGAGAGGAGGTGATTCTAGAGGAGGACACAAGAAAGTCATGTGCAGATCCGAAATTGCGGTTGGGTTGGTGGTATCTGGAAACTAGTGTGGAGATGTGCAGGGGAGAGATTATGGAGAGCTTAGTAGGTTAGGGTTAATAGTTTGAAATGGATCCTCTTGTTAACTTGCAGCCTATGAAGAGCTTGAGAGAGGAGAAGCAGAGGAAGAGCAATAAGAGAGATAAATTATGAGACAAGCAGCTGAGTTCAGTAAAGACTGGAAGGGTGCCAGCAGGGCCGGGCCGAGGCATAGGCTGGAGAGGCTCCAGCCTCAGGGCGCAGTGTAGGAGGGGGCGCCCAATTCATTCAGCTGTGATTCCTAATTGTGTATGAAGCAGAAAGAAATAAGAAAAGGGGATACATAGCAGTGACTGCAAGCCAGATATCTAGATATTAAGGTGTTGGGGAGGTTGTGGACCCTGTGGCGCCTCTTAGTCTAATAGCAATCAGTGTGTGATGGCTGGGGTGGGAGGGATGGAGGGGCTCACTTTGGTGTCTCAGCCTTGGGTGCTGGAGGACCTTGTCCCGCCTCTGGGTGCCAGTCTGTTAGTTGGTAGTCCAGAAAGCAGTATATTACAATAGTCCAAACGAAATATTATAAGAGAGTGTACGAACATTTATTTGTGTCCTAAGTGAGAACATTTCAGATGCACGATATGTTTTCGTGTTGGAGTTGACAGCATTTGGTTAGGGACTGAATGTGAGGAATGAATGAGAGAGAGGAATCAAATGTTACCCCTAAGCACCGTGCCTTGGGAACTTAAAGAGAAACTCCGACCAAGAATTTAACTTTATCCCAATCAGTAGCTGATACCCCCTTTTACATGAGAAATCTATTGCATTCCACAAACAGACCATCAGGGGGCGCTGTATGACTGATATTGTGGTGAAACCCCTCCCACAAGAAGCTCTGAGTACCGCGGTACTCTGGGCAAACTGCCACAATGTAACAATGTTCACAGACAGGAAATGGCTGTTTACAGCTGTCTGTAACAGCCAGAACAGCTAGAAACAGCTACATAACCTGCCCACAGTAACAATGTCACCATGTAATACATGTCAGAATGTGAATCTGGGAGAGGAAAGATTTTACAATGAGCAAACACTGACTAAATCATTTATACATAATTATGGTAAAAATGAAGCACTTTTTTTATTACATTATTTTCACTGGAGTTCCTCTTTAAGTTATAGGAGTGTTATTAACATTTATTGTTATATCAGGCAGAGAGGTGGACAGAGACGGTGGAAAAATGGTTAGTTCTGTTTACTCATATTAAGTTTTAAGAAGCGAGAAGTCATGAAAGAGGATTTAGCAGACAAGCAGTCAGGAACACACGTGAGGTGGAGGTTAAAAAGTGTACTAGAGCTGATTAAAAGAAAAAGGTTTTATACATACCCAAGTATCCACTCGTATCACTCCCATGCCGCTGTCCTCCGCTGTCTGCAGCTCCGATACCGGGTCCTGTCACTTCTGCCAGTCTGGGCCAGTCTACCCAGCGGCTGCTGGAGAGATACGCAAAGAGCGCACTTCTTTTGTCAGTCTGGCCCTGACTGACAGAAGTGACGGGACCTGGTATTGGATCTGCAGACAATGAAGGACAGGGGCGTGGGAGCGATCTGAGTGGATGGGGCTGGAGGAAGCCCCAAGTATGTATAAAACTTTTTATTTTAATCAGGTCTGGGACCGAGAGGTACAGTTGTGTATCATCTTCATATAAGTTGTATTGAAACGCAAATGAGTTGATTAAGTTGCCAAGACCAAGCATGTAGATGGAAAAAAAGGAGGGGGCCAAGGACAGAGCCTTGAGGTACCCCCACAGACATAGAATGTGGAGATTTGATCTAAGAAAAGGCTTGTACACACTCTTGACTAAAGTTGGCTGAGGTGGCCGATAACGACCGCCTCAGCCGATAATCAAGCGTGTATAGCAGCCCCTAACCCTCAACCTGCGAGTGATTGGCGGATTAACTCTACCGCCAGATGGCCAACTACTTTAAAGACGCCACTTCCCCACTCGTTGCGTGAGGACATGCATGTGCTGATCCGTCACTCTTCCGCCACCCTCAAATAGCAACAGTATGCGTTGTTAGCTACAGAGCTGACACGCGTCTGTACTGGCCGGCTCCCTGATACCTGACAGGCGACATACATCACATGTGCACTTTAAGAGACTGTGAAAGACCTACCAGAGGAATAGGAATATATCCAGGAGAGAGTGAGGCCCTTTATGCCTACAGATGAAAGTATCTGTAGGAGTAAGGAGTGGTCAACAGTATCTGATGACAAATAAAAAAAGATGAATATGGAATAATGGCTTTTGGGTGTGTTTATAGATCAGGGCAGTTTATGATGTCCATTTATTTTCTTGTCTACCAACAGTAAAGATAATGACCTACAGGCTCTCAGAGGTTCAAACAACATGAACAAATTACACAGCAAATACCAATTATTTCTTGATCTATCTTCTATTTCTTAACTTCTTACTTTGCAATTCATTGATTTTTTTCCTCCTCCTACTATCTATCCCTAAAGTTCCTCCTTAAAGGATCAACATTTTGAGCCTTATTTCTTCTATCCTAGAAGTTCCTATACCTGTTCTAATGTGCTCTCTTACTGCAGTCTTTTCTAGTTGCACTGTCTCTGTAATAAATCTTATCTTCTTTCCTCTATCGGCTCTGTCGGGCTCAGGCTGGAATGTGTGGACTGTGCAGCACTGCTTGTGATAGGCAGACGCTTTACACACCCTCTCCAAGCTCTCCTCTCAGCCTATCACATTCTGGTTAGCAGCCTTGTCTTTTGTTTGTAAACATTGCCTAAAACTGGCAATTACAAGCCAGGATTGCAGCAGGGAGTGGCAGAAACAGCACAGAGGGACCCAGGAGAACATAATGAAGAAAATGATATGCTTTTTTATTGTAAGAATTTTAGAGTACAGATTCTCTTTAAGACATTTAGGAAGTATAAAAAAACATTTGGTTCAGCTAATAAAATGTTGTAGTTAATAAAGTGTCAGGTATTGAATAAAATGAAAAATTGCATATTCCAAAGCTTGGAATCACTTTATTATGTAATTTTAATTAAGAGAAACAAAGCACGAACAAAATTCAAAAGTGTGGAAGCAAGAACAATTGTTTTTTGTTTTGTTTGAAATAAATTACCGTATTCATTTGCACAAGCCATGTTTCTGAGCCTGCATTCAGAATGTGATGGGGACATTTACATATTGCTTTTATCAAAACACACAGATTGGGGTGGAAATAAATAGAAGGATATTTGCAGACTATACACAAATAACTAAAGGCAGATAAGTAAAAGGAGAACCAAGGTACAATAAATCACAAAATGCAAAATAGCTGCAAAGCAGCCATAAAAGAAGCGGAGAAAGGGTCCCATCACAGTTATATTGTGGCCCTTTACAGTCTGGATACACAGCTCTGGCAGGACTCTGGGCCTAATATGAGAATAACCATTTCCTAACAGCAAAGGATTGCTACATAGGCACTGAATCATTAATTGATTCATTAATGTACATGCTTGGGTCCCACCAACCGTCCCACATTCCACAGCTGACAACAAAGACCTGGAGCCTCCACAAAGCAGATGTTTAATGTTGCCAACACAGGTGGGGTAAATATTAGGGGTCAGGGTTAGGAAGGGGTCTTTAGTGTTAGGAGTGTGTGGGGGGGTCCATAGGGGTTAAGACTAGGCACCATGGTGGGGGAGGGGAGTTAAGGTTAGGCACCAGGGGGGCCAACGTTAGTCGCCATGTGGGGGGCTAAGGTTAGGCTAGGCACCAGGAGAGCTAAGGTTAGGCACGGGGGGGGGGGGGGGGGCGTTAAAGTGAACCAAGCACCATTTTTAGCATCCAGGGCAACTCAATAGCCCATTTTCCATATGGCTCATTAACCACTTCCTTCCTCATGATCTTAAAACAAGTCTCTGCACTCCCCTCCCTACAAAATCCTAGATAACACTGTTTATTTATCTCTGAGCTGATAACAATGCTACACAGTTGTAAAGGAATGACAGCAAACCCCTCTCTTCCTCCCAGGGAATTCAATGGCAGGATTAATGTGTAAACAAGTGTAAAACAAACATTCCAGGAGCAGACAGATGTAACAAGAGAGTAGGGTATATACAATGTGCTACTAATACATATTAAAACAAATGAACTGTTTAAATAAACAGTAGAGATAGCCAAATAAAATGTGTGGGTTTAATGTACAATAGAATCTATTTACATTAAAACTATAATGTATGAAAGTGGATAAATTGTGTATTCTTTCACTTTTTTCCTTATTTTCCTTTTAAAATACATAGAAAATACAGTAAGGTCATTAATAAAAACAAATAGCCACACAAAACCTAATTTGTCCTGAATAAAACAATATATAGATACTTCCACTTCCAAGGTCTGCTGGCCACAGAAGTTTCAGGCAGATAAGGACTAGCATAATTATTTTATTACACACTTTAGGAGAGCTTTTCAAAGCTTTTCAACAGCGGGGGGGAGGGGGGGGGGAGGGTAGGTAGATTGTCAAACAGTTTACAGAAGTCACCGATGCTATCTTCACACCTTCTCCTGGATAAATAATGGGCATCTAGGATGGGAGGGGGGAACATGGCAGCTCCTATAGCTTTTAGAAACCAGGGTAAAAAAGTGGTGCTTGGTCCCCTTTAAGGTTAGGCACCACTGGGGGTGGTCTTAGGGTTAGGCATCTGTAGAGGGAGGGTTCTATGTGAGAGTGGGGTTAGATTAGGTCATAGGCATGGGTGTCCGCACATATGGCAAATTTGGGCGTCTGCCCGACCCTGGCCATCCGCTGCCCCCCCCCCCCCTGGCCGCCCGCTGCCCCCCCCCCGGCCGTGTGCCCGTGTGGCCAGCAGGAGGGGAGCAGCGCAGAGAAGAAGGAGAGCTATGGGCACAGTGGGGAAGGGCGGAGGTCCCCCCCCCTGCCCTCACCTTAGGGCTCTCCCTCCCTCGCTATCCCCTCCGGAACGAAGTTTTGTGCAGCAGCTGGGCAGCGGGCGGAACTTACCTCCGTCTCGCTCCAAGCGCCAGAAGTTCTGGTGCCGCTGGTCTGGACCAGACCAGACTAGCAGCAAATCCATCCGGCGCCTGAACGAGACGGAGGTAAGTTCCGCCCGCTGCCCAGCCGCTGCACAACACTTCGTTCTGGAGGGGACAGCGAGGGAGGGAGAGCCCCCTAAGGTGAGGGAAGGAGGGGGGAGACGTCCGCCCTTCCCCACTGTGCCCATAGCTCTCCCTCTTCTCTGCGCTGCTCCCCTCCTGCTAGGGGCACACCTGGCTACTTATTCTGGGGACATATACCCCTCTCCTGCCTACATATACTGGGCACATATACCGCTGGCTACATATACTGGGCACATATACCGCTGGCTACATATACTGGGCACATATACCCCTGGCTACATATACTGGGCACATATACCCCTGGCTACATATACTGGGCACATATACCCCTGGCTACATATACTGGGCACATATACCGCTGGCTACATATACTGGGCACATATACCCCTGGCTACATATACTGGGCACATATACCCCTGGCTACATATACTGGGCACATATACCCCTGGCTACATATACTGGGCACATATACACCTGGCTACATATACTGGGCACATATACCGCTGGCTACATATACTGGGCACATATACCCCTGGCTACATATACTGGGCACATATACCCCTGGCTACATATACTGGGCACACATACTCCTGGCTACATATACTGGGCACATATACCCCTGGCTACATATACTGGGCACATATACCCCTGACTACATATACTGGGGTCATCTATACCCCTGGCTACATATACTGGGCACATATACCCCTGGCTACATATACTGAGCACATATACCCCTGGCTACATATACTGGGGTCATCTATACCCCTGGCTACATATACTGGGCACATATACCGCTGGCTACATATACTGGGCACATATACCCCTGGCTACATATACTGGGCACATATACCCCTGGCTACATATACTGGGCACATATACCCCTGGCTACATATACTGGGCACATATACTCCTGGCTACATATACTGGGCACATATACCGCTGGCTACATATACTGGGCACATATACCCCTGGCTACATATACTGGGCACATATACTCCTGGCTACATATACTGGGCACATATACCCCTGACTACATATACTGGGCACATATACCCCTGCCTACATATACTGGGCACATATATCTCTGGCTACATATACTGGGCACATATACCTCTGCCTACATATACCCCTGGCTACCTGTTCTGGGGACATCTCTACCCCTGGCTACCTGTTCTGGGGACATCTATACAGCTGGCCACCTATTCTGGGGACACCTATAGACCTGGGGCTACCTATTTTTGGGGAACCACTGCTGTCAGATTGAGTGTATTTTGGGGAACTGCTGCCAGGTGAGAGGTGTCTACCATATTAAGGGGGCATTCTGCCTATTTATGTAAAATGCTGTCTATTTATGTGCCTCATGAATGCTGAATTTGTCTTGTTGAGGGCTTCATGGTTACTGAATTTGTCTTGTTGGGGGCCTCATGATTTGTTAGAGACCTCAAGATAGCTGAATTTATCTTGTTGGGGGCCTCATGATTGATGAATTTGTCTTGTTGGGGGCCTCATGATTGCTGAATTTGTCTTGTTGGGGGCCTCATGATTGCTGAGTTGGTCATGTTGGGGGCCTCATGATTGCTGAATTTGTCTTGTTGGGGGTCACATGATTGCTAACTGCGAAACTATGGAAAAAGCTGAATCCTCATCATATGAGACAATAGCATTAAACCTACTTTTTCAGCTTTTTAAAGAGAACCCGAGGTGTGTTTAAAGAATGTTATCTGCATACAGAGGCTGGATCTGCCTATACAGCCCAGCCTCTGTTGCTATCCCAAACCCCACTAAGGTCCCCCTGCACTCTGCAATCCCTCATAAATCACAGCCGTGCTGTGAGGCTTTGTTTACATCTGTAGTGTCAGTCTCAGCTGCTCCCCCGCCTCCTGCATAGCTCTGGTCCCTGCCCCCGTCCCTTCCCTCCAATCAGCAGGGAGGGAAGGGATGCAGGCGGAGACTGGAGTTCTGCAGGAGGCGGGGAGAGCAGCAGACTGACACTATAGAGATAAACACAGCCAGCTCTGACAAGCTGTTTGTCAGCAGCGTGGCTGTGATTTATGAGGGATTGCAGAGTGCAGGGGGACCTTAGGGGGGTTTGGGATAGCAACAGAGGCTGGGCTGTATAGGCAGATCCAGCCTCTGTATGCAGATAATATTCTTCAAACCCACCTCGGGTTCTCTTTAAAACCGAAAATGAAACTGGGAGGTTCTAAAAAAATGAACACATATTTCTGGAGTCGGATGGATGAAATTGTTTATCTTCACAGTTTATTTTCAACCTGGATTTTCCATAATGTTCATGTATGAGTTAAAACGTTTGTATTTAGTTTAAATTGCTGTTGGCACTTTGCGATAGTAAAGTGACTTTTGGGTTGCAGTTTGGGCACTCGACCTTCAAAAGGTTCGCCACCACTGTCCTAATCTATTGTCCCACCATTGCCAAGTTCATGTAAACTTGTCCCCACCCACAACCACACCCACATTGTGGTTCATGACCACACCCATTTTTTGGCCGTAGCCCCATTCACACAACTCCACCCCAAAATGTTGGTGCGGCGCGCGCAGCGCGCTGTACCACTTCTTCCTCCCCCCTTTTTGCCCCCCTCTGGAAAATTTTCTGCGGACGCCCATGGTCATAGTAAAAGATTGGTTAAGATTACTGATGCATATTTTACTATTTTACCTGAAATGAATCAGCAATGGCAATTATCAGAGGGGCTACTATTGTACTTAGCACAGGGGCCTTCGTCTATCTCTGGCTCTGTTTACATGGCAGTTGCCAATGCTGGGAAATGCTCTTCTTGTTGGAAGAGACTAAGCTGTATATATCAAGACACCTGCCTTGAACATTTAATGTTTAACATGGTAAAGAAAAACAATTAAAATATATGAAATGTATATGGATGCAGCAACCTTAACGCAATATAAAATTCTGCAGACTCTCCCAGTGGAAATCATAAACTTCCTTGTGAGCAGAGCAGTAAATATCCCGGCAGCGCAATGTGTGACATTATAATACGGAATGAGTGCTCTGCAAAATGTCAGGCATCAAGACTTGGGAAGGAGATGTAGTAAATACATGACAAGTATTTGTTTGGTTATTTATCGTGGAGCAGGGCTGCCGCTTAAATGCCATAATCTTCCTTTCGGTGTACTTCTGAACCTGGGCTGCCACCGCTAGTTCTAAATTATTGGAAAAGAATTTGTTATGCCACAACTCTACATATGCATTACAATACTTTATTGGTACAAACCTATTTGTGAATATCAGCTTAAAGTGAACCAAGCACTATTTTTTGCATCCAGGGCATCTCAATAGCACATTAAAAATGCATATCAATAATGTGGCTCATTACTAAAAGAAACTCTTCAATTTTACCTCTTCTTTTTACATTTAAAAGTTTAGCGGAGACTTTTTACCCTACTTCCACAGCTTGCACATTTCAGGCAGATAAGGATTGATGTAATTATTTTTCCTATTGCCTCCATGTCAGTCCAACAGATGGGTTAGCTCCGCTCCTAACCCCTATAGAATAATTCTTTCTATATAAACCTGAATATGCTGCGGCCCCATATTCTTTTTTTTGTCCTCCCGCAGGACACTTTGTTTTTCTATATTTAAATCTGTTATTTTCGTTTTGTTGTCCCCTGCCATTGCCTGTCAGGTTACCCTTTCCTGACGGATGACACTGGGATGGGATGCTAAATGCTCCCCCAACAGTTGTGTCCGGGTGCCTGTTCCCTGGATATCCGCACATTACAGCTTACAATGTGGTTGTGTGCTGGAGCGCTAGAAATTGTTTGGCTTACCTAACTTTTTGTTTTATTTTTTCATAGCAGGATATTTTTCATTCCACGTTGCTGGCTGCCTCGTTTTCCGCTCTTTTCCGGCGTGTGACGTCATACGCGCACGGAATTCTGGGCTCTTTATACACGCCACTTTAGCAGAGGCTTTCATCTGCTAATGATTTTAGAGAAGTCACAGATGTTATCTTCACACCCTCCCCTGGATAACTAATGGGCAGCTAGAGGGGAGGGGACATGGCAACTCCTATAGCTATTAGAAACCAGTGGGGAAAAGTAGCGCTTGGTTCCCTTTAACCACTTCCCCTCCCCTGGGATGAGTAACTATGTCCCCGCAAAATGTCATAACTGTTTGCAGGGGTGTAGCTACTACGTCCCTCCTTGCTGCATGTTCCCGTTCGACTCCCCCCCCCCCCCCCCCCCCCCACACCCCTCACCCCCTCCACGCTCGTTACGCCGCTGATCGGTAGCCACTAGACACAGTTCCCATTCATTGCTCTAAGTCCCTGTGTGAATAACCGCAGCCGTCTATGAGACGGCGCTGCCATTTAAAAAGAACATCCACGCATCCAACATCATCCAACATCACACATTACTACACATTAGAAAGTGAGCGGCGGACATCTTGTGGCCAAAAAGTAAAATTACATCTACAATTTGTTTTTCAAATAACCCCTGACTTCCCACACTCCCCAATAGTTACCAATTTTTTTAAAAAAGAAAAGAAATTACAAATAAAAAAAACAGGGACTGAACTTTTTTAATATGTATGTAGAGATGGTATAATACTATTACTTTTTTTTAATAAATTATGGGCTTGTAATAAGGGGTGGATGCAAAACTGAAAAAGTGCACCTTTATTTCCAAATAAAATATTGGCGCCATACATTGTACTAGGGAAATAATTCCAACATTGCATTAACTGGGACAAATGGGCAAATAAGATGTGTGGGTTTTAATTACGTTAGCATGTATTATTTATAACTATAATGGACGAAAACTAAGAAATAATACATTTTTTTTTATTTCTTATTTTTCCTGTTAAAACACTTTTCTAAAAAATAATTCTTAGCAAAAAGTACCCCCAAAGAAAGCCTAATTGGTGGTGAAAAAAAACAAGATATAGATTGTTTAGTTGTGATAAAATTATAGGCGAATGAATGGAAGGAGCGCTGACTGGTGAAAATTGCTCTGTTTTTTTAAGGGGAAAAACCTTTCGAGGTGAAGTGGTTAAAGGACCCAAACTAAAAACAATCCTTTAAAACACAATGGAGGCAGCACTCCATCCAACAATTCCACCAATAACAATCTGGTTTTTGCACACCACAATCATCCAGCTTACCCCTATGCAAATTGCGATGGTTACCAATATGTTCTAATTGTGTGGGGATCCACCACTGACACACAACAATGAGGCCTCTAAATTAGCTGCCTGACTGATTGCAATCTCGCTATGAGCTTGTGCTCTGGCTTGCATCAGTACTCCTCATAGCACGTTATGCACAGTTCCACTTTAATACGAGATGCCAACCGATGCTGTTTATATATCTGTATTCTATTCAGATCTTAAAATCCTATATTACTTCACTTGTCAGCCCATCCTGTTATTGGGCTCTTGCAGCAATCAACTGGAATATGGTCACTTTTGTAGTCATATATTTGTATACTTATACTGATATAGTGTGATTAGAGGTGGCCTGAACCTCCGATTTTCGGTTCGCGAACCGCAAACTTTCGCAAAAGTTCGCGAACATGCGAACTTCCGCGAACCGCAATTGACTTCAATGGGGAGGCTGTTGGATGCCGGGCAAGGGGGTGACTGGCAAACATTGGCTTTTTCCGATCAAATATTTCCCTCACGGACACCTGGCTGCTGCTGTAGGCAGAGGAGCAGGAACCGGTCAAGGTGAGAAGCGGAGTGGAGGAGGTTGGCTGTGATTGTGAAGGTGGAAGGGAGAAAGCAGCTGAAGATGATGCACCTGAAGGAGGAAAAGGAGAAGGAGGGTGGCTTTGCATTTGTGTGCTGCTTTTGCTCAGGTGGTCTTCCCATTGCAGTTTGTGCCTTTTCTGCATGTGCCTTTGTAAGGCAGTTGTCCCTACATGGGTGTTGGCCTTTCCACGGCTCAATTTTTGGTGGCAGAGAGTACAGATGACATTGCTCTGATCTTTGGCATACACACTAAAAAATTTCCACACCGCTGAGCCACCCTGGGGTGTGGGCATTATGGTGGCATCAGCAGCTGACGTTGAAGGGCATGTACATGGCGCCGGACACTGCCACCAGCTGTTTCTGATGACGAGCTCCCCCTGCTTCTTTCAGGAACTCGTCTCCTCCTACTCCTCTCTGACTCCCCCTCTGAACTGTCCCCCTGTTCATCTCCTCTATTGGGAACCCACGTGGCATCCGTATCATCATAATCATCATAATCATCCTCCCCAGCTTTGCTTGTATCAAACACCTCCAAAACTGCACAAACAGCAGGTACTTCATCATCCTCCTCCTCACACCTTAGGTCCACAGTGTCGCCTAACTCAGACATATGAGGTGGTGTAACTTGCTTAGCGCCTTCATCTTGTTGTAACAATAATGGCTGTGAATCAGTGATTTCCCCACCAAATAACTCCTGTGAAGTGTCAAATGTAGCGGATGTGGTACTTGGAGTATCGCTGGTGGCTGCGGAAGATGAGGTGTTCTGTGTTAAATAGTCAACCATGTCCTGACAATCTTGGGAGTTGATGGGAAGTGCCTTGTTCTGAGCACTGTACTTTGGTCTAGGGCCGCATGAAATCACGTCAGCACGACCTCGAACAGACCTGCGGGGTTGCCTGCCTCTGGGTCTGCCTCTGCCTGTTGTTTTGTCCATATCGGGGGGATGAAGTGAAAGGTATGCACTGACTTGAGTAAGACAATGTGCAGTCACACAGGTGCAGTGAAAGGTAGCAGTGACTGGTATTACAATACAATGTGCGTCTGTCACACAGGTGCAGTTAACAGTTATGCATGGACTGGTATACTAAACAGCGTGTGGTCACACAGATGCAGTGAACAGGTATGCAGGGATTGGTATTACAAATGTGCAGCTGTCACACACAAGTACCGTGAACAGGTGCAGTGACTGGTGGTATATTACACTGCTTGCGCTCACGTAGGTGCACTGAACAGGTTACAGGTATGCACTGCAGTGATTGGTATTACAAATGTGCAGCTGTCACACACAGGTACCATGAACAGGTGCAGTGACTGGTGGTATATTACACTGCTTGCGCTCACGTAGGTGCACTGAACAGGTTACAGGTATGCACTGCAGTGATTGGTAATACAAATGTGCAGCTGTCACAAACACACACAGGTACCGTTAACAGCTGCAATGACTGGTTGTAATAACAATGCGTGCACTAACGTAGGTAGGTAGGTAGGTGCACTGAACAGTGAACAGGTGCAGTGATTGGGATTACAAATGTGCAGCTGCCTGTCACACACACACAGGTAGTCACTGAATGTGCTGGGCCTGGCAGTGGCACAGTAGAAATTACCACCAAGGGGCCAAAGGCCAGCTGCGACTGACTGACAGGGCTGTATATAATGCAAGTGGGCCACACACACACAAAAAAAAATCACATGAACAAGAATAGCTCTCAAAAGAGCTGTTGAGGGGTGCTTTTTAAGCAATAAGAATCAGCAAGGAGCAAGCTAACAAGCCTACAAGAGCCTAACTAAGCTTTCCCTATATATCTCTCTCTCTGCAGCAGCTCTCCCTTCTCTAATTACTGCAGGCACACGAGTGAGTGAAATGCCTGACGCTGCCTGCCTTTTATAAAGGGGGGGGGGGGCTCCAGGAGGGAGTGTAGCCTGATTGGCTACAATGTGCCTGCTGACTGTGATGTAGATGGTCAAAGTTGACCCTAATGATGTAGTATAGGGGTGAATCGAACTTCCGAAAAAGTTTGCAGCTCTCTGTGATTGCGAACCACAGAAGTTCGCCGGTTCACGTTCGCCGGCTAACCGTTCGGGCCATCTCTAAGTGTGATACGTATTATCTTTGGCAATTCACAGTGCTGTGATATTGAGAGGTGTGTGTGTGTGTTGTACCACATTTGACTCACGGCTATGATCCCCGGGTGTGTTGTTGACCTGCCTTGCATATTTGTTCATTGCATTACAATGAGCCCCATGGCGTTACCCGCAAATTGTAATTTTTTTTTTTACCATCGGCAGGGACCATTAAGGTTAGGTGTGGGGGAGGAAGGTTTAAGGTTAGCTGTGGAGGGTGGGAGTTGCTGGGGAGGTTTAGGTTAGGCGTGTTTTGCTCTTGTCTCCCCAGGGGGACAGCCTTGTCACACGGCTGTCCCCAGTACAGCGCTGCCGTAGATCGCAGCAGTGCTGTACAGTGTAAATAGACAGCGTTTTGCCATCTAATATTCTCCTAGTGGCGATCGCTGCTGGGAGACTGATGCACTTAAGGGGAAATGCACGCGCACAACATGCATGATCCCCTGCAAATCCCAGTCCCAGGACTTGATGCCAATTGGCGATAGGTGGTCCTGGGGCTTCCGCTGCGCACCTGTTGGCATGAGGCGACCATTAACTAGTTTAAAAAAAAAACCTAAGGAGAGGGAAGACTCTGGGTCCTACAGAGCCTTCAGAATCAAAATTTTGCCAAGTACAAACTGGGATTTGTACCCAGAATTGGTTTTGGTTCATACAGGTTCTGGAAGGATGATGGGGGATAATGTCCTAAAGTAAAGAGCCAAGGCTGCCATACTATGGTGCCACCAATCACACTTGGCGGTTCTCTCCTCAACCCCTTGTTCCCCCGCAGGCTCCTCCATTTGAGAGCCTGTTTCCACTACTGCGGAAAATGGGCCGAGCCCGCAGGTTTTCCCTGCAGTCAAATTGTGCAGGGAAACTCTGCCATAAGGGATAATGATGCTGCCGTCCAAATCGCTTGCCATAGAGATCTGGCTGACCCATCTCTCCCACCCAAAGGGGGAGTCGGTGAATGATGGAATAAGCGCCGACCTAGCATCAGTGACTTACACAACATTCGACCAGGCGGCTTCCCTGGTCAGGGACATGGGAAAAGGGGCTCTTATGGCAAAGGTTGACATCGAATCGGCATTCCGGCTGCTACCTGTACACCAGGACAGCCTGCACCTATTAGGATGCAAATGGGACAGGTCATACTACATAGACTGCTGTCTCCCAAATGGGGTGTGCCATATCATGCTTCCGGGATTCGGCTGCATACTCGCAGAACAGGAAGTGCCGCCGCACGTCTTGTAGGACGCACAGCAGCTAGTGGAAAAGTGCCCTAAATCTCATGCTGCGGGAGGCATCGGAAGTCTCCGCGAACTCGAGTGCTCCCAAAGAACGGTGGCTCTGCTTTGGGCACACGCAAGTGCATAAAAGAGGGCACTCGTGTGTGCACATTATGGAGTGGTCCGTCTTTGGGAGCCCAAGTGCTCCCGAAGACTTCCAAAGCCCACCCAAAACAGAAGAGAGCAATCTCTGACCAATTGATCAGAGACTGCTAACAGGGGAGCCAGTGCAGGAACAACGGGATGAGGAGAGGAACGTGAAGGCTTTATAGGACCCAGAGCCTTCCCTCTCCTTAGGTTTCCTCTCCTTTTTTAATTTTCGCACCAGACTCCCGTTAAGTACATACCTCTTATGCAAACTCTGCACAACCCTGCTTTATAGAGAACACAGAACACGTCCTATCATTAATTGTCCATCACATGCACAATGCATTCTTCCTACACCATTCTAGGATCTGGGAAATCAAATAACCCACCAGTATGTTTTTGGGATGGATAAGGAAAATGCAGAGAACATATGATATGAGCATCGCTCCTAATTGTCCCTCTTTTGGAAACTCAATCCCTCTGTCCCACTTTCGGGAAAAATGTGAAGAATAACAAAACGTATTTTCCATGGCATTTTCGCTTGAAAATCGAATTTAACATTATTTTGCGAAAATGAATGCAAAAAGAATATTGGCATTTGCGCTCATCACTGATTCTGAATTCCTTGATATATGCCTGTTAAGGGGTGCAGTGGGGCTTGGTTAGAGGTGTAGCAGGGCTTATTTCAAACATTGCAAGGTGTGATATGAACTCCATGCTGATTGTGTCACTCCTGACTGGGGTTGAAACCTTTGATTCTAGTGCTGGCCAATTTTTGCTGCCGTTGTTTACCTTTACATGTTGTTTATGCGTTTACCTCCTGACACAGCTCTGCAGGGAATATATGCCTGTTCAGAAGAACACTCAGTATTCATCAAACAGAGCACAGGTATGAGCGGGGTGTTAGACTCTATTCCTGGAACTGTTCTGGAAAGCAATAAATATGGAATGTGTAGGTATTGCAGGCACTTAAGTGTAGTTGTTTTATTTGGAGTAAACATGATATATTTTCACTGCTTTCATCCTTATGTGTTTTACGGATAAAACGTGTGAAAAAAATCAGCCTCTAATTTTCTTGCTGAAAAACACATTCTGCTAAAGGCTTTTAATCTTGAATAATTATGCTTTCGCATGGACTGAATGATTTCATTACCCAAGCTGGGAGGCACACAGCCCAAAGATAAGGCAACATCTTGATTTTCTGTGAACAGCAATTTTAATCAGAATATTCAGCTTCCAATCAGAATGACAGGTTTAAGTTGTTGTGTGCTCTCCCAAAACACATGAAAAACTACAGAGTGCTCGGAATACAGTGCTGCCTGTAATTATTCATACCCCTGGCAAAGTTTGATTTAAAGTTACTTTTATTCAACCAGCAAGTAATTTTTTGATGGGAAATGACATAGGCATCTCCCAAAAGATAATAAGACAATGTACAACAGAGATTATTGTGGGGAAAAAAATATTTCTCAGCTTTTATTTACATTTGAGCAAAAAGTGTCATTCATTCATACCCTTCTTAGTAATCAATAGACAGGGACGGATCTAGACCAAGTTGCCCCAAGTTGCACCTGGGGCAAGGTCAGGTTTTGGCGCCTAAACTGCCATTCCCCATCCACATTTTGCCGCCTTTTTAAGAATTCAACAAACTGCGCCTGGGGCAAGAGACCTGCTTGCCCCCCCCCCCCCCCCCCCGATCCGCCCCTGTCAATAGAAAAGCCTTTATTGACTTTTACATCAATCAAAAGCTTCCTATAATTGCAGACCAGCTTTTTGCATGTCTCCACAGGTATTTTTGCCCATTCATCTTTAGCAATGACCTCCAAATCTTTCAGGTTGGAGGGTCTTCTTGCCATCACCCTGATCTTTAGCTCCCTCCACAGAAGCTCAATTGGATTCAAGTCAAGACTCTGTCTGGGCCACTACAAAACGTTAATGTTGTTGTCTGCTAACCATTTCTTCACCACTTTTGCTGTGTGTTTTGGGTCATTGTCATGCTGAAATGTCCACTGGAGCCCAAGGCCAAGTTTTTCTGCAGACTGCCTGATATGGTCGTTGAGAATCCTCATGTATTGCTCTTTTTTCATGGTGCCGTTTACTGTGATTAGGCTCCTGAGTCCACTGGCTTAAAAACACCCCCAAAGCATTAGGTTCCCACCACCATGTTTGACAGTGGGGATGGTTTAATTACTTGCTGGTTGAATGAAAGTAACTTTAAGTCAAAATTTGCCAGGGGTATGAATAATTATGGGCAGCACTGTAACTTTATGTACAATGTGGTGAAAAGGTCATTTGGACTCCGGCAGTGCTTTGTTAAAATGGGCCCCACATAGACCCAGGGCCGGATTTCTGGAAAAGCCACAAAGGCCCGGGCCTTGGGCAGTTGCAGCCCCCAGGGGGCACCTGGACCTGAAATAGGGGTTGCTACATATGACAGAGAAGGCTGCAAATAGGGAGCAAGACATGAAAGGGAAGCTGATGCCCAAGGGAACTGTACATGAAAGAAAGGGGCTGCAGTACACATATAACACATGAAAGAGGGAGATACACATGGAATGGGGGGGGCACCACGCATCAAAGAGGAGCCCTAACATACTTGACCTAAGGGCGGCAAAAGTATAAACCCGGCCTTGCACAGAATACAATGTTTATTGCAGTTCTCTATCCCGGGACCCAGGGGGTAAATTTGAGTGTGGCACCCGCTAAATAGCAGGGAATAGGCGGTGCATAACGGCGGAAGGCAAAGCAGATATTAATAGAGCTTGCTGGGGGGGGGGGGGAGGTTAGTGTTAGCTTTAGCTATATGCTATGAAAATAGGGTTAGATTAGAGAATAAATATTGGCGAACATTGTGCGGCGGAGGTGGGGGGTTGGTTAGGGTTAAAGAGAACCAGAGACGAAGCACCCGCATGTATTTTACATTATAAATCAGTGGGAACATGACAGATGACAGTAAACACCTAATCTGCTCTTTGTTTCATTGTTCTCTGTTTAATCTGACTGTTATCACCTCTGATAAGAAACCCCGACTGAGCATTCAGTCTGGCTTTGCTATGGAATGATTATAGCTGAGTCTGTCTTCTCTGGTGTCTTTTCAAGCCCAAGCCTGCCCCCTTGTGGCTCTGCTATAATGACTCAGCAATAATCATTCCTGGCAAAGCCAGACTGAATGCTCAGTCCGGGATTCTTATCACATCTGATAACAGACAGTTTTAGCAGTGAGGATGAAACGGAGAGCAGAGTAGGTGTTTTCTCTAATGTTCCTACTGATATATAGGGTAAATTACATGAGGGTGCTTTGTCTCTGGTTCACTTTAAGCATCGATTAGGGGGGGTTTCATTTGAGAATTGATTAGTAAAAATGATTGATATTTTAATATAGGAATTAGACCTGCCCTGTCATTTTACAGATATACTACTAGCGCCACTTTCCCCAGTGGCAATATTGCCACGCCACCATTTTAAAATGTATGACAATATGTAACTGTTGCATACAGGGTAAATGGGTCCTTTGGACGCCACAATCGGCAGGCGTCCAATAAGCATGTGTTAAATTTCAGCTATCAGGCGCCCAAATGGTGGTTTGGTGCCCAATGCGGCTATGCATTTTATGGTTGTAGATGATCGTATCTGATCGTCTACAACTATCAGTAATATTTAGGATTAGGCAAGGCGGGGGGGGGGGATGGGGGGCACGAATGTCACAGGTTTATGAGTTATACATTAGGTGAGGGGATTAAGGTTAGGCACCAACATCAGAGGGTTAAGGGTTAGCTTTAGAATAGTATATAGTAAAACATCTGTAACTTCAATTACCAATATACTATTTGCGGCTTCTCCCCGTGCCCAGCTGATTCCCACTGGGAATGTGTTATATCCAGGCATTTAGGCTAGGTCTTAAAAATACAGATTTAAAAGAGGATTTGAAGTGAAAATAAACTTTTGATATAGTGATTTGTATGTGTAATACAGCTAAGAAATAAAACAGTAGCACAAATATGAGTCTCATATTGTTTCCAGTACAGGAAGAGTTAAGAAACTCCAGTTGTTATTTATGCAAAAGAGCTTCATTGATCTCTCCCTCTTTCAAAGTCGCAGAGAGCTCTGTCTTCTGAAGCTAATTATCTCAAGTGTCTGTCACTGTATTTTGTATTTTTCTGTAGAGGAAAGTTCAAAAGGTCATTAGCCTGCTCTATGAAGTAATTTAGAATGCTGAGTGTAGTGTGTAAATTGCAAATATTAGAGAATGATGCAATGTTATAAAAGAAAACTATATAACTGAGAAAAAATATGAGAATATTTTCTTTGCTACCGATGTTCTATTAATTATCCGTACTACAAAATCAATTCATTATATCATAATTTTACAGTGTCACTTTTAACAATTATATACAGCACACAGGTCAATGTGTGATATTTGAATATCTGATGAAACGAGTCTTTACTGTCTATAAACCATGCAAACCATAAGATCCGAACATGCTACTTCAGACACTGGACATGCTAGTAAGCTGAAAGAATTCACATTGTGAACCTTCAGCCTAGTACACTGTAGCGGCCATGATCGCCGGGTTGGTTGCCATCATATCTTCATCTAGTGGCCGTGTGGCTTGATGAGCAGAGAAATGCTCATTTCCTTATGCATTGCCTAGCATTGTACCACATTAGCCACTCTCAGCCAACGCCCTTTATAAAAGAAAGAAAAAATAATATGCAGCAATACATTACAAATCCTGGAGAACATGTTTCTAAAGCACTGTATAAGATGCTGCACATACATATTCACAATTGTGTGTAAAAATGAGACTAAGAATAAAAGCACATTTTTTAAAATCTTCATCTTCCAAGCCTTATTAGCATCTTGCTTCCGATAAAGTCTGGTATTGGCTACAAAGTATGGATCTATGGGCTCTATGGTGGGCTTGGTACTCTGCAAAAGTGGTGTGGAAATCCTCCCCCCATTTACATAACACCTTTTCCACAATGTTATGGACCAGGGGCTCATCCTGGTCCCAAGGAGGAGGTGGGGCTATAGCACAGGGAGGGAAGGGGATAAAGAGGAACTTCAGCCTAAACAAACATACTGTCATTAAGTTACATTAGTTATGTTAACCTGCTGAGCGGTCTGGACGAGCTCAGCTCGTCCAACACCGCCAGAGGCTGCCGCTCAGGCCCTGCTGGGCCGATTTCCACCAAATAAAAAGCAGCACACGCAGCCGGCACTTTGCCAGCCGCGTGTGCTGCCTGATCGCCGCTGCAGCGCGGCGATCCGCCGCGTGCAGCGGCGATCCGCCGCGTGCAGCGGCGAAAGAGGGTCCCCCCAGCCGCCCGAGCCCAGCGTAGCCGGAACAAACAGTTCCGGCCAGCGCTAAGGGCTGGATCGGAGGCGGCTGACGTCAGGACGTCGGCTGACGTCCATGACGTCACTCCGCTCGTCGCCATGGCGACGAGGGAAGCGAAACACGGAGGGCCGCTCATTGCGGCCTTCCGTGTTATTTCTTGCCGCCGGAGGCGATCGGAAGATCGCCTCCGGAGCGCCCTCTAGTGGGCTTTCATGCAGCCAACTTTCAGTTGGCTGCATGAAATAGTTTTTTTTTTATTTAAAAAAAACCCTCCCGCAGCCACCCTGGCGATTTAATCAGAACGCCAGGGTGGTTAATTAAAATATATAGGTAATATAATCTCTTACCCACCCTGTTTTAAAAGAACAGACGAATGTTTGTGATTTCATGAGGGCAGCCATCTTTTTGGTTGAAAGGAGGTGAAGGAGCATGAGACACAGTTCCAACTGTCCGGTGTCCTGATCACCCCTCCCAGTTGCTAGGCAACAAGAACAACAGCATCAGAAATCCCCTCATGCTTTGCACAGCATCAGGGGAAAAAAGCCCGGGCAGTTTTCTTTGATGGGTGAAGCTTAGCTAAAAATGCAGCTAAAAATGATGCTATGGTAAGGAAAACAAAGTTCTGATGCCATGAAACTGTTAAAGAAACACCAAGTCTTTTCAGTTCTGCTGAGTAGATTTTTAGTCTGGAGGTTCACTTTAAGTATGATGGAATCTGGATGTCCCATTACGATTAAAGTGGCCCCCAAATATCCACCTTTATGCAGGTAAATAGGTCAAAAGGGTCATTTGTGATCCCTTACATATTTATGTTAAATAATGAATATATAATTTAGTGAAATAAGCACAATTTTAAAATACTTAACTGACACCCCAATAAAGTTTTCTAACATTGTGATCTCCTTAAGGAAATTCTCTATATGTGATGGTGAACATTCATGGACTTGCTATTGCAGCTATTATAAATAGCACTGCTATAGCAGCAAGAGTCCAATGGAACTTGTATAACAGAAAGGGAAACCAAGAGCCCAAAATAGTTTAGTATTTTTATATTCCACAAGGTGTTTAAAGAGTAAAATTAGATATACTCACAAATGTGGGTTACCACTGTAACAGCAGGTGGGGTGGGGAGATTATAACATGGCCCCACTCAGGTTAAAAAGTCGCTCTCTGTAGACAGGAAAAAGGTGGCAACACCCCTCCACTGAGGGTGGACTAAGCAATGTATAAATACTTGAACAGAAGCGCTAGAAGAGAATAAAAACGTCTAAAAAATGTTTAAAAGGGAAAAGTTATGGTGGACTTACCTCCCTCATAGACAAAGAGACATAAATTTGTTATTTTCATATAAAAAAAGAACAGTTATTAGATGCTCCAAAATGGAGCATCGAATAAATGCTATTTTTATATAAAAATAACAAATTTATGTCTGTCTACGAGGGAGGCAAGTCAACCATAACTTCCCCCTTTTAAACTTTTTTAATATACGTTTTTATTCTATTCAGAGTACAACGCAAGATGGACTCACCATAATTAAAAGCCATTAATAATTACAAACTGAGCTCATCACCTCTACTTGTAAATATAATGTTTGCAGGCTGGTCATAAAAAAGCGGTGATGCGGGGCCCAGCTCACCTGGTTGCCATTGCGCCAACCCCGCTCTCTCCAGGCCACCCCAAATAGGATGAGCAAGGCTGGTGATCTAATATTCCAGCCTTAACCAATACAGAGCAGCCGCTCAGGTGTCATAATCAGGTCAAGTCTCTTAATAGCCACTGCTGCAATGTACCTCCGCCCCCTTCTATGCATGGAGCCCCTAGGGTCTATGGAGCAAGGATCAAAGGCCCCAGTATGCATGAGATAAAAGTGATGTGGGTGACTGTGCCAGAGGAGAAGAGGTACTGCAGCAGTAGGTGTGTGTGTGACTGTGTGTATCTGCTGTGTCTGTGTGTCTACTATGTCTGTGAAGTTTCAGTAAACCTTTCAGCCAGCAATGCCAATAGGCGTAAAACACCATTATATGAGACCAGAAATAAGTAAATAGAGACATTTAATGGTGCTGCATTTCATATCTGAGGTAACATTAGCTGAATTTCATATGTGGGAGGTAATATTTGCTGCATTTCATATCTGCGGTAATGTTTGCTGCATTTTACATGTGAGAGGTAACATTTGCTGCTTTTTACAGCATATGTCCATTGCAGTCTAGGACCATTTTGTAGTCGGGAGCCAATTAATTTACTTGTAAGTTTTAGGATGTGGGAGGCAACTGGAGTGCCTGGAGGAAACCCATGCAGACACTGGGCGACACTACAAACTCCAAGCAGATAGTGCCCTGGCTGGGACCCAGCACTTCAAGGCGAGAGTGCTAAACATCTTATGTGTATCTGTACATATGACTTTGCAATTTTACACTTTTTTTGCCATAGTATCCCTTTTAAGGAATGGTTGACATATTTAGCTGGAGAACAGGGTGGTCAGTGCTTGGGGGGCAGCTGTGGAATTTGGGATGGGTGATGGGACCCATGCTTGTACATTAATTAATCATTGCCTATGTAGTAATCCTTTGCTGTTAGGTAATTGTTATTTATTATTATTGATTTTTAAAGTGTCAACATATTCCATGGTGCTGTACAAAGTAAGAAATGAACATGGGGTACATAATAATACAGACAATAGTGTACATCAATATACAAGATACATAATTAGTGACAAAATACAAAAATTATACAAAATACAGAATACAAAATGCAGAAATGGTAATGACACTGATAAAAGTAACGTATCAATACAATGTACAAACATTTTCAAGACACAAAAGGGGGAGAGAGCCCTGCCCTTGCGAGCTTACACTCTAAAGGAAATGGGGAGGAAACAAGAGGAGGGGTTGTATACAACAAATATATAGAGGCCGTGTGTTTTAGGATTCCTAGTAGGAGTGCAATTTGGTCTTAGAACAAAGGGAAGTGGCCTAAGGTAGTGCATATGCTTGTCGGAACACATTTTTTAGAGAGCGTTTAAAGGTAACAAAGGTTGGCGAGAGACGGTTGCGTTGGGGGAGGGCATTCCAGAGGACGGGTGACGTGCGTGCGAAGTCTTGTAAGCGTGAATGTGAGGAGGTGATTCTAGAGGAGGACAACAGAAGATCATGTGCAGATCTGAGATTACGATTGGGTTGGTATCTGGAAATTAGTGAGGATATGTACCGAGGAGAGAAATTATGGAGAGCTTTGTAGGTTAGGGTTAAGAGTTTGAACTAGATCCTCTGGTTGGTTATTCTCATATTAGGCCCAGAGTTCTGCCAGAGCTGTATATCCAGACTGTAAAGGGCCACAATATAACTGTGGCGGGACCTTGCCTTAATGTAATTCCAGCACAGTTCTGAATGCTTCTCTGCTTTGCTGTTACTTGGCATACTGTGATTTATTGTACCTTGGTTTTCCATTTACTTATCTGCCTTTAGTAATGTGTGTATTGTCTGCAAAAATCCTTTTCCTATTTATTTCCACCCCAATCTGTGTGTTTTGATAAAAGCAATATGTAAATGTCCCCATTACATTGTGAATGCAGGCTCAGAAACATGGCTTGTGCACACAAATAATTTATTTCAAACCACAAAAAACTGTTGTTGCTTCCAGACTTTTGATATTTTGTTCTTCTTTGTTTTGCTTAATTAACATTACATAATAAAGTGATTCTGAGCTTTGGAATATGCGATTTTTCATTTTATTCTATTTCTGACACTTTATTATAATATGTTATTAGCTGAACCAAATGGTCTCTTCTGCCTTAAGGTGTTAAGATAAGCCAGCACGAAAATAAATATTGGGAAATATTTTTCATGGGGACAGATTTCTGCATTGGTCACATGGGTGGCAGGATCACAAGAAAGTGGCCTTCAGCCAATCCACACAGTCAGTTTGTAATGATGAACTGAACAGTAGACCTACTATTTTATATGTCTGTTTGAAAACAAATGCTGCTCTGTAAAAGTGTCTGTCCCAGACATACAGTTCTACATCTGTACTAAAAGTGGTATGAAAATGCAAAGGCAGCTTTCAGTGCAGCTAAACTTGTAAAAACAGATTTATATTGAATGTTATGTCAGAGTTTTATCCCACTTTGAAGGGAACCTGAACTGAGTACAATTATTTAAAACAAACACTGCAAATTAATATTACATACAGTACTTACCTTGTCATCAGTTCCTCTCCGAAGCTCGCCATTTTCTTCTTACAGTGATCCCTTCCAGTTCTGATAACATTTTGTCAGAACTGAAATATACCAGTTGCTGTCAGTTATATATCAGCAGCTGTCAGTTACAACTGATTGTGCAAGGTAATGTCTATGTGTCGCTATAGCACAAGTGGGTGATATAACCGTTTAACAGTGTGTGGACCAGGAAGCTGTTATGGGGTAATGGCCATTTTAAATATGGAGGACAGAGAATTCCATTGATCATAGTGGACAAACAGGACGCAGGAGAGGAGAAAGAGATTGATGAGCAGTCTTCATGGAAGGCAAGTATGGCCTGTGTATGTTTATTTTGACTTTTTATTTTCAGTTCAGGTTCTCTTTAACCAGTTCCCATCCTGCATACAGTATAATCACGTCATCTGAAGTGGCTCCTGAAAGCCACATGACTCGAAAATAAGTTACTGCAAATTTATGAGCACAGGGTGTGTGCTAGCACGCACCTGGGCTCATCAACCTCTATAATCCATCCTGCACTAAATAAGGATCCCCTTCCTGGGGTCTGATCCTACCACCCCCCGCCCGATCCCCTGTAGTAAGCCCTCTTCCCCCATGCAGCGATCGGGCAGCAGGCAAATTAGCAGCATGTAAACAACATACCTCACCTCGTTCCAGCGCGATCAGCCTCCCTTCCGTGCATCACCGCTGCCTGTCTCTTAATGCCGAACGGACCGAGTCCCGGCTTGATGACGTCATCAAGCCGGGACTCGATCCGTTCGGCATTAAGACACAGGCAGCGGTGATGCACGGAAGGGAGGCTGATCGCGCTGGAACGAGGTGAGGTATGTTGTTTACATGCTGCTAATTTGCCTGCTGCCTGATCGCTGCAAGGGGGAAGAGGGCTTCTGCCCGATCGCTGCATGGGGGGGGGGGGGGGGGTTGTTTGAGTAAGTCCATATAGCTAGGGGCACATCTACCATTAATGGGGGGAGGGGGGCATAGAGACACACCTGGCTATCTATGGGGCATAGAGGCATACCTGGCTAGCTATGGGGGGGGGGGAGCAAAGGGGCACTCCTGGCTATCTATGTGGAGGGGGGAGGGGGGGAATAAATCTGCACACCAGGCTGTCCATGGCAGGGTCAATCTATGTGTTGATACTGGGGGGGGGGGGAGCTAATAAGGGGCACATCTGGCTATACTGGGGGCAAAAAAGGGCACACCTGGCAATCCATGGAGAAGTGTGGGAATAGAGGGGTACATCTGGCTATCTGTTGGGAGGGAAGAAGCAAGGGGCACACCTGGCTATCAATGGGGGTGGGAGGACAAATAGGTGAATCTGGCTAATAAAGGGGCACATCTGGGCCTTTTATATGGGGAGGGGCTTATAAATGGCACATCTGGCTGTTTATACCGGGAGGGGGCGATAAAGGGGCACACTTGGCTATCTATGGGGGGGCAGAGGTAATAAAGTAGCACACCTAGTTATCTATGGGTGGGGGGGTATGGCGGAGGGGAATAAAGGGGCACATCTGGTTAACTACGGGGTGGAAGCTAATAAATACGTTTAGCTTTTTGAATATGTATGCCATGAGGGTAAATTACTGTTATTTTGTCAAATACGGCTTGTAATTACTGATAAAGTATAATGCAAAAAAATGGAAAAAATACACTTTTATTTACAAATAATATATTGTCGCCATACATTGTACTAGGAACATAATTTGAATGTTGAAATAAACAGGACACATGGGCAAATACAATGCGCAGGTTTTATCTATGGTAACACTTTTTATTTTCAAACTGTAAGGTCTGAAAACTGAAAAATAACGACTTTTTTCATTTTTTTTCTCATTATTCCCTTTACAATGCATACAAAATAAATAATTCTTAGCAAAAAGTACCACCTAAAGAAAGCCTAATTGGTGGCCAAAAAAACAAGGTATAGATCATTTATGTGTGATAAGTATTGATAAAGTTATTGACTTATGAATGGGAGGAGTGTGATATATAGAAAACTGCTCAGGATTTTTAGGGGGAAAACACCAGGGACGCGAAGTGGTTAAAACCAAAGTAACGTTTGTCATTGTGCCCATGATTTTTTTTCCTTACCACTCCCTGCTGCACTTGGACAACAGTCATAAAATTTGCAGGAGGATAAATGGGAAGTGCAGGGATTGGGAATGATTGTTGTTAGTGTTAAAAAAACTCAATAGTAGTAAGTAGGTTGTTTCAGCTTTTTTTGTGGCTTTGTGTGTAATCTCTGTGCAGGAAATGACCTCACATTTTATCACGTGCAGAACTGAAGAGGGGCTGGGGGTTCCACTCACTGTTAAAGCATTCTGTATGATAAAGTAAGCTCCATCCTGTTTGATTAATTTCTCTTTAAAGCGGATCCGAGATGGAAAACTAACTATAACAAGTAACTTGTCTATATATTTTATCTAAAGTTTAGTTAGTTTAAACAGCAAATCTAGCTGCAAACAGCTTAAATAGTTTATGATTATTTATTCCTGTGATACAATGAGGGCAGCCATGTTCTGTTTGTCACAGGCTGAGGGCTGGAGATGCTATCAGCTTGCCTGTATGTAAAGTGACAAATTCAGTCCCCTCTCCTCCTCCCTCCTCCCCTCTGCCTCTGAAATCTCTGGCTAGTAACCTCCTCCTGCCCAGACTGAGCTCCCATAAGCCCTTGCTACAGTGCCAAGACATTCTAAAAAGCTGTGGGAGAGGCTTGTTTAGTTTATAGGGAAATATGGTATTAAAACAAAACAAAAAAAGTATTTGGCTTGACAAATGCCCTATAAACTATATGAAAGGAACACAATTATACAATGAGTAAAAGTTTATCTCGGATCCACTTTAACTTTTTAGCAGCCAATGTATATAGAGGCTTGCAAATGTTCCAGTCCAATTTATTTTAACACATTTTTTATTTCTTCTTTGTTACACTTCTTTGCTTCTAATTATTACTGCTTTAATGTGTATCTATGGGGGCAATGTGAAACAATAACAGAGGACTTCTGTTTTCACTTTCTCTATTTTCTGCTATTAGAGAGAGATCAAATCTTTTCAAGAACTTACAGCACAGTGAGTTCTGCCCACTGAGGTCAAAAGCAGAAACATGTCCCAAACGAGATAACTCTATTGAAGGTGCTAATTGGTTAAAGTGTCCCTGAAGTGGTTTTTGAAAATAGATTAGATATAAGAAATGAGATACTGACCTTGGTAGAGGGAAGACTCTGGATAGTCCAGAGGCTTCCCATATCTTCTTACACCTCACCGGTCAAGCGAAGAGTCCTCCTAAATGCCAGAGCACACTGAATAAGCTTCTTCCACCAATACGTTTAGCAGGATACTTTGCTGGAAGGGAGGAGCGTAATACCATATATAGGAAACCTCTGGACTAACCACAGAAGTGGCGTAACTAAGGAGCTTGGGGCCCCAGTGCGAGTTTTACATAGGGCCCCAAGCACTCTATTGATATGGAGTCCCAACACCTACCAAGGACAGTTGCAGTGTCCAAGAGGTGTAATCAGAGTAAGGAAACAGTTAGTTAAAGGAATACTATCAATGCCCAAGTGTTCTAAAATGACAGCAAACAAATAATGTCTAAGTAGCTGTGTTAACATTTTCCTGCTATTCATGTTAAATATCCGAGGCAAAAGCTGTAATTCACTGTGTGTAGATTTTAGCTAGTTTGGAATGTCTCATTTGCAAAGAGATGAATCTCTGCAGTCTAACATGCTAAGAACAGTGTAGTGACGCAGATTATTTGAAAACAGGTATCAGGTTTCACACAGTATTACAAATGTTTATGTTGCACACAGGGGCGGACTGACAACTCATGGGGCCCCCGGGCAATAGGAGATTATGGGGGCCCCCATACCAGTGTTTTCCACCTTTCACGTTCTTTTTTTACAGGCTAAGAAATAATAATTTACTGACAATAGATATTTTATAATGATAAAAAACCCTGCGCCGAAAAATGGGTGTGGTCACGCAACATAATGTGGTCATGGGTAGGGCAAAATATACATGACCTTAGCAGTGGTGTAAAAGGTCTGCCAGGGAAGTTTGAACTCTGCCGTAGTGTTTCCCCCCCAAATACATGTAATCTGACTGCATTTCACCAAAAATCCATGCAACTTGGCAGAGGTTCCTCCAAAATACAGATAATATGGCAGTTGTTCCCCCAAAATAGATGTAATCTGGCAGCAGTGGTTCCCCAAATACACATAATTTAGCAGCGGCTCCCGAAAATATGCGTGATCTGGCAGCGGATCACCCAAAATGCATGTAATCTGGCAGCAGTGGTTCCCCAAAATACACATAATCTGGAAGCAGCGGTTCCCCCATTATACACAATCTGGCAGCGGTTCCCCAAAAATACACATCATCTGGCAGCTGTTTCGCAAAATACACTTAATCTGGCAGCAGCAGTTCCCCAAAAATAGTTAATCTGGCAACAGTTCCCAGAAAATAGGTGCCCCCAGTATAGGTAACCAGGTCAAAAGGTATCTCCAGTGAAAGTAACCAGGTCTATAGGTTTTCCCAGTATAGGTGTCCCCAGTATAAGTAGCCAGGACTATAGGTGTCCCCAGAATAGGTAGCCAGGATTATAGGTGTCCCCAGAATAGGTAGCCAGGATTATAGGTGTCCCCAGAATAGGTAGCCAGGTCAATGGGTGCCCCCAGTATAGGTAGCCAGTTCTACAGGTGTCTCCAGAATAGGTAGCCAGGTCTATAGGTGTCTTCTGTATAGATAGCCAGGTCTATAGGTGTTCCCAGTATATGTAGCTAGGTGTATAGGTGTTCCCAGTATAGCCAGGTCTATGGGTGTACCCAGTATATGTAGCCAGGTGGATATGTGTCCCCAGTATATGTAGCCAGGTGGACAGATGTTCCCAGTATAGCCAGGTCTATAGGTGTCCGCAGTATATGTAGCCAGGTGGATAGGTGTCCCCAGTATATGTAGCCAGGTCTATAGGTGTCCCCAGTATATGTAGCCAGGTATTTAGGTGTCCCCAGTATATGTAGCCAGGTCTGTAGGTGTCCCCAGTATATGTAGCCAGGTCTATAGGTGTCCCCAGTATATGTAGCCAGGTCTATAGGTGTCCCCAGTATATGTAGCCAGGTTTGTAGGTGTCCCCAGTATTTGTAGCCAGGTGTATAGGTGTCCCCAGTGTATGTAGCTAGATGTATAGGTGTCCCCAGTATATGTAGCAAGGTGTATAGCTGCCCCAAGTATAGCCAGGTGTATAGGTGTCCCCAGTATATGTAGCCAGGTATATAGCTGCCCCCAGTATAGCCAGGTGTATAGGTGTCCACAGTATATGTAGCCAGGTATATAGCTGCCCCCAGTATAGCCAGGTGTATAGGTATCCCCAGTATATGTAGCCAGGTGTATAGCTGCCCTCAGTATAGCCAGGTGTATAGGTGTCCCCAGTATATGTAGCCAGGTGTATAGCTGCCCCCAGTATAGCCAGGTGTATAGGTGTCCCCAGTATATGTAGCCAGGTGTGTAGCTGCCCCCAGTATAGCCAGGTGTATAGGTGTCCCCAGTATATGTAGCCAGGTGTATAGCTGCCCCCAGTATAGCGAGGTGTATAGGTGTCCCCAGTATATGTAGCCAGGTGTATAGCTGCCCCCAGTATAGCCAGGTGTATAGGTGTCCCCAGTATATGTAGTTAGGTGTATAGGTGTCCCCAGTATATGTAGCCAGGTGTCCCCGGGAGGGGAGGCAGCCAGTGAAAGGGAGCGGTGTGCAGAGCGTGGGGAAGGGGGGAAGTTTCCCCCTCCCTTCCCTCACCTTGGGGCCCCCCTTCCTGGCTGTCCCCTCCGGAATACTGAAGTGTCGCACTGTCGTACAGCGGCTGACAGCGGGCGGAGACTTACCGCTGTCCAGCCACCGGAGGGAGCTGTGATCTGTGCGCCGCAAGTCTGGTCTACTCAAGACCAGAATTGCGGCGCACAGATCACAGCTCCCTCAGGCTCAGCCGGCTATAACAGCGGTAAGTCTCTGCCCGCTGTCAGCCGCTGTACGACAGTGCGACACTTCAGTATTCCGGAGGGGACAGCCAGGAAGGGAGGCCCCAAGGTGAGGGAAGGGGGGGGGAAACTTCCCTGCTGTTCCCATAGCTCCCTTTCACTGGCTGCTTCCCCTCCTGTCCAGGGTTGTCTGACGGGGCCCCCCCTGACCACGGGCCCTCGGTCCGTGCCCTAGTGCCCTAATGGTCAGTCCGCCCCTGGTTGCACATAAGATACATTTCCTCTGCTCTCTGTGAGAGAAGGCTCTGCTTGTCTCTGACTGAGCTCTCTGCACACACAGTGTTAACAGATAAACTGTGAGGGAATTTCCCCCCTCCCCTCATGCCTGAGTCTGCCGTCAGAATTTCAGCAGACCGCCGTTAGAAAAATGTGAAAGGAATTAGATAACAATAATCAAATAGATAAGCAGTGAAATGTATACACCAGTACTTAGCAGCACTTCCTAAACATTTCCTATCTCAATTGAAAAAAAATATGTTAATTGATAGTGTCCCTTTAAAGGGACCCTGAGCAGTGCCTGAAATTAAAAGAGTACACTTACCTGGGGCTTCTTCCAGCTCACCGTAGGCGGCGAGGTCCCCCGGCGCCCTCCTGGCTCCTCTCCTTGTGCCTCCGCCGGCCCCTGTTACCGGCGACACTCGGCCCGGGTGTCGGGCCGCCTCTTCCTGGTTAATGACGCATGTCGTCATCACGACGGCCGCCTCACGTCATCACGGCGGCCCGCGTGACAGGTCTGCACATGCGCGGAAAGCTCGCGCATGTGCAGACGTGTCCCAACGGCCGCTGTGATGGCGCGAAGCTGTGATGACGCGAACAGCCGGCCCGGTAACAGGGGCCGGCGGAGGCACAAGGAGAGGAGCCAGGAGGACGCCGGGGGACCCCGCCGCCTACGATGAGCTGGAAGAAGCCCCAGGTAAGTGTACTTTTTTAATTTCAGGTACTGCTCGGAGTCCCTTTAAGGATTCCCACTATGCAATGCACATATAGAGGCGTTCATTATCAGCTTAGCCCCAACACAAAATAATATGATGGATAAATGAGGAGCCCTAGAGCATCGCAACCTCTGCATCCACTATTGCTACGCTACTGAACCTCAAACTTCTTTTACTTGTCTTTTTTTTGGGGGGGGGGGGGGTTGTTTTGCATAATTTCAATTTTGGAGCAGCTGTACTTGAATAAAGGAGCGGATAGACATAGCAATATTGGTGTACCAGGTTCGTTCACTCATTTCTTTCGCTAAGAACTGTAACTATCTAGCTGAAACAATTCCTGTTTTGTGTGAGTTTCCTCTGAGAATTCTGGTTTCCTCCCACATCCCAAAAATATTCAGATCAATAAATTGGTGACCCCCACCCACTTAGAATATGATAGAGATATTAGACTATGGTGAATGGTAGAGATTATTAGACTGTGTGAGCTCCTCTAAAACAAAGTTAGTGACTGTGCACTCTGTTAAACACAGTGCTATATAAATACACAGTAATATAAGTCCACTGCAATAATGTGAGTATCCCTGTTTTTATGCAGGGCTAGTACAGTTGTTTCATGGCACTGCATTGTAAGATGGGTTAATGCGTTAGTTAAGCAAAAGTCATTCTGAATAAGAGTGTCCGTATGCAAAGGGTTAAAATGAAACCAACTTTATTCATTATGTATCTGTCTCTCTGGGAGACATTTAGCTTACTTAGACAGCTGTCAGATTCACAAGCAGTCTCACAAATGGTCCATAAATCCCACTTTAGCTTGACAGCTTTCAAAGGCAAGAAAATTACATGGTGCATCAGCTATAGAAGTACCCTCCCCCCCCCCCCCCCCCCCCCCAAAAAAAAAGACCAGGAAGAGAGAGAGAGTTCTCTAACTGTCTTAGTGATTTCTAAATAATATTTAACCACTTCAACTAATAAGCTGACTATCCTGTAATGGGCCTTTTAAAGCAGAACTGGCGAAAAGGGGAAAATCGATACATACAAAGTGAGAAGTTACAAAATAGAAGACAGATCAATAAATAATTGATATTAATTTGTAAATACTGTCTCTATACCAGACCAGCGCTCCAACCATGAATCCTCTTTGTATAGATTGTAGCCACCACCAAGGACACCCCAAAAGATCCACACTCACCAGCTACGATGGGCCATTAGTCACAGTGGCCTTAATTCGCTTTTGGGGTACTTGCCAGGCTCCCTACACCCTGTGGCTGACACCACTCACAGACCTCTCCTTATCTCCTTCTTGGGTCACATATACACCTCAATATAAACAAAGGCTATCATTGCGCAGATATCATATAATAAAAAGACGGTTTATTAAAAGGTTCCACTCACATATTACAAGCAGATGGTAAGCCTGTGGAATGGAAAATGGAAAATTGAAAATTGCGCAAAAGGTGGATCAGCGAAACACCAGGCCGCCTCCGAATGGCCTCCATCAGAGATGCGCTGAGCCCCCCCAGGAACTACAAACGCCGCCATTCGGAGGCGGCCTGGTGTTGCGCTGATCCACCTTTTGCGCAATTTTCAATTTTCGATTTTATTTGATTAGCCGCACCCAGGCTATGCATATACATAGGTTAGGATTTAGTTAGTGTTAGGCCCCTCCCATGGAGGATTGACTTCTTCGCAGTGGGAGGGACGAGTACTTAATAGGTTGCATGCAAGCTGTTAATGGAAACTAACATCCTCCTCTAGTGGTAGACAGGTCATGTGTATGCTCGGTGTGCATTCGACCCCACAAGTGGGGCTTGCACTCTTTTGCAGGTAGGCACTAGTCTGTTTTTAAGTAGCGCTGCTCATTTTCCTTGCTATGTACTAATGTAATTCGTTTTTGGTCAGCTGCTCCCACTTAACAGCCATGCTTTTGGTGTATATGCAGAGCTTCTGTTTAGGTTCAAGGTGCGTTTGTAGTTCCTGGGGGGGCTCAGCGCATCTCTGATGGAGGCCATTCGGAGGCGGCCTGGTGTTGCGCTGATCCACCTTTTGCACTACCAGTAAGTTGCCATGGTCCTCCTTCTGAGCTGCTGAACTGACCGCCCGCTTTGTCCTCCTGACTCAGTCGCTACTACACTTTGCGTTCACACTGCCCGGGTCACTGGGTGCATTTAATTTTTTGGCCAGCACTATGACGCTGTGCTACTACTACTACCACCAGTATGTTGCCATGGTCCTTCTGTGCTGCTGAACTGACCGCCCGCATTGTCCTCCTCCTCCTGACTCAGTCGCTTCCACCAATGCACTCTGTCTGCGTTCACACTGCCCGGGTCACCGGGTGCATTTAATTTTTTGGCCAGCACTACGACACTGTGCTACTACTACTACCACCAGTATGTTGGCATGGTCCTTCTGTGCTGCTGCTGCTGAACTGACCGCCCGCATTGTCCTCCTCCTCCTGACTCAGTCCCTTCCCGCTGCTGCACTCTGCATTCCCACTGCCCGGGTCACTGGGTGCATTTAATTTTTTGGCCAGCACTATGACGCTGTGCTGCTACTACTACCACCAGTATGTTGCCATGGTCCTTCTGTACTGCTGCTGCTAAACTGAACGCCCGCTTTGTCCTCCTCCTCCTCCTGACTCAGTCGCTACCACGGTACCACCAATGCACTCTGTCTGCGTTATCACTGCCCGGGTCACCGGGTGCATTTAATTTTTTGGCCAGCACTATGACGCTGTGCTACTACTACTACCACTAGTATGTTGGCATGGTCCTTCTGTGCTACTGCTGCTGAACTGACCGCCCGCATTGTCCTCCTCCTCCTGACTCAGTCGCTTCCCGCTGCTGCACTCTGCGTTCACACTGCCCGGGTCACTGGGTGCATTTAATTTTTTGGCCAGCACTATGACGCTGTGCTACTACTACTACCACCAGTATGTTGCCATGGTCCTTCTGTTCTGTGCTGCTGAACTGACTGCCCGCATTGTCCTCCTCCTCCTGACTCACTCGCTTCCACCAATGTACTCTGTCTGCGTTCACACTGCCCGGGTCACCGGGTGCATTTAATTTTTTGGCCAGCACTATGAAGCTGTGCTGCTACTACTACTACCAGTATGTTGCCGTGGTCCTTCTGTGCTGCTGAACTGACTGCCCGCATAGTCCTTCTCCTGACTCAGTCGCTACCACCACTGCACTCTGCGTTCACACTGCCCGTGTCCACTGACAACTCTGCTGCGATGTAATTGCTAATTGCTGCAAAAAAAAAAAAAATTACAAAAACCTCTCTGGGGCCTTTTTGGCGTCAGCCACTCATCCTCCTCCAGCGGTACCTTCGCCGCCAAGTGCCATTGGAACTCGCCTTCACCTCTTTCATTGCTTAACGCGTATATCCCTTTTTAAAACCACGTATTACCAATTAATAGCCCCATTTACAGTGGTGATTTGTCTTTAAAAGACATTAAAAAAAAAAAATGTTATGTTGAAGTTATGTTGCCCCTTATCACCTCGATAATCCATGCAATTTGGGGGATTGTAGCATGTATGGGGGCTTTGTTATTAACGTTAAAAGAAAATCGCCTCCGGGCAGGAATCCACGCGTGATTACGCCATTCACAGCAGAAAATCCGCGTGGTTGCGTGGACGCGGATGAAAATCCGCATGCGGCGGGGCCGAATGCGGATTTTTTTTTGCAACCACGCGGATTGCCGAAATTCGTGGATGAGGCACATCCGAGCATCCCTGCTGAGCCGCGTAATTGTAATGATCAGTGAGATATCTGATAATCAGAACCAGCTCTATCAGAACAAAAGTCAGTATTTTATTTAATGTGTGATCACATGTGTTTTGGGTGCACAGTATTATACAGGAGTACTCCTAAGTGATAGCCCTTGGTGGCAGGGACTATCACTAAATAAAGAGTGGTTGTACAAGCAGAGTCGGTAAGCAGCGGTACAGAAACGTCAGGCAAAATCGTAGTGAGTATACAGGCCGAGGTCGGCACCAGATCAGATTGCCAAAGGTACAGAATCGAGAGGCAGAGAGTAATCAGAGGTTCAGGCAAGAGGTCATACACAATAAATCAATACACAATAATAATAATATTCTCCTAAGCTAAGTGTGAATCCCCGGGGTTCTGCCGGATCAAACACACACGGATCTGACTAAGGTCTGAGAGCTTTCACTGCGTGTGCTACTCTGCTCTGATGCAACCTGGGGAGACCTGTTTTGCCGGAAGGAGATGTCTGTGAGGACGCGGCGCGATCCGTGATGACGTCAGACGCGGGAGCGGCGGCCGCACGACTTCCTGCTGTAGAGGTAACTAGATCACTCCTAACAGTAATACCGTAATTATGCTGGCGCTTGTGCAATGGGGCAGAGCTACAGTGCGCAAACTGGCTCCTGCCCTGCCATGGATGCTGGGTCACCTCCTCACTCTAGTGCGAAGAGATATCAGATCCCCGCTGCTCATCACTCCCGCAATCACACACATACCGGAGAAAAATAATTGCTGGGGACGACATGCGTGATTGCGAAAATGGATTTGAAAGGGTTAAAGATGAAATTGGGTAGGTCAGATGGTTAGCCAACCAAATGGTATTTAGGTAAACAATAAGCACTTCCCCCACTACATGGCCACGCCCATTTTTAGGTTGACGTTAACCAGATGCCTAGAATGCTCCACATCTCCCTATCAATGCCACTTTCTTGAACTGAAGAGGACCAGAAAGTATGTATGTATGCTGATTTGATCTTCAAACTACAAACGTGTGGCCATGAATACATCTGATCTGGACCATTAGAGGGCAGGAAGGTTACTAGTTGGGGCCCCTCCACTCCTCTGGGCCCTGCTACAGTTGCAGGGGCTGCTCCTCTGTAGTTATGCCCCTGCCCATAACAAGCATAGCCACAAAACACCTGATCTAAAAAAGGACAACTTGATTAGAGGGCGTGGTAGTTGGGGCCCTCTTACAGCTCTGGGCCCCCCTGCAGATGCAGGGACTGCTCCCCTCTAGTCACACCCCCAACAGACAATGGTATTCACAAAATATAGACACTGGTACATAATACAGATTTTTTTATAATGTACTTGACATGACATTCATGGCAAACAATCCCTATCCCATAGAGCCATATCAATCCCTGCCATGCACCTAGGAGGACCAAAAGTCTGAAAATTTACAGAGCCACATCAACATGTGGGGTTGATGTGGCTCTGTAAATTTCATAAGCTATAGATTTGCTATACACCAGTGGTTCTGGATGCAAGCCTGGCTTCTGGGGCATAAAGAGATAATTTGCATATTCAGTAGCAGTGCATTGTGGGTAACCACAGATGTTCACTTAAAGCTGAATTATTGCAAATACCTTCTGTTTTAAGAAGGCAAATCACACTGAGCATTGCTTTTTAGTAGGAGTGCTTTTCGGACTCTTTTAATCCTCTATACGTTCCTAGTGGTTTGGGTCACCCCTGTAAAAAATATTTGTTGGTTGCTATGGGCAACAACACTACACCTTTGTTCGGCACCATATCGCAGAACATGTGATAACTTGACACTCATCACAGCTACAGCACAGGAGATAGAACTGATTAGACGTCTTCAAAGTTTAAGGAGTTTATTCTGCAAACAGAGATATACTGGTGGGTTCAGCAGCAATCTTATCTTCGTTACATGTTCGGTACCTCAGCAAAGCAATCGGTCTCTGTAGTAAGTCATCTTAAGCATTGTGGCTATTGGTCCATTCCTTGTGAATGATAACCAGGCTTTATCTTATGAACATCTATGCTACATTGCACTTAGTGTATATACAGCATACAGGTAGATGAAATGACCAGAGGTTACAAGAAGACTAGAAGTAAAGTGAGAGTAGAAGTAACTGGAAAGTGAGCACCCCTAGACTGTCCTTTCCTTATAAACAGCCAGTCAAGGGTTAACCCTGGGCTCCACCCCTAGTGGGTGGAGTCCACTATCGATCGCATACTCAGCCTGTGATAGGCCACCTACAGCATGTGATGGACTGACCAGCAGTCTTTACTGCGCATGCACTGGAAAATCCCATTTCCAGTGGCCTGTCCCCTTGTTCTTAGGAGTACATTGTTTTCTGTTCTCTGGCCATTGTTTACCTTTAGAAACTATGAAAACACTTGATGTTTATCCTACGGCAGCCTGGATGTCGGTACATCTTGAGCTGACACCGCTCTCTGGCCTTGTGGGAGACACAGCACAATGTTCTACATTGTGCTTCCATAATTTCCTCCATTTCTTTCTAAGAGAAATCCTCCTTAAAGGGATACTGTAGGAGGGTCGGGGGAAAATGAGTTGAACTTACCCGGGGCTTCTAACGGTCCCCCGCAGACATCCTGAGCCCACGCAGCCACTCACCGATGCTCCGGCCCCGCCTCTAGTTCACTTCTGGAATTTCTGACTTTAAAGTCTGAAAACCACAGCGCCTGCGTTGCCGTGTCCTCGATCCCGCTAATTTCATCAAGAGCGCACAGCGCAGGCCCAGTTTGGTCTGTGTCTGCGCAGTACACTCCTGGTGACATCAGGGGAAGTGAGGACACTGCAATGCAGGCGCAGTGGTTTTCTGACTTTAAAGTCAGAAATTCCAGAAGTGAACTGGAGGCGGGGCCGGAGCATCGGCGAGTGGCTGCGCGGGCACAGGATGTCTGTGGGGGACCATTAGAAGCCCCGGGTAAGTTCAACTCATTTTCCCCCGACCCCCCTACAGTATCCCTTCAAAAGATACCGCAACCGAAGGGTTGTGGTAAAAATTATTGCAGCACTGTGTAGGTAATAATCAGCACATACCTGCTGTTCCTCCTGCCCCCTCCGTCTGCCACCGTTCCCAGTCTATACATGCCGGTGTGCGGTGACTTTACTGAACTTTGCCCCGGACATACTGCGCCCTGTGTGCGCAGTATGTCCTTCCCCCTTCCCTTCTTGCCGGCGCATAGTGTGAGGCTCAGAAGCACGCTGACCCCTCTGTGCTGCGTGTGTGCTCCATTACACCTAGCGTCACATGATTAGCATGTGACGCTCGGTGTAATGGAGTGCACACGCAGCACAGAGGGGTCAGCGTGCTTCTGAGCCTCGCACTGTGCGCCGGCCAGAAGGGAAGGGGGAAGGACATACTACGCACACAGGGCGCAGTATGTCCGGGGGAAAAGGTCAGTAAAGTCGCCGCACACCGGCATGTATAGACTGGGAACGGTGGCAGACGGAGGGGGCAGGAGGAACAGCAGGTATGTGCTGATTACTACCTACACAGTGCTGCAATCATTTTTACCACAAGCCTTCGGTTGTGGTATCCTTTAAAGAGAAACTCTGCAGAGCAAGTCCTTTTCCTAAACCCAGTTATCTAAAGTAACTGAGGTCTGAGAATTCAAGCATAGCATACTTAAATTCCAACAACCCCGAGCTGCTTTATTTTGATTACTTAATTACATTTATTTTAATTTACTTTACTCTATGGCAAAAATTAAAATAATAATTTTGTCTCAAGTTCAGCTTTAAAACTGTATTAAACATTCCTACATATTATTTATACTCTAGCTATGAAGTGCAGCTTTTTACATTATGTGCAGTAAAACAAAAATCCCTTTAGAAATGTTGTGGAGTGACAGTTTTGGTGACAGTTTTGGTTCATCGTGTGGCTTACTTATCTCTTTACTGTAATCTTTCATTTTACAAATATCACATCTCTTACCAACAGCCTAATTTCCAGAAAATGTATAATGTAATGTCAATTCCTTGCAAATAGAATCTAGCACAGATACATTATGGTGATTAAAGGTTACTCACAATGCCCCCTTGTGTCAGAATATAACCATGCAATTTAAAGTGAATGTGTCACATCACTAACTGAAGCTATTGCAAAGAACAATATTGTCTTCTGAAACAGGAGTTTATAAGCTTATGGAATTTCACAAAGGAAGACCTATAATGCATCTTTAAATAAGATTTACTTGGAATAGACCTTAAAATGAACCAGAGATGAAGTAAAGTAAAGGTTTTATACATACCTGGGGCTTCCTCCAGCCCCATACGCACGGATCGCTCCCACGCCGCCGTCCTCCGTTGCCTGTATCCGCCGGTACAGGGTCCCGTAGTTTCGGCCAGTCGGCGTCAGCACGCGCCCAATTGTCCGCATCACAGGGGCTACTTCCATACCCGTACGCGTGCGGCTCCATACTGCGCAGCCGCATGCACAAGGGTATGGAGGGAGCCCCTGTGCAAGCGGACAATTGGCCGCATCCGCTGGAAGTGACGGGACCCGGTACCGCCGATAGAGGAAGCGGAGGATGGCAGCGTGGGAGCGATCCGGGCTTATGGGGCTGGAGGAAGCCCCAGGTATGTATGAAATCTTTTTTCATTTTCCCTCTCTGGCCATCTCTGGTTCCCTTTAACCTCCCTGGCGGTCTATTAGGAACCGCCAGGGGGCAGCGCAACACTATTTTTTTTTTTTAAAAATTCTTATCATGTAGCGAGCCTAGGGCTCGCTACATGATAGCCGCTGTACAGCGGCATCCCCCTGCCTGCTTCAATCGCCTCCGGCGATCTTTGATCAGGAAATCCAGTTCAAAGAACGGGATTTCCTGAAGGGCTTCCCCCGTCGCCATGGCGACGGGCCTGATGACGTCACCGACGTCATGAACGTCGTGACGTCTAAGGGAGTCCCAATCCACCCCTCAGCGCTGCCTGGCACTGATTGGCCAGGCAGCGCACGGGGTCTGGGGGGGGAGCGCCGCGGCGAACAGCGGCGATCGAGCGCGGAGCGGCGGCGATCGGAATGCACACGCAGCTAGCAAAGTGCTAGCTGCGTGTTGCAAAAATAAAAGTAAGTAAATCGGCCCAGCAGGGCCTGAGAAATCCTCCTGCGCGGCATAGCCCGAGCTCAGCTCGGGCTTACCGCCAGGGAGGTTAAAGGACAACTATAATAAGAGAGCTATGGAGGCTGCCATATTTATTTCCTTTTAAGCAATACCAGTTCTCTGGATCTCCTGCTGATCTTGGCAGCAGGACAGCTGGGCAGCACGGTGGCGTAGAGGTTAGCTCTCTCGCCTTGCAGCGCTGGGTCCCCGGTTCGTATCCCAGCCAGGCCACTATCTGCAAAGAGTTTGTATGTTCTCTCCGTGTGTGCGTGGGTTTCCTCCGGGCACTCCGGTTTCCTCCCACACTCCAAAAACATACAGATAAGTTATTTGGCTCCCTCTAAAAAAAAAAAAAAAAAAAAATTGGCCCTAGACTACAGTACTTACACTACATAAGACATAGACATATGGCAATGGTAGGGATTAGATTGTGAGCTCCTTTGAGGGACAGTTAGTGACAAGATATATATATACACTGTACAGCGCTGCGTAATATGTCGGCGCTATATTAATAATAATAATAATAATCTTCTGCCTCTAATACTTTTAGCCATAGACCCTGAACAAGCATGCAGCAGGTCAGGTGTTTCTGACATTTTCAGATCTGACAAGATAAGTTACATGCTTGTTTCTGGTGTGATTCAGACACTACTGCAGCCAAATAGACCAGCAAAGCTGCCAGGCAACTGGTATTGTTTAGAAGGAAATAAATATGGCAGCCTACATTTACCTCTCACTTCAGCTGTCCTTTACATAACAGTATACCTTGTAAGGATTCCCTTTTTTAAATTGTTTGTGTTTTGGAATTACCAAATTACCTCTAATGGCCGCTAATCACGGCTAATAAAGGGGAACTAAAGAAAGAGGTATACGGAGGCTGCCATATTTATTTCCTTTCAATCAATACCAGTTGCCTGGCAGCCCTGCTGATCCTCTGCCTCTAATACTATTAGCCATAGCCCCTGAACAGGCATGCAGCAGATCAGGTGTTTCAGACTTTAAAGTCAGATCTGACAAGACAAGCTGCATGGTTGTTTCTGGTGTTATTCAGATACTACTGCAGAGAAATAGACCAGCAGGGCTGCCAGGCAACTGGTATTGATTAAAAGGAAATACATATGGCCTCCGTATACCTCTTACTTCAGTTCCCCTTTAACAATATCACTGGATAGGATTAGATGGTGGGGAAATGAGGGGAGATCTTTAGGCTTGGGCATCATAGGGGGGGGGGGTAAGGTTAGGCACTGCCAGGGGGTTTTAGGCATTGCCAGAATGTGTCTTAAGGTTAAGCATCGCCAGGATAGGTGTTAATGTTCGGCATCACCACGGAGTGTCTTAGGGTTAGGCAATGCCGGGGGGTTCTTAGGGTAAAGCATTCCCATGGGGGTTCGGTTAGGCATAGGTGTTAGGCATCGAGAGGGTGGGCTCGGGTTGGGTAAGCATACGTTAGGTCATAGTAAAATATTGATAAAGAATGCCGATATTTTACAATCATAATGAATTAGTAGAATATTGGTAATTTTAACGATATTCTACTAGCGGCTATCTCCGGCGCCCTTTTTATACCGTGGTGCCCTTTTTACATGTACCCAATGTGGGAAGCCTCTTGATTATCAAGAGACTTTCCTCCACCAATGTAAGTATCTAACGTTTTTTTTTTATAATGCTTCAGGGCTACTTTAAATATGAAGGCCATCTTGATCGATGCTCAATCATTTTATTTATAGAGCATTTACTGTACTAGGAAAGGTTGCTTTTTTCAGATTAGTGAGAGCAGGCATGGCCTGGGGACTGGGAAGGAGAGAAGCATTATGCACCATCAAGCCATACAAAACTATTTGCAACGGATGTGTGATTGGTATTTAGTTGAAGGCTACTAAGTGCCAAAGCTTACATAGAGGAAAATTGGGCAGATGCTCAGGGCCATGAATTATTTAAAGGTTCCAAAGTAAGGGGTTTGCAGGGTTCAGAGATGTCCCTGGAGGGCTGGGTCCCCCTCTCATCCCTCATCCCAATGCAGGGTCAGCAGAGAAAAGAGGAGAATCTGTCAGTGTCAGTGTGTTCCTTCTAGTACACTCTTGTTTCACATCCATCTCTCTCTACCAACCTGCACTGGGATGGGGACTGCTCAGCTAGACCATACTGTATATACTGTGGTACATTATGGCTGCACCTAGCCAGTTCACCACTAGGGGTTTTTCCCCTTATAGATCAAAGCAATTTTGACATTTCAGCGCTCCTCCCTTTCATTTGCCAATAACTTAAGCATTACGTATCACAACAAAATCACCTATATATTTTTTTTTCGCCACCAATTAGGCTTTCCTTGGGTGGTACATTTTACTAAGAATAGCTTTAAACAGGAATAATAAGAAAAAATGGGGGAAAAAAATCATTATTTCTCAGTTTTCAGCCATTATAGTTTTAAAATAAAATTTGCTACTGTGTGTAAAACCTAAATGACATATTCAAAAAGTTGAGTCCCCAAGGAAACTATTTTTTTTTAAATGCCACCTTTTTTTATATCTTTTTTATTTACGTGTTTTATTTTGGTAACTATGGGAGGGGAGATAAGGGGTTAATTAATGTGGTATTTTATGCATTTTTATTTAATGTAATGTACGTAGGTGTAATTTTACTATTTGGCCACTAGATTTCCACATCCTCCACCCCCACCTTATTCCTCCTGTGTACTGAACGGTAATGTAGTGTGTATGCACTCACTACTTTCACTTTTGTCAATGATCACCGGCATCTCATTGATGCTGGTGATAATTGATCACAGGCACTTAGATTGGTGAATGGGCGTTCCCATTCACTGATTTGTGTATTAACGAGTGGCAATGAGAACAAGCGCAAAAATGGTGATCATGACGAGGTACGTATATCTACACCCCTGGAGTTAAGATGAAGTCTCTGGAAGCGTAGATATACTGTATCAATTTCATTAAAGAGTAACTGTCAGGCTGCAGAAGCTAATTTAAACCTCTATTCTCCTGTGTTAAACAGTTTAGAAGGAAGCCCAAAAGCCATTAGTGAAGATAAAAATCTCAGTTACCTTTGATGTGTGCTTATCTTAAAGGCTGTTATAGACCCATAAGGACGCAAGCCGCATACTATACTGCAAAGCATTCTGGGGCCCTCCCCTCGGCTGCTAATGAGACGTTACAGCAGCTTCTAATCAGTCCAGCGCGTAGCACTGATAAATCTCGGGGCAGAGTACACTGCAGGAGTCAGCTATTGTTCCTAGCCACATGGCTCATTAATATTCACTGCACACTGTGTTGTTCAAGTACCAGCTTTTCTGTGATCAGGAAGCAGGCAGGACATGACGACATATTTGACAGAAAAACATGGAGCCTGCTGTCAGGAGCATCTATCTCTGCATATACTATATACAAATTCTGTGAAATCCAAACGTGGACAGTGAAATGCATATGTAATGTAAGTACAGCCAATCTTTAGCTACTGATATATGTGTTTATTTTCTCTGAGACCTTATACCTAACAGCTCCTCTTTAAGTGGTTAATGTAAATGAGGAACATATAACTGCACCTGTTCTACAGGGATATGATCTTACATTTGTTATATGGAGGTCACGGTATTCAAATAATGGCTTTTGAATGGCTTGTCAAAGCTTTTAAAGGATGTTTATAAGGTCTTCTTTTTACCATTACATAGGTTTGTTTATCAGCTTATATTTATGCATGAAATGGCCCTTTGCCATCAGTACCGTTATGTTCATGTTTGGCCAGGGCCCCATTTCACCTCGAACCATCCCGTGTAAATGACCACCGCCATCTATTAGACAGCGCCATCATTCACAAAAAACGATACTTACTCATCCACGCATTACTTCCTATGTGCGTAGTAATACTATGCATACGAAGTTATGTGTTAGGACATCTTGTGGCCAGATAGTAAAATTACATTTACACACTTTTTTTTCATTAAAAAACATTATTTAACATTTAAAATTGACCTCCCACACACCCCAATAGTTACCGAACCAAAAAAAATTTGTAAAAAATATATATATATACAATTAAAAAAAAAACATAAATACTCAACGACTGAACTTCTTTTTAATATGTATGTCGAGAGGGTATATTACTGTTACTTTATAAATGATGGGCTTGTAATTAGGGATGGACGCAAAACTGAAAAATGCACCTTTATTTCCAAATAAAATATTGGCGTCATACATTGTACTAGGGAAAAAATTTGAAACGTTGAAATAACCAGAACAAATGGGCAAATAAAATGTGTCGAAAAATGAGAATTAATGATTTTTTTTTTCTTATTTTTCGTGTTAAAACACATTTAAAATAAAATAATTCTTAGCAAGTACCCTACAAAGAATGTAATTGGTGGCGAAAAAAACAAGACATAGATTGTTTTGTTGTGATAAATAAGTAGTTACAAAGTTATAGGCGAATGAATGGAAAGAGCGCTGACGGGTAAAATTTGCTCTGTTTTTTGTTAAGGTGAAAAACCCTTGGAGGTGAAGTGGTTATTCAGCAAGAAGTACAACCAACATTTATACAAGATGTGATTATCACAGCTTATTCAGCAAAAAAATAAAAATATACTAGTTTGTATAATATATAAAATTGAACAAATGACTGGTAACACAGAATGTGAATGTAGTGGTGATCTGATGCACAGAACAATATCAACAAATATATATATATATATGTATGTATATACACACACACACACACACACACACACACACACACACACACACACACACACACGGGCGTAACTAGAAATCACTGGGCCCCCCTGCGAATATTTGGATGGGGCCCCCCCCCATAGGTGCCAAATAATCGTAATGGGGCAGCGTTTCACTGTAAATTAATTGTAAAGTGGGCAGCATTTTACCAGACAATCGTAATGTGGGCCAGAAAATCGTAATGTGGGCAGAGTTCACCAGAAAATCGTAATGTGGGCCTTTAGAAAATCATAATGTGGGCAGAGTTCACCAGAAAATCGTAATGTGGGCACCAGTCACCAGAAAATAGTAACGTGAGCAGCAGTCACCAGAAAATTGTAACGTGGGCAGCATTTACCAGACAATCGTAATGTGGGCAGCGTTCACCAGAATATCGTAATGTGGGACAGAAAATCGTAATGTGGGCAGAGTTCACCAGAAAATTGTAACATGGACAGCATTCACCAGACAATCGTAACTTGGGCAGTGTTCACCAGAAAATCGTAATGTGGGCCAGAAAATCGTAATGTGGGCAGCGTTCACCAGAAAATCGTAACGTGGACAGCATTCACCAGACAATCGTAACGTGGGCAGTGTTCACCAGAATATCGTAATGTGGGCCAGAAAATCGCAATGTGGGCATCAGTCACCAGAAAATCCTAATGCTCCCCTCCAGCTCGTAAGTGTCTGTGGGGCTGTGGTGGGCAGCGAGCGGCGGGCAGATACATACCTGCTTCCGTGCGTTCCATTGGAGACTTCTCCCTCTAGCGGCTGACGTCACTTCCGGAAGTGACGTCAGCCGCTAGAGGGAGAAGTCTCCGATGGAACGCACGGAAGCAGGTATGTATCTGTCCGCCGCTCGCTGCCCACCACAGCCCCACAGACACTTACGAGCTGGAGGGGAGCACAGAGGGGAGAGCCCCGAGGTGAGGGAGAGGGGGGAACTACCCCTCTCCCCGCCGACTGTGGGCAAGGCTTTCCCCTCATGCTGCCACCCCTCCAGCACCCACAAAACGGCCCCAAGCGGGCCCCAGGGGGGGGCCGGGCCCCCCCGCGGGCGCAGGGGCTGCAGGGCCTATTCCTACGCCCCTGCACACACACACACACACACACACACACACACACACACACACACACACACACACACGTTTGGGCAACCTTGTTAATCATCATGACTTTCTTGTATAAATCATTGGTTGTTACAGTGAAAAATGTCAGTTAAATATATCATTGTAATGATCCGCTCAGCTGTCTGCACAATAATTGTTTAAATAAAATTAGGCAGGTGCATAAATGTGGGTACTGTTGTCATTTTATTGATTTCAAAACCTTTAGAACTAATTATTACAACTCAAATTGGCTTAATAAGCTCGGTGACCCCTGCCCTACATACACAGGTGAATCCGAAGAGAATTTAAGGGGGTCAATTGTTTCCCTCCACTTTTAATTTTCTCTGAGGAGTAGCAACATGGGGGTCTCAAAACAACTCTCAAATGACCTGAAGACAACGATTTTACCATCATGGTTTAGGGGAAGGATACAGAAAGCTGTCTCAGAGATTTCAGCTGTCTGTTTCAACAGTTAGGAACATATTGAGGAAATGGAAGACCACAGGCTCAGTTCAAGTTAAGGCTCGAAGTGGCAGACCAAGAAAAATCTCTAATAGACATAAGCGACGAATGGTGAGAACAGTCAGAGTCAACCCACAGACCTACAACATCATCTTGCTGCAGATGGAGTCACTGTGCATCATTCAACCATTCCGTGCACTTTACACAAGGAGATGCTGTATGCGAGAGTAATGCAAAGGAAGCCTTTTTTCCACCCACAGCACAAACAGAGCCGCTTGAGGTATGCTAAAGCACATTTGGACAAGCCAGCTTCATTTTGGAATAAGGTGCTGTGGACTGATGAAACTAAAATTGAGTTATGTGGGCATAAGAAGGGGCGTTATGCATGGAGGAAAGAGAACACAGCATTCCAAGAAAAACACCTGCTACCTACAGTAAAATATGGTGGCGGTTCCATCATGCTGTGGGGCTGTGTGGCCAGTGCAGGGACTGGGAATCTTGTCAAAGTTGAGGGACGCATGGATTCCATTCAGTATCAGCAGATTCTGGAGACCGATGTCCAGGAATCAGTGACAAAGCTGAAGCTGCACTGGGGCTGGATCTTTCAACAAGACAACGACCCTAAACACTGCTCAAAATACACTAAGGCATTCATGCAGAGGAACAAGTACAACGTTCTGGAATGACCATCTCCGTCCCCAGACCTGAATATAATATAAAATCTGTGGTGTGAGTTAAAGACCTGTCCATGCTCGGAAGCCATCAAGCCTGAATGAACTAGAGATGTTTTGTAAAGAGGAATGGTCCAAAATACCTTCAACCAGAATCCAGACTCTCAATGGAACCTACAGCAAGCATTTAGAGGCTGCAATTTCTGCAAAGGGAGGATCTACTAAAGATTGATTTCATTTATTTTTTGTGGTGCCCAAATTTATGCACCTGCCTAATTTTGTTTAAACAATTATTGCACACTTTCTGTAAATCTAATACACGTCATTTCACTTCTCAAATATCACTGTGTGTGTCTCCTATATCAGTGTTTCTAAACATTTCATCGGTATGTACTCCTTTTAATACCCTGTACTCGGCAACTACCCCTAGCATAGTAAACATTATCACAAGTACCCCTTGACAAATATATATTTAATCGTAGTACATGATAATTGGTTCTAAACAGTTTCCAAGCATTTATGAATGCTTTTAATTGGCTAAAACACTAATTTGGTGTTGTTTAAATAAGATTTATCATTTACTAAAATACTAAATGTGTTGTTCTTGGTTAAGTATATCAAGCCTGATTACCCCCTGGAACCATCAGAAGTACCCCCTAGGGTACAAGTACCACATGCTTGAGAACCTAGGTCCTATATGATATATTTAGCTGACATTTTTTATCGTAACAACCAATCACTTACACAGGAAAATCATAACGATTAACAAGGTTGGCCAAACTTTTGCATCCCACTGTATATGTATATATGTATATATATATATATATATATATATATATATATATATATATATATATATATATATATATATATATATATATATATATTCGAAGTGATAAACCATAGTCATTCAGGCATAAATTTAGGAAAGTAAAATGAGGACACATACTTCTTGCAGTCATTAGAGATTTAAAGAACTGTAATGACAAACAGCAGAATGTAATACATTATTCAGGATACCTATTTTTACTTTATCCTGGTTTCTGCATCAAAAATGCTTCTTATACCTACAGTATATATCCTTGTACATTGTACATTGATATGTAACACACCCTCCCAATGATGTTTAGCTGAGGCTATGATGTCATGCATCCTTCTTCCCCAGAACACTCTGGGAGATCATGTAATGTTTCTGTTCACAAAGAAAAAAATCCCATGGTGATTCACCTTGCTAGCGGTAAAGATGCCGACATCTTTGATAAATTAAAGAATGTAAATTGCTTTGATTTAACATTTTACAGTGAGCAAACACTGACTAAATAGTTGATAAATACATTTTGTAAAAATAAGTAATTTTATTTATTTAGATGCCATATATACAGTAAAGTATTGCTTTAAGATATGGATTATAAAACCTACAAACCACAAAAGAAAAGAAAACAGGCAATTCCTAGTCAACACACCTTATATTTGTACATACACTTAAATAATTAAGTACATTTATGATACAAGTTGGCTTAAAAAAATGAAAAGGGGTGCAGACAGCATTTAAACATTGAGGCATAACGAGAGAGTTGAAATAACTAATGGTCCACTTTGTCATGCAACTGGTATGTGTAGTGTTGATAATAAATAGAACATTAGTAGGAAAGAAAATATTCTCATTTTTTTTTCAGTTGCATAGCTTTATTTATAACATTGCATCATACTGTCACAGTTGCTGTTTAGAATCAAAGCCTTTTAGGCTACTTTCCCACCAGGACGTTGCGTTTAGGGGACGTTATAGGGCGCATAACATGCCCCTAACGCAACGCCTGGTGGTGTTGGAGCAGGACGCTACCAAAAGCTGCGTTAAAAGCAGCTCTTGGTGCGCCTGCTCTGTTGGATGCGCTGCGGGGACCACGTGAGCGGAGCTCTCCGCATCACGTGGTCCCGCCAGCCAATCAGCGGCCACTCCCGGAAGTAAACACTGCAAGTGCAGTGAATATAAAGTAGCCATGTGCCTGGCTACGTAGCGGCCTCTCCCCGCCTCCTCTCCGCCCACAAAATAAAAAAAACACCCATACTGAGCATGTGTAAACAGTCTAACGCGGCTTCAGCCGCTAGAACGCACAGTATGCTGCACTTGTAACGATCTGCTAGTGTGTGTGGGCACTAGCAGACAGACAAATAAATAGACTTTCCCTGAAAGGGTAAAGTCTTACATATAGTGACAGTAGAAGGCAGTACAAACAGATATATATAGAATGGTCAGGCAAATCGAGTCGGCAACAGATCAGATTGGTCAGGCACAAAATCGGCAGGCAATAACAAAGTGAGTAATCAGGCCGAGGTCGGCAACTGGTCAGATAGGCAGAGGTACAGAATCGGCAGGCTAAATCTAAGTGAGTAAACAGGCAGAGGTCGGCAACAGATCAGATTGGCAAGGTACAAAATCGGCAGGCAGAGAGTAATCAGATAAACAGGCAGAAGTCAATACACAGGTAATACAATATATAATAGCTGAGCTAGTATGGAATCTCCGGGGTCCTGCCGGTTCAAGCCACATACGGAACTGACTAAGGTCTGAAGCCTTCACTGCGATGTGTTAGCTAGAGCAGACAGAGAGCAAGTGTCAGAACAGAGCTTAAAGAGAACCTGTACTACTGAGTAAAAATATTTAAAATAAACACATGCCATCAGTTCCTCTCAGAAGCTCACCATTTTCTTCTGACAATAATCCCTTCCAGTTCTGACAATATTTTGTCAGATCTGAAATATATCAGCTGCTGTCAGTTATAGCTGAGAGGAAAACGGATGTACCAGGTAATGTCCATGTTTCCCTATGGCTCAAGTGGGCGATGTTACAGTTTAACTGTGTGCTGACTAGAAAGCTGTTATGGGTAATGGCCATTTTCAAAATGGAGGATGGAAAATTCCCTTGATCACAGTGAACAAACAGGACGCGGGACAGATGAAAGACACTGAGGAGTAGACTACATGGAAGGTAAGTATGACTTGTGTATGCTTATTTTGACTTTTAATTTTCAGTTCAGGTTTTCTTTAAATAGCCTGGGTAAGCAGGAGAACACATCCCCCATCTGCTTGGCCAATCAGGAACCGGAGGTGGAGTCCTGTGTGTCAGCTGACAGCTTAGGGCATAAGAGGAGCGACGTTGCCAGCACATGCGTCCACCCTCTGAGTATCATACGGCCGAATCCCCGCAGGAACGTTGCTGACACTATCCCTGCCACTGCGGGCAGCCGCACCGGATGTCCCAGATGCACTGCCAGTGGTGGCAGCCGCAACTGAGTTGGTAAGCACAGGATTTCTGACAGCACTTCAAACAAACGTGCAGCGTTACTGTGTAACGCAACGTGGGCACTGTAAACAGCCCATTTATTTTTCATTGCTGTGCAGTGGGGTGCGTTACAGGCTGCACTAACGTAAGCCTGTAACGTCTCACTGTAAAAGCAACCTAAAGCTGTAAAAAAAGCAGAACTCATGATCTTTTGAACTGTCCCACAGAAAAACCTCTCAAGCTGTCTCAGGACTAACTTTGACAAGATCAGAGAAGTTAGTTTAAAAGATAACAACTCCTCCTGTACTGGGAACCAAAAATTGACTTCACATAATTTCTTACTAGGGGTAATATCATATGTGTATATCCGACATCCAAGCGGCAAGGCGGCTTGAAGATCTGTGGATGGTACTCAGGCATTATCAGAGCTGGGGAAGGGGCTGGCTGGGTGGATCGATAGGGGCTTAGCATGCATCATTGAGTAGCGAATCTTCTGAGTCCAGGTCCTGAAGTGGTTGCGGCTGTGAGCCAGATACTGGGTCTATGGTGGTGTTGAGGACGCAGCTGAAGGCCCGTCATCTCTATAGCATTGGCGCCATGGCAGCGTCATTGTTCCCACGGCAACAGAACACAGAAGCCGGCCACTGCATGTAGCACAGCAGAGGCGTCACTAAAGTTGGTGTGACTCGGTGCGGAAACTCATGGTGTCACCCTGTTCTTACCCCATGAACTTCCAACCTAACCAGGCAAAACAAAACCAATAATATTTTTTTCTGTAGTAAAAAAAGTCTATATTTGCATAGCCTTACTCCAATCTCCTTTAGTCTGGTGCTTGGTGTCACCCCCTCTGCAGGTGACACCTGGTGTGGTCCACACCTACTGCACCCCCATAGTGATGCCACTGTAGCACAATGGCCCTGCTTCTGTGTTCTGTTACCGTGGCAACAGTGACACTCAGCGGCCCCCAACACTAATGTGATGACGGAGCGGAGACAAATTGTTTTTGTGGGCTGTGGTGTGGTTTCCATGTGGCATTGGAAGGGGGTGGCAGGGGGTCTGAAAATTAAAAAAGTAGCCAGGACTGGGCCCCTGCCCTGGGTAGGGCCCCATGGTTGCTATGGTGATCCCTACATCTGTGTATAAATGTTTATATCATCATATCAGATATCACTTTAAGTGAACCTGAAGTGACATATAAGTAGAAAACCCCCAATGTGGGTGAACCAATAAATGAAAAAATATCCTTCTGATCAAGCCCGCATTTCCTAGAAGCAGGATCTCCGGATTTATTGTTGGAATTACAGGTTCATAGATAATGTTGATAAATATGTATCTGGAAGCAGTGCTGACAGAGAAAGCTGGAAGAAAAAAAGAAACAGAAGCATGAACCAAGTTAAATGACTGCCTATTCTATTATCAAATCATGTTTACCATTTCAGACTTCTGCCAAAAATAAGGATAAGTGTAGTCATACTTCTGTGAGAAGAGACAATTACCTGGGCCTATAGCCAAAGTGAGGATAATTGCTCCCCAGAACTTGATGGAGCAGTTGGTGAGTGGGCCTACAGCCAAGGTAAGGAACATCTATGAAGTGATTGCATGTGTGTGTGAGAGACTTAATAAAATCCCAGGTTTCTGCACCCATACGTGTGTGTGTATATGTGTGTACTGCTGCACTGCGCAGGCACAGGGCTACGTGGTGTGCACATAAGGGGAGGGGGGGGGGGTCAGCCACGGGTTGCTGGTGGATGTGCGCACAGGCCAATTCATGGGTGCGTAGGGGCGATTTGCGGGAAGCATGTGCATGCTGGTTGCTGTTCAGTGCCCATTACCTAATGGGCTAAAATGGTATATATATAAAACATTTTATGCCATAGGGGCCTCATTCTATAGCCCAGTTTGTCCTCAAATGGACCCTAGCATAGGCAAACGCAGGGGGGATTACAGCCGGTAACAGTAAAAAAGGGCGCAGGAGGCTAGTGGACAAATCGGGCGCCGCCATTCACTCCTATAATAATTATCGTTTACTGGGCGCCGAACAGGAAAAAAGGGCGCCCGAGAATAATAACGTTTTCCAACGGCGCACGAAGATTTTTCATGTTTTATAACTGCTTGTGATGATTTACGTTTCTTATTTCAATAAAACATTATTTTAAATGTTATCCCTTACTGTTTGTAAAACATTATTATTCACGAAACTAAGCGATCAGTACGTAATGTAAATTGTAATATATTTTATCCCTTACTGTTTTTAAAACATTATTCCACACACAATACAGTGAGCACTAAGGAGGGTCTTAGGTTTAGGCACCAACAGGGGTGTCTTAGGTTTAGGCACCAACAGGGGTGTCTTAGGTTTAGGCACCAACAGGGGGGTCTTAGGTTTAGGCACCAACAGGGGGGTCTTAGGTTTAGGCACCAACAGGGGGGTCTTAGGTTTAGGCACCAACAGGGGGTCTTAGGTTTAGGCACCAACAGGGGGGTCTTAGGTTTAGGCACCAACAGGGGGTCTTAGGTTTAGGCACCAACAGGGGGGTCTTAGGTTTAGGCACGAACAGGAGGGTCTTAGGTTTAGGCACCAACAGGGGGGTTATTATACGTTTCACTATTTAAACGAAAGATTAACGTTTTTACAATTGCCGATTTAATGCACATTATTTAATGATTTATAACTTTATAAAACATTAATTTTAAACGAAATACAGTACAATACATTTTTAAACGTTATCCATGCTTATCGTTTAAAAACCCGCGCCCTTTTTTCCCAGCGCCCCTTTTTAACGTACGCATTACAGCCACCCAGAATCCCCCTCAGACCAGGGCCGGTGCAGTGTCTGGGGACACCAGAATATCTGCAGGCATCCTGACTTTGGATGGTGCCACAGTGTGTGAATAGCTCATGGAGTAGCAGCATTTGTACAGAGCATGGAGCAGCAGCGTGTGTACAGAGCAGGAGCAGCTCTGGGGAACTTAACAGAGTCAGGTATGAGCATAGCCCTGTGCCCTGCTGTGTGAATACTTCACTTTCCCCTTCAATAGCAATGTCAGCTGTCCTCTCCTCATTATTATCTGTATCGAAACTACTCCTAAATAATCCCATTGTCAATCAGGAGCAGATCAAACGTTTAGGAAGTCATTGTCAGATCCTGTCAGTCGGATGGGAAATTGCATTATGTGTACTGAGCATGAAGTCCTACCATATTATTATACTGTAGTGTGCGTGTCTGAGGGAGACATCTCAGGAATCAGGAATCCCCCCCCCCTCCCCCTTGAAAATCCTGGCTTTGTCCCTACCTAGGTGTGGGGGGAGGTGGAAGTCAACACAAGCTATGCAGATAAATATTGTTAGTAAAGTTAAAATTGATGGAAGTAACTTTCCCCATGTAAAAACCGTGCTGATTATTATGAATGCCACAACATGAACATTACTCGTGATGTCTGCAGGCTGCACCTGGTAGAAGTAACATGTGAACGGTTACTTTGCTATTAAAGAAGAGGTGCCCCAGTGCCCCTGACACTCATGGTAATACCAGCAGAATATCATTCCATGTTGTACTGATGATAATAGTCTCTATTCTCCATTTCCTGTCAGGATGATAAGAACATAATAATGACTGAACATGAAATTACACTTATACTTAATAATACAGTTCTCCCTGAAGAGTAATGGGAAAGCTGGTGTGACAATACTAGTCTCTCTTTCTTTCTCACCCTTATTATTAAGATGTGTGATGATTTATATGCCCTTATACAGCATATCCACTCATTTAGAGTCATGTGACAATGTTGTCTGTTTGTTAACCAGGAAGTGTTAAATAAAGTTTACTCAGAGAGCAGGAAAAAAAAGAACAGTCTGTTCCTGAGAGAAACCAAAGCATAGTGTCTGTGTGCAGTTTATCTTCCTTCAGAGTTATGCTATAACTCACAAGATAAGATTAGAAAGCAGCATCAGACCAGTTACCCCACCTCTTAAATCAAAATGGCAACACTTATGCCTATACAACGATGCAATTTCCTGCCACAGTCGAATCAATAATTTCCGACCGACCTGATTTACTATCGTTATTCTGATCAATTGTGTATAGAATTGATCGGACAATTGATCAGAAAAAATGATTGGAAATCAGATAGGACTTGCTGGAATTTGATTCAACCTTCAATCTGAGGGAAAATTGCATTGTGTGTTCCAGGCATTATTCTTATATACTTTGACCGGATTCACTGTAAAGGCACTAATGTCACCTACAGGTATCAGAAAATTCTCAGTTTTTAATCTGACTTAAAGTGGATCTGAGATAAACTTTTACACATTTCATAATTGTGCCCCTTACATATAGTATATAGGGCATTCCTCGAGCCTAATACTTTTTTTTGTTTTAATACCCTAATTCCCTATAAAACTAAACAAGCCTCGCCCCACAGCTCTTCCAGCGCCTAGGCATTCTGAGTCCCATGTAGCAAGGGCTTATGGGAGCTCAGTCTGGGGAGCAAGAGGAGGCATTACCAGCCATAGATGTCAGAAGCAAGGGGGCAGAAAGGGGAGGACAGAGGAGTGGAGTTTTCACAGGCTGAGGGGTGGAGATGCAGAGCAGCTTGCCTGGGTGATGATGACAATCAGAATATGGCATGTCTCATTGTATCACAGAACGAAATAATCATATACCATAGAAGCTATTTGCAGCTAGATTTGCTGTTTAAACTTTCTAAACTTTAGATAAGATATAGAGACAAGTTACTTGTTATAGTTAGTTTTTCATCTCGGATCCACTTCATTTGTGTCTTTTGTACCTTTCATCTCCAGCCCTGCTCGGGATAAATTGTAGCTATTGGCTAGGCTGGATTTCTCATGTTTTTTACCATTGCATTTCCCCTAAGACTGGGCACTGCTGGAGGTTTCTTGCTCTTCTATACAGGGGAGAGCATGCACAGTACATATGTTCTCACAGCGATATTTCAAAAGACTAATTTGGATTACAGTTTGTACCTCTGACGGCCACTGAATGCCTGTAGTTTCTGTGGGTCCACCCGTTCTGTCTCTAGGACGTCCATGGAGCTTTCTCAGCTTAGCTCTTTCCAATCCTATGATGGACTATGTCCAACATTGGCATTTTCCCCCATAGCACCAGTGTCAGACATAGGAAAAACAGGCTGCCACTAGATGGCACTGTTTTAGATAAAATCTAGCCCAGCGCCATCTTCTTCTGATCAAAGTGTCGGACTATGCCCAATACTCTGACCACTGCCTGCCCCATCCGCTTACGCGGCGCCCGCCATTTCCCCACCCCCCTGCGGCATTTTTACTGACCGCTGCAAGAACGGTCTGGCATGGCATCCCCCTATGTGGATCAGACAAAGTCATTTTCATCCTATAACAGAGTGAAGTCAGCAGCACACCATCAATGCCAAAAAGTTGCTTCTTTATACAAAATATGAAAACATGGGTGACAGGACAAGCTTACATGTTTCAGGCCTCAGTGTGGCCCTTACTCATACCTGAAAATGATGCTGGCGCTTGTGCAAGCCATGTGAGCAGGCACTGCCCCTCACCTTGGATGCTGAGTCCCATCCCCCAGCCACTGATACAGCGCATAGAGCCTCAGGATCCAAGGAGTGGTACCATGGAGGGGCGGCTGAGCTGTTTCAATCAATGTTGCTCCTCTTGGTCACTCACAAATGATGGCTGAACTGAGCTTAGAGAGAAGCTGCTGTACAGATTTTGTCCTTGCACAGTGGTTTTCTTGTTTAATTACCCTGCTCATTATAACAACATTTATAGTAGAACTACAGTCTGGAATAAGATACAAACCTGTCCTTCAACCTCTTGCTGACTATATAGTTATCCTTCCTTACACTGCAACTAGTGTCATCTGTGTGAAACTCACAATTCCCTCCTGGTCACATTTAACTAGACTGGAACAAGCCATCTTGCATTATAATATAATGCATTGCCCAGTTCAATCTGTTCTATCCATAAGCACCACACTGCTATTTTTTGACTGCACAGCTTTTTATCTCTGTACCTTGAACAATGAGGGCCGTTTCACACCGAGGCGCTGACCCCTCCGCTGCCTAATGAAAGTCTATGGGGGAGTTCACATTCCCCACGTTGCGGTACGCTGTGCCGGAAGTGCCCTGTGTAGCGTGCTTCTGCGTCGGACCAAAGTCATGTAAATCTAACACGAGTGCATTTAAAAACCCGCCGCAGTTTTCAGCCTCACGCATGCGTGGAAGCGTATTTTAGCAACTTCCACGCACGTCATCGATTGCCAACAGGAAGTGAGCGTCACTTCCTGTTTGGCCAGATGCCAGACGGGGATAACCACATACCAACACGGTAATCCACGAAGGCCTGTTTTTGACGGTGCGGTGCTGCCAATCTGCAGTGTGAAGCCGGCCTCAAGCTTTATCTGCTGCATTCAGAGATAAAGGAAAAAAATTGCAAGACAAGCTGAACCTCTTAACCCTTTCAGGCAATTATTTTTTACATTTGTCTTTCAGGCTGAATTCACAATGAGCACATTGCATACGCACAAGTTATAATGTGTGTGAACTGCAATGAACACTGGACATCCATGTTAATTCAAAGCCTGCATGCAGTGAGAGTAATGAATAATTTGATCCGTTACACGGAGCTGATACGTAACACTGAGCTGTGAACACACTGAACAGGCATATACAATTCTATGGGCAGTGAATTGACATGCAGAATTAATCTTCAACACAACTGATGCAGTGTGAAAGGACCATAAAGCTTAATTCATACTGCATCAGTTGTGTTCCAGACAGTGGCGTACCTAGGGCATTTGACACCCGGTGCTAGGTATTGAAAGACACACCCCGAAAAAATGGGCGTGGCTATGACCGGATGGGGCGGAGCTAATTTAAAAGTGCACCCAAGTTTTAGTCAACCTTTCTCCAGAAAATTCACATCATTGCGCAGCTTTTCTCCAGAAAATACACAAAATGTCAGAAGCTTTCAACATAAAATACACGTAATGCGAGAACATTTCACCAGACATTACACGTTATGTGAGCAGATTTCACAAGAAAATACATTCAATCATGTCGGCAGATTTGACCAGAAAAAAATCATTCAATCTTGCGGTAGATTTGACCAGAACATACACAATGTCAGCACCAGATTTCACCACAAAATACACAATATCAGTAGTTAAACTGACCACAAAATACACAATGACGGTAGTTAAACTGACCACAAAATACACGACGGTAGTTAAACTGACCACAAAATACATAATGACGGTAGTTAAACTGACCACAAAATACACAATGTCGGTAGCAGATCTGACCACAAAATACACAATATCGGTAGCAGATTTGAGTGTTGGCAAGCTGATAGCCTGGTGGGTAGGTGGTGAAGGGTGAGCAGCCTGATTGCCTAGTGGGTAGGTGGGCAGCCTGCTGAGTAGCAGTGGTGGGTAGGGGGGCAGCAGTGGTGGGTAGCCTGCTGGGTAGCCTGGTGGGTAGGTGGGCAGCAGTGGTGGGTAGGTGGGTAGCATGGTGGGTAGGGGGGCAGCAGTGGTGGGTAGGTGGCCAGCCTGCTGGGTAGCCTGGTGGGTAGGTGGGCAGCCTGCTGGGTAGCAGTGGTGGGTAGGTGGGCAGCAGTGGTGGGTAGGTGGGCAGCCTGCTGGGTAGCCTGGTGGGTAGGTGGGCAGCCTGCTGGGTAGCAGTGGTGGGTAGGTGGGCAGCAGTGGTGGGTAGGTGGGCAGCAGTGGTGGGTAGGTGGGCAGCAGTGGTGGGTAGCCTGCTGGGTAGCCTGGTGGGTAGGTGGGCAGCAGTGGTGGGTAGGTGGGCAGCAGTGGTGGGTAGCCTGGTGGGTAGGTGGGCAGCAGCGGTGGGTAGGTGGGCAGCAGTGGTGGGTAGGTGGGCAGCAGCGGTGGGTAGGTGGGCAGCAGCGGTGGGTAGGTGGGCAGCAGTGGTGGGTAGGTGGGCAGCAGTGGTGGGTAGCCTGCTGGGTAGCCTGGTGGGTAGGTAGGCAGCAGTGGTGGGTAGGTGGGCAGCAGCGGTGGGCAGCAGCGGTGGGTAGATGGGCAGCAGCGGTGGGTAGGTGGGCAGCAGCGGTGGGTAGGTGGGCAGCAGTGGTGGGTAGCCTGCTAGCAGTGGTGGGTAGGTGGGCAGCAGCGGTGGGCAGGTGGGCAGCAGCGGTGGGTAGCCTGCTGGGTAGCCTGGTGGGTAGGTGGGCAGCAGCGGTGGGTAGGTGGGCAGCAGTGGTGGGTAGGTGGGCAGCAGTGGTGGGTAGCCTGGTGGGTAGGTGGGCAGCAGTGGTGGGTAGGTGGGCAGCAGTGGTGGGTAGGTGGGCAGCAGCGGTGGGTAGGTGGGCAGCAGTGGTGGGTAGGTGGGCAGTAGTGGTGGGTAGCCTGGTGGGTAGGCGGGCAGCAGTGGTGGGTAGGTGGTGGGCAGCAGTGGTGGGTAGGTGGGCAGCAGCGGTGGGTAGGTGGGCAGCAGTGGTGGGTAGGTGGGCAGCAGTGGTGGGTAGGTGGGCAGCAGTGGTGGGTAGCCTGGTGGGTAGGTGGGCAGCAGTGGTGGGTAGGTGGTGGGCAGCAGTGGTGGGTAGGTGGGCAGCAGCGGTGGGTAGGTGGGCAGCAGCGGTGGGTGGCCGGGCCGGTGCACCTGTAAAAGAAAAAAACCTTACCTGCAGATGAAACCTCTCTTCCGAGTCCCAGGCAGCCTCCGCAGCTCCTCTTGAATGTCCCGCGCCGTCTCCTGCTGCGTCATCAGTGCAGGGCTACGGGAAGATGGCCGCCGAAGCCCACACTGGAGACAAAAATAGACGGCAAGATGGCGTCGGCGGCCATCTTGCCGTCTATTTTTGTCTCCAGTGCGGGCTTCGGCGGCCATCTTCCCGTAGCCCTGCTCGCCTGCTCGGGTAAACTGAGGGCGGCTATCAGCCGCCCTGTCAGTGCCCGTTGCCGGCGCCCGTGGAGGGGAAGCGCCGAAGGAGGGGACCCAGGTGAGGGAGATGTGGGGGGGTATTTCCCCCCTCCCCGCCGACGCTGCCCCCCCTCCTTCAGCGCTGCTTCCCCTCCTGTGTCATCAAGGCTTCTGGGGAGGCCTTGATGACACCCGACACCCCCCCTGGAGCTGACACCCGGAGCGGAGCGCTCCTGGCCGCCCCATGGTAGGGACGCCACTGGTTCCAGAATATTTCTGCATGTCATCTCACTGCCCAAACAATTCTATGGGGTTGTTCACATCTTAGCATTGTAACTGATCGCGTTTTCCTAATTCGGTGCATGCAGGCTTTAACCTGTTAACAGCCACAAATGAGTTATCACATTTTAAGACAGGCCCAGATTTGCATCACAGGAGCTTATAAGCACGGATGTCCTTAATCTCCCTTCATGAACCTCCAAACCGCCACCAAAATGTACTGCTAGTTGGCTGGCTGGCCCAGCTGTCACTTCTCCCTTACTTCCTTTGCCTGTTAAAGGTAAGTAGTGGCTGGAAGGTGTACTGGTTAAGGGCTCTGCCTCTGACACAGGAGACCTGGGTTCAAATCTCGGCTCTTCCTGTTCAGTAAGCCAGTAATTCAGTAAGGAGCTCTTTGGGCGAGACTCCCTAACACTGCTACTGCCTACTGAGTGCGCTCTAGTGGCTGCCTCGCAAGCGCTTTGAGTCCGACAGGAGAAAAGCGCTATACAAAAAAAGGTATTATTATTATTAAAGGTAGCTACAGGTGTCCCTTAGTATTAGGTAGCCAAAAGTACCTTGAATATTAAGCAGCTATAGGAGCCCCCGAGTATTAGGTAGCTAGAGGAACCTCAGTACTGGCTTGAGGTGCCCCTAATGCCGGGAATACACAGTACGTTTGTACCCCTCGATTATGATGCCAGATCGATTTCCGCTCGTCCCCGCGGGCGATTCTCTTGTCTTATCTTTTTCCATTGTCCTGCCTACGGTATCGAGCGCGGAATCGATCCGGCGGGTGATCGGACATTATCAATCGAGCCATCTAATGGCTCGATCAAGCGGAACCATGTATTCCCAGCAGAACTGAAGAGAGATCTCGTCAGTGGAATGCCGAATGCAGGGTGTTTAACCTATCATTTATACTCTCATCGGGACTATGCATAGGGAAGGAGAGAGGGTGATACTCATAGAAGGGAGTGAGCCGACTTTCAATTATTATTATTATTTATTGTATTTATAAAGCGCCAACATATTACGCAGCGCTGGACAATAAATATATACAATGATACAAGGATGACAGACATAACAAGGTTATACAACATAGAACAAATATGTAAAGAGAAGAACCGAGAGCCAAAATATAGTGTAGTAGGTTAAGGTGATGGGAAAAAATTAAAGGAGAGTACAATGATATACTCACAAACACGGGTTACCTCCAGGTAACCACTATATAAGCAGGTGAGGAGATTAGCCTGTCCTCACTCAGGAATAAGAAGTCGCTCTCTGTAGATAGGAAGACAGTGGGGTAATCCCCCTTCACCAAGGGTGGATATTCAATATGACGAGAACAGAGGCGCCCAAAGAATAAAAACAGTACTTAAAAGGTTTAAAAAATGCTTAGGAGGCAGTGGTGGACTTACCTCCAGCAAGCAGACACAACAAGCTGTGTATTTCGAACAAATTAAATTTATTGGTACACTCCGGGGGGGGGGGGGGGGGTAGTCGCAACGCGTTTCGCAGGCAGAACCCGCTTCCTTAGGCAATAGCAAACGGAGTACACAACTGTGGGCAAGTGGCATAATTGATATATATTCCCAGACATATGCATAGGTAAATATAACAGACAGAATGGTGGTGATACGTACATAGGTAAGTATAAAAAATAAACTCAAGTATAACAGACAAAATGGTAATGATATGTACATAGATAATTATAAAAAATAAACAGTGACCTCTATCTGGGTAAGTATAGTAGGTCCAGAGTGGTAAAGAATATATGTATGTATATATATGTATACACTAGTATATATAGTGTTTGATACTGCTATGGGGAAGAGTAGTGAGGTATATTATGGTAAATTAGGAAAGTGTGGGGCCATGGAGGGGGTGGGGAAATTCATATTTTTTTTCCTAATTTCCCCACCCCCTCCATGGCCCCACACTTTCCTAATTTACCATAATATACCTCACTACTCTTCCCCATAGCAGTATCAAACACTATATATACTAGTGTATACATATATATACATACATATATTCTTTACCACTCTGGACCTACTATACTTACCCAGATAGAGGTCACTGTTTATTTTTTATAATTACCTATGTACATATCATTACCATTTTGTCTGTTATACTTGAGTTTATTTTTTATACTTACCTATGTACGTATCACCACCATTCTGTCTGTTATATTTACCTATGCATATGTCTGGGAATATACATCAATTATGCCTCTTGCCCACAGTTGTGTACTCCGTTTGCTATTGCCTGAGGAAGCGGGTTCTGCCTGTGAAACGCGTTGCGACTACCCCCCCCCCCCCCCCCCCCGGAGTGTACCAATAAATTTAATTTGTTCGAAGTACACAGCTTGTTGTGTCTGCTTGCTGGAGGTAAGTCCACCACTGCCTCCTAAGCATTTTTTAAACCTTTTAAGTACTGTTTTTATTCTGTGGGCGCCTCTGTTCTCGTCAACATAGAACAAAGTTATACATGCAAATTGTACAAAATACATGATCATGCAATATGGGCTGGTTAGGTAGGCCCAGTAATACAAGTACAGGCTGTCATAGGACAGGAGCACATGATCCTTCCTGTAGATTACACTATGGAATGGAGGACCCTGCCAGAGACTTACAATCTAAAGGGTGGGGTAGAAACACTAGGTGGGGCTGTGAAATATTCAGTAGAGAGTTACTGTGTGGTAGGAGGTGGGTAGGCCATCATAGAGAGGTGGGTTTTGAGGGCTTGCTTGAATGAGTTGAAAGAGGGAGCAAGTCTGATGGGTGGTGGAAGGGCGTTCCAGAGGGTGGGGGCAGCTCTTGAGAAATCCTGCAGGCGGGCATGGGAGTGTGAAATGCGTGGGGTGGTGAGGCGAAGGTCGTTGGAGGATCGGAGGGGGCGACCTGGAGTATACCTGTGAACAAGCTCCGAGATGTAGGTAGGGCAGGTTTTGTGCACAGATTTATACACCAGGCATAGAATCTTGAAAGTTATCCTGAAACGGATAGTGAGCAAGTGCAGGGATTCACAAAGGGGAGATGTGGAGCGGTGCGAAGAATGGATGAGTCTTGCAGCAAAGTTGAGAAAACTTAGAAGAAAAAGTGAGTTGCATATGGCCCATTGTGCTGTAAATATTTGGCTGGCTTTGATCTCTCTCTCTCTCTCCAAGCAGAATTGTCTCACACTGGCTCCTAGTGGCAAGTGACCACATTACATCAGTACTAATTAGAAGCTAGGAAATCTAACAAAGAATACATAAAAAAAGTGTTAAAATAAATTGGCCTGGAACACTTGCAAGCCAATAAATTGGCTGCTAAAGGGTTACATTAAAGTATGAACATTTTATAATTTTTTCTCTTCTGAGATAATTATGATGCCTGTGAAATGGCTGTTAGCCCATCCTTACACTTCCTTGTTTTGCTGCAACTGGATTGTACCTGATAGATTAAAAGCATTAGAGAAACGTGCGTTGGTGGCCAGCTCCGTTCTCTTGCATTGATACACTACATGTTCTATTGCCGTAAGTACAGTATTTCCCAGCATCCATTTACTAAGCACTGCCCAATCCCATCAGCATTCAGTGTCAGCTCTCTCTTTCTCTTCAGCTAGGCTGATTTCTAGAAATTGTGTAGCTAGGCTGGTTTCTAGCAATTGGGTAGCACCGCTGCTAACAACAAATCAGATCCAAGCTGTCCTTTTTTTCTTGTACAGGAATAACATGATGAAAGGAAGACACTTTTTTGTGGACAACCTGTATGATTTTCAGCCTTCCCGTTTTTATAAATCAATATCAGTGTTCTAAACTTAGAATATAATTTATTGTTGGTGAAGACAAACACAGAGGAAAGTTGACCTGATTTATACACAGGAAGGTCCCACCTGCAGGCCCGACACACATTCATATGCAGAATGGGGCTACATGGAGAATTCATGTATTATGCATCACCGAAGATCTACATTTCTATTATAGGCTCCATAGATTTATATCTTTCTGGGAGAAATCCAGGGAAAGGTCTCCTTCCCGCACACAGCATGCTCCTAGGTGTGTGAAATATGTGGCACTAACATGTTCTGAGGCCTGCCAACCTGAGAGAGACTTACGCATTTCATATGCGAAGCATGGACAGCAGAATGTCAGTCAGCTGATCTCCAGGCATGAGCTCAATGCCTTCACAAAATGCAGCATTCGTACAATGTTATCAGGCATCTGAACTCCTACAATGTGCAGAGCAGAACAGCTGGTGACATACAAGCCATCACTTGTGTTACAATACAGCGGCTTTTTTGTAAAGATAAGAGACCATCTGTCGCTTACAATATACCCTACACAAGAAATTATTATGTTTTCTGATAAACTTTATTTCATAAGAGTGGCTGTTTGGAGCTTGATCTCTTTCGATAGAGACAGCTGGTGTGACTGATGTGAGAGTCTGTCCTCCCGGGTTCATTTTATGACGTTCGTTCCACGTAGCTGTGTACTGCCTCACCCTTCCACCTAACTTTTCTAATTTCTTCACAGCAGAACTACAGCCTGGCATAACAAAAAATTAAAGGGAATGTTAAGTGGAAAAAAATGTTGCCAGTCACTTACCCGGGGCTTCTTCCAGCTCCCTGAAGTCCTCCTGGTCCCTTACTGCTATTCCGTGCTGCTCTGTTCCCTCGGTTTCCCCCTCCGTAAGCTGGGCAGCTCGCTGGCCACTGTGCACGCTCAGTGTTGGCAGTGCTCCTCCTCGATTGGGCTTTTGTAGTAGGGAGCGTTCTGCGCATGCACAGTAGCAATTTTTACTTACGCCACGGGAGTGCGAAGGAGGACATGCATACAGTATTTAGAGGTGGACAGCGGAGGAAAGGAGCAGCGTGAAATGACAGTGAGGGACCGGGAGGATTTCAGGGGTTTGGAAGAAGCCCCAGGTAAGTAACTGGCAACATTTTTTTCCACTTAACATTTTCTTTAAGAAATTGTCTCTCTGCTTCTCATTGCCTATATACTGTAGTTATTCTACCTGCCTTCAATCAAAAGTAACATCACTTTTGTGAAAATCACAGTTCCCAGCTCTGGTCTCAATCGTTGTACTGGAAGCTGCCATATTGCATAATAACATAATATTTAGTTCAGTTTGAAGGCTTTGCAGTCAGGAAACATCAAGCCAGGTCAACATCTGCAAGGAGTTTGTATGTTCTCCCCGTGTCTGCGTGAGTTTTCACATTTCAGTGCTCCTCCCTTTCATTCACCAATATGTTTATCACAATGAAATGATCTATATCTTTTTTTTTTACAGCAGTTAGGCTTTCCTTGGTTATTACATTTTGCTAAGAATTATTTTATTCTAAATATATTTTTACTGTAATAATAAGAAACAAATTAAAATTGTATTATTTCTCAGTTTTCAGACATTCTAGTTTGAAAATGTCCCTGTTATTTCAGTGTTTAATTAAAACATGTCCCTAGTACAATGTATGGCGACAACATTTTATCTGGAAATAAAGGTGTATTTTATCACGTTTTGCTGCCTTCACTTATTACAAGCCCTTATTTGCAAGGGGAAAAAAATAACAGTAATATAGCCTCATGACATACATATTAAAAAAAGTTAAGTCCCTAAGGAAACTATTTATGTATTTTTTTAAAATGTCACTTTTTTATTTTTTTATTTTATCATACAAATGTTTTATTGTGGTAACTAAAGGAGTGGAGGTAAGGGGTTAATTAATAGCTTATTTTATCTATTTTTAGTTAATGTTATGTATGTATGTGTAATTGTACTATTTGGCCTCTAGATGTCCCCCCACTTTATTTCTCCTGTGTACTGTGAACACTAAACAGAGGAAGTAAGGTGTGCTTTACTTTCATTTTTGTCAATGATCACCGGCATCTCATTGATGCTAGTGATCATTGATCACAGGCACTTAGATCAGTGAATGGGAACTGTGTTCCCATTCGCTGATCTGTGTAATAACACGAGGAGAACATGAGTGGGAGTGTGCACAAGGGCAATCGTGGCAAGGTACATATATGTACGCCTCTGGAGCTAAGATGAAGTCTCCTGGGGCATAGATTTACTGTAGTAAATTCATTAAGTGGTTTTAATGTACAGGACATTCAATATATCAAAGCCATCAGCCTAATATCCAGTAAGAGTATGGACTTCCGTTTGAACAAAGTGCTACATTATCAATTACTATCTTGCGTATGAGTATAAATTTGCCTTTTTAAAACAGAAGGTATTTGAAATAATTCAGCTTGAAGTGAGCAATTGTGTATTCCCATGATACATCGATCCCAAATCTTGTATATGCGATTCACAGCAGTAATAATGTACCACATACAACCCTAGGATGGAAAAGGACTATCACCTAACGGCCATTTTGCTGGTTAAATCCTCATTAGAGGTATAAAGACCCTTCTGCTCTTATGCTCTTCATTAGTACCAGCCGCTGACTGCAGTTGAAGGTGGGTTATGAATTTACATTGCAGCTGCTCTCTCCAGCCACTAACACATCCATCTACAAGTGAAATATAGTTCTGTCATCGGAGTTATAGAAACCTCTATTGGACATGAACAACACACTCAGGAAACAGGTCCTGTACTGGAATAAGATGGACTGGATGGGGAAGCTCATTATCAGTAATTCAGGCTTTAGTTCATGTTTCTATAGCTTTCTTACAACTGTACACACAATTATTATTATTATTATTGATTTATAAAGCACCAACATATTCCGTGGCGCTGTACAAAGTAAGAAACATGGGGTACATAATACAGACAATGGTGTACACTAATATACAAGATACATAATTAGTGACAAAATACAAAAATGATACAGCATACAGAGTACAAAATACAGAAGTGGTAATGACAGTGATAAAAGTAACATGATGAATAAAATGTATAATGATTTCCAAGACACAAAAGGGGGAGAGAGCCCTGCCCTTGCGAGCTTACAATCTAAAGGGAATGGGGGGAAACAAGAGGAGGGGTAGTATATGATAAAATATATAAAGGCAGTGTGTTTTAGGATACCTAGTAGGAGAGCAATTTGGTCTTAGGACAAAGGGAAGTGGCCTAGGGTAGCGCATATGCTTGTCGGAACAAATGAGTTTTTTGAGAGCGTTTAAAAGTAACAAAGGTTGGTGAGTGACGAATGTGTTGTGGGAGGGGATTCCAAAGAAGGGGTGAAGCGCGTGCAAAATCTTGTAAGCGTGAATGTGAGGAGGTGATTCTAGAGGAGGACAACAGAAGATCGTGTGCAGATCTGAGATTGCGATTGGGTTTGTTTCTGGAAATTAGTGATTATATGTACCGGGGAGAGAGATTGTGGAGAGCTTTGTAGATTAGGGTTAGAAGTTTAAACTGGATCCTCTGGTTAATTGGCAGCCAGTGAAGAGCTTGACAGAGAGGGTCAGCCGAGGAAGATCGAGAAGAAAGATGAATGAGACGAGCAGCTGAGTTCAGTACCGACTGGAGCTTGTTAGAAGGTAGTCCACAAAGTAGTACATTGCAGTAGTCCAGACGAGAAATTATAAGAGCATGAATTAACATTTTGGTTGTGTCTTGAGTGAGAAAGGGACGGATGTGAGATATATTTTTGAGTTGGAGATGGCAGGAGCTGGTTATGGAGTTAAGATGAGGAATAAAAGAGAGAGAAGAGTCGAATATTACCCCCAAGCACCATGCTTTGGGAACTGAAGTTATGGGAGTGTTATTAACATTTATAGTTACTTCAGGAAGAGAGGTGGCCAGAGACGGTGGAAAAATTATTAGTCCCGTTTTACTCATATTAAGTTTTAGGAAGCGAGAGGACATGAAGAAGGATATAGCAGACAAGCAGTCAGGAACACGTTTGAGGAGGGAGTTAAAGAGAAACTCCGACCAAGAATTGAACTTTATCCCAATCAGTAGCTGATACCCACTTTTACATGAAAAATATAATGATTTTCACAAACAGACCATCAGGGGGCGCTGTATGACTGATTTTGTGCTGAAACCCCTCCCACAAGAGGCTCTGGTACCGTACGGTACTCTGGGCAAACTGCCACAATGTAACAATGACACACACAGGAAATGGCTGTTTATAGCTGTCTGTTAAAGCCAGAACAGCTACATAATCTGCCCACAGTAACAATGTCACCATGTAATACATGTCAGAATGTGAATCTGGGAGAGGAAAGATTTTACAATGAGCAAACTCTGACTAAATCATGTATACATAATTATTGTAAAAATTAAGCAACTTTTTATATTAAATTATTTTCACTGGAGTTCCTCTTTAAGGTCTGGGTACGAGAGGTACAGTTGCGTATCGTCTGCATACAGGTGGTATTGAAACCCAAATGAGTTGATTAAGTCACCAAGACCGTGCATGTAGATGGAAAAGAGGAGGGGACCAAGGACAGAGCCTTGAGGAACCCCGACAGACAAAGCATGAGGAGAAGAAATCTGATCTGAGTAGGAGACTGTGAAGGACCTTCCAGAGAGGTAGGAAGATAACCATGTGAGAGCAAGGCCCTTTATTCCTACATTTGAAGGTATTTGTGAAAGAGTAAGGTGTGGTCAACCGTATCAAATGCTGATGACAGGTCAAGTAGGATAAGTATGGAGAATTGACCTTTGGATTTGGCTGTAAGGAGGTCATTGGCCACTTTGGTAAGGGCCGTTTCCGTGGAGTAGTTGGAGCGAAAGCCAGACTGGAACTGATCAAGTAGGGAGTTAGCTGATAAATAATGGCTTAATTCTGCATGTATGTGGCGTTCAATTAGTTTGGATGCAAATGGGAGAAGTGAGACTGGGCGGTAGTTGGCGAGTGTGGTAGGATCTAGAGATGGTTTTTTAAGTAGTGCTGTCACAACAGCCTTTTTGAGTGGCAACGGAAAGATGCCAGTGGAGAGGGACAGGTTAAATAGCGATATTAGTGCAGGCATGAGAGATGAGGATAGCTGCGGAATGAAATGGGAGGGAATAGGATCCAAAGAACAAGTGGTTAGATTAGCTTTGGATATTATAGAGGAGAGAGAATGTTAAGAGAGTGGAGAGAAGGCAGTTAGAGAGCAGTCAATGAGAGGTGTGGAGGTGGGATTTGAGGGCTGCTTGGAGAATTCACCTCTGATTTTGTCCATTTTATCAGTGAAGTATGTTGCAAATTCTTCAATGGCACCATTTTAATAAGCCAACTTTTAATCATGGAATCCAAAAGTCATAAGATCCAAGGACCAAAGATGGATTAAAATGTAACAAGGCACTAGGCAAGGTAGTAGATTTCTAGCCAATTGTGGTCCTTTTTGGGGCCCTCTTGTGGTCCTTTTGGTAAGCTGAAGTAGGGAGAGGTCAAAGAATGTGTCAGGTGGGCTCCTTGACACCCACTAGGCCCCAAGCACCTGCCTAGGTTGCGTGGTGGATGATACTGCTCTGCCGAGGATACCAATATAATTGTCAGGCTTGTCTGGCTACCTGCTATAAGTCAGATTGTATGCTCATATGACTGACCTTTAACCCAGCCCTAACACCTGCGTAAACTCCTGCCTGGTAACAAACTACAAAACCCTGCAGGTAGATGTAGCATACAAAGTAGCAAATAGCTTTCACCAAACACAGCAAGATAATATAAATACAATATACTTGAATAATCACCTGAGGCCTATGAGCTGAGGCAATCCAGACGAAAGTGTGATCACAATACAGAAGCGTAGTCAATCAGGCCAAAATCAGGGGCAGGCAGCGTTCATGCAAAGTCGTTTAACAATCCGAGGTCGGCAACAGGTAGTCCAATAGAGAAGCATGGTCAGGTACAAGCCGGGTCGATAACAGGTGATCAGAAGAGACGTAGTCAGGTGCAAGCCGGGTCAGTAACAGGTAATCCAATCTGCAAGAAGCTTGATCAAAAGACAGACCAAAGTCCGCAGCAAGACAAACACTTGGTGTGCTCAGACAGAAGTGCTCACCAGATTCAAATACAAGGCATCCACCAATCGGAGCTCAGGAAGACACATGACTACTGTCGGAGTGCGTACTGAGACGCGTCCTCTGCCTGCCGCCCTGCACGCATGTGAGTCAGCGACAGGGACGTTAACAACTGTGAGTCAGCGGCGGGGCCGGGGGCGGCGGCCTACTGACGCCTTACAATATTATTTAAAGACAAAATGTGTTTTGGGGTCTATCGGAGAGTAGATACCTTTTTCGTTCTTTTACCAGCACAGGGTTTGAAAAAAACTTCATGACGTGGTAGTTTCAGTAGTAGAGATGCTGTGTTAATCTATGATTCAAAGCATATTATAGGCAAAAGAAAACAGTATTCTTATTTTTAACACATGCAGCAGTTCTCCTTTAAGAAATTTGTCCAAGGTGAAGGAGCTCCCTTGGATAACATGACTTAAAGAGACTCTCCACGTTGCTGCGACCCAGCTGTCATTCGGCTCACCCTGCACCCAACTGACCGGGTGACGCAATAATACATACATCCCATACGCCTCACTCCTGACCAGCCTCAGAGTAGTAATGCCATCCAAACAATTTTTTAAGCTGGATACCCATTTCCACTGGCTTTTATGTCTGCCAGTGCCCTTTACCCTAAAAATCTGTACTTAAAGGAGTCATCAGGCAATTTTTTTAAAAAAAGCTTTACTCACCTGGGGCTTTCTCCAGCCCTTTGCAGCCGACTGTCCCACGCCGACTGATCCGTTCTCCTCCGCTGTCCCGGGCACAGTAGTTCTGCATCTGTGCAGTGCGCCGCGGACAACGTGACCATGATTGACAGCGGCTCTTCACTCAGCCGCAGTAAGTACGATCTCGGGGTCGGCCTGAACAGCGTGCAGGGAGGCCGGGACGGCGGTGGAGAGCGGAGCGGTCAGCGTGGGACAGTCGGCTGCAAGGGGCTGGAGAAAGCCCCAGGTGAGTAAAGCTTTTTTAAAAAAAATTTGCCTGATGACTCCTTTAAAATAACCAGAACAGTTTAATTTATCTTGTGTGCAATACACAAACTACACCTCAGCATGCACACACAGAAAATCCAAAGTGCCATCTTGTGGCCAAAAACACTAGTCACGGATAAAGGAATAAAAAAAACTGTGCAGTACTTTGCTGGCTTGGTCAAGCAGCTACAAGGGATGAGCAAAATTGTTGCTGGCAGTTTTGCAAGATTTTTTGCCACTTCTGACTGGTTCACAAGAATTTCACAAATAATTTTTGTGAAACTGGAACATTCAATTAGAAAAAAAACAATTGTAAATAGATGTAAAAACAATAGTATATCATAGTGAAATTATCAAGAAATCACATTTTTGATTGCTATTAAAAATAGCTACAAATCGATTGACAGATCGTACTTACATTGTATTCACTGTTTTTGCCAAAGATACAGTGGGTTGCAAAAGTATTCGGCCCCCTTAAAGTTTTCCACATTTTGTCACATTACTACCACAAACATGAATCAATTTTATTGGAATTCCACATGAAAGACCAACACAAAGTGGTGTACACATGAGAAGTGGAACGAAAATCATACATGATTCCAAACATTTTTTACAAATAAATAACTACAAAGTGGTGTGTGCATAATTATTCGGCCCCCTTTGATCTGAGTGCAGTCAGTTGCCTATAGACATTGCCTGATGAGTGCTAATGACTAAATAGAGTCCACCTGTGTGTAATCTAATGTCAGTACAAATACAGCTGCTCTGTGAGGGCCTCAGAGGTTGTCTAAGAGAACATTGGGATCAACAACACCGTGAAGTCCAAAGAACACACACGACAGGTCCAAGACAGGTCAGGGATCAAGTTATTGAGAAATTTAAAGCAGGCTTAGGCTACAAAAAGATTTCCAAAGCCTTGAACATCCCAAGGAGCACTGTTCAAGCAATCATTCAGAAATGGAAGGAGTATGGCACAAAACCTACCAAGACAAGGCCGTCCACCTAAACTCACAGGCCGAACAAGGAGAGCGCTGATCAGAAATGCAGTCAAGAGGCCCATGGTGACTCTGGACGAGCTGCAGAGATCTACAGCTCAGGTGGGAGACTCTATCCATAGGACAACTATTAGTCATGCACTGTACAAAGTTGGCCTTTATGGAAGAGTGGCAAGAAGAAAGGCATTGTTAACAGAAAGCATAAGAAGTCCCATTTGCGGTTTGCCACAAGCCATGTGGGGGACACAGCAACCATGTGGAAGAAGGTGCTCTGGTCAGATGAGACCAAAATGGAACTTTTTGGTCAAAATGCAAAACGCTATGTGTGGCAGAAAACTAACACTGCACATCACTCTGAACACACCATCCCCACTGTCAAATATGGTGGTGGCAGCATCATGCTCTGGAGTGTATCTCTTCAGTAGGGACAGGGAAGCTGGTCAGAGTTGATGGGAAGATGGATGGAGCCAAATACAGGGAAAACTTGGAAGAAAACCTCTTGGACAGCAGGTCTCTCTGAACTCTGCCTCTCTCTAGCCTAACAATTCTTCTGCTTCTCATTCTCTCTCTCTCTCTCTCTCTCTCTCTCTATTCCTTTCTCTCTCCCTTTCTTCTTTCTTTTCTCTCCTTCTCTAGGTACTGTCGGACATTACGGGGCCATCCGAGTTGCTGCGTAGTTGTTGAGCGCCGCCAATGAGGCAGGCAGCTCCGCTCACACAGCACTAGGACCCCTCCAGTTTTTGTTGCTTTGTATATGCCTACTCTGTATACTATGCTGCATGTGTTATGCCTAACAAGTGTATATCTACTGCATGTTTGATACTGTACCATCACCGACCCTGTATGTGCCAAAAATAATTCCGGGTACAACTCCTGTTGTACTTGGCGAAATAAATTATTCTGATTCTGATTCTGATTCTGGAGACTGCAAAAGACTTGAGACTGGGGCGGAGGTTCACCTTCCAGCAGGACAACGACCCTAAACATAAAGCCAGGGCAACAATGGAATGGTTTAAAACAAAACATATCTATGTGTTAGAATGGCCCAGTCAAAGTCCAGATCTAAATCCAATCAAGAATCTGTGGCAAGATCTGAAAACTGCTGTTCACAAACGCTGTCCATCTAATCTGACTGAGCTGGAGCTGTTTTGCAAAGAAGAATGGGCAAGGATTTCAGTCTCTAGATGTGCAAAGCTGGTAGAGAGACATACCCTAAAAGACTGGCAGCTGTAATTGCAGCAAAAGGTGGTTCTACAAAGTATTGACTCAGGGGGCCGAATAATTACACACACCCCACTTTGCAGTTATTTATTTGTAAAAAAATGTTTGGAATGATGTATGATTTTCTATCCACTTCTCACATGTACACCACTTTGTATTGGTCTTTCACGTGGAATTCCAATAAAATTGATGCATGTTTGTGGCAGTAATGTGACAAAATGTGGAAAACTTCAAGGGGGCCGAATACTTTTGCAACCCACTGTATATGTACAGCTGCAATACTGATGTGTAAGGATGCATTTCATTCATTTAACCGCATTTAAAATCTACTGCCGATATTTTGATTGCTATTAAGAGCTAAAAACATTTTTACTTCTACTTACAATCATCTTCTACTTATTATGATCTATTTTTCTGATGATAATAGAAATTAAATGAAAACACCAAGAAAATTGCTTGGGTTTATAGATCAAGATATTGACACCAAGCAATTTTCTGAAAAAATTGATGACATTTTTTTCACCACTCCTGCTTCACTTCTCACTCAAAAAAACAACAACACCATTCCATTTTTCTGTGCAACCGATTGAGTTGACAAGACAGGAATATGAAATCATTTCATTGTAATCATGTGTTCACCTTAGAGTTTTCCACACACCATGTAGTTTTTTTTACATTTTTCAATTTGAGAATCAGTTTTTGATTTATTATAACTTTTAAAACATATTATGTTTTGTATTAATTTTTCCCCCAATAACAAAAAAAAATTAGCAAAAATTCCCAAAAAATTCTTGGGTCTATAAATCAAGAAACTAACACTCTATTCTACACCATTCAATCTTCTGAAGAATTGATCAGAATTTTCCACTACTCACACTAAACTTCTATTAAAAAAATAAAAATAATAATGTGCAGATTCAATGTCATTTCTTGTTCCAAAAAAATAAAATTTTCAATTTTTCTGTACAACCAGTTTGCTTGCATCAAGGGGACAATCAAATCTTTTTTTGCTTTCAACTTTGCTTTCAACAGCTGGAGGGCCAAGTTTGCCCATTCCTGGGTTTAAGGATACCCGAGGCGACGTAATTTACAAAAACGGGGGGAGCAGGCATGTATAGGGAAGTAGTCCTCATGCCCACCGCTCCTGCCATTCACCTCTGTCCCCTCCAAAAGCCTCTTATACTTCTCTCCAGGTCAGTCAGGTCATGCGCTATTGCACAAGCATTGGCCTTGACGTATGCACCACATGTGCGCATGCGCAGAGCGCTCCCGGACGCGGGAGTGCAACCAGTGTGCCGCTGGTCCAGTGCTTGCGCAATAGTGTGCAACCTGACAATAAGTACAGGGACTTTTCCAAGGCAATGGGGGGGGGGGGGGGGGTGGAGGTGGAAGGTGGAGGGGGTTAAGCAGTATGCAAAGCAGTAAGGAATCTTTGGGCAAGACACCCTATAGATCCTGGTCACCCATGTAGAGCACCCTAAGTGGCTGCAACTCTAAAGTGCCTTGAATCCGCCAGGCAAATAGCACAATACATTATAAATGTTATTTTTTCTTGTCCATAAGTGAGAGAGAGGGTGATCTTTTTAAACACATAAACATTGTTAATTCTAAAGATTAAAGCTACCCTGGGTGGGGAAGGAAAATGCCATGAGCTAAAATTCAATCTTTTTATTGTATCATGTGTGGCCACCTTTAGCGAGATTCGGTCTGATTCGGCACGAGACTGAACTTGAAGATTTTTCTCTCTCATCCCTAGCAGCTACTCTGGTCTGGAACCGCATTCTCTGTCAAATAATGCCACAAAGGGTCATTACAATGCTTAAAGTTGTCTATAGATACTTTTATCCTTAAAGAGAGCCCGAGGTGGGCTCATAAAATAAAAAATAAAGTAGGTTACCTGATCCAGGGGGCTGAGCGGATCAGGTAGCTGCAAAAACCGCCACTCCCCGCCGTTCCTGTGGGCCCACTGGTCCACTTTCACTTTCGTAACCTCTGGGTCACGACACTGGAATGAGAGATTATGTCTCCCACCTCCCTGCGTGCTGCGGGGGAGCGGCAAGAGGCGCGGCAGCTCTGGAAACCCTGTGGGAACGCCCCTGGCGGGTGTTTTGAACAGGAAATACCTCTCCCATCTGTTTATATCCTATGTTGCGACAAATAATGTCGACAATCTGGGGGGGGGGGGGGGTGTTGGGAGAGAAAGCGGCAGTGTGGGGACACAGAGGCATGGCATGAGGCAGAGAACATGCCTCTGTGTCCCATCTGAACCCTAAGAACCACCTTGGGTTCTCTTTATAAGGAACCCAAGGGATATGGAGGCTGCCATATTTATTAAATTTATTACATTTTAATACATTTTAAACAATGCAAGGTGCTTGGCTGTCTCTCCTGTTTCTTTAATACTTTTAGCCAAAGCCCCTGAACATGTATGCAGATCAGGTGCTCTGACTCAAATCTGACTGGATTTAGCTGCAAGCTTGTTTCAGGTGTGTGACTCAGACTAAGGATGATTTCCAATTCTGCGGAAATTCCGATTACCGATTTTCTGTTTTGTCTCAGTCTTGCGATTGGTCTAAAATTAAACATTTACAGAAAAATTCTGCACTCTCTGATTGGTCCAATGCTTCTGAGTTCTGTGTCTGAGCTACATTACCGAGTTGCAGTATATCAGATTTCCGCGGTATTCCGATTTCCGATCGGAAATGCGGAAATTTCAATTCCGTGGAATCTGAATGAGTATCCCTCAAACACTACTGATGCCAGAAAGATCAGCAGGATAGCCAGGCAACTGGTATTGTGTAAAAGGAAACAAATATGGCCACCTCCATATCCCTCTCACCTCGGTTTCACTTTTAATGTTACTGCTTAGTTCTGGGGCTCAAATAATTTCAGCAACACAGGTCTCTAGTACTATTAAGGTAGCCATACACTGGTCGATTTGCCATCAGATTCGACAAATAGATAGATCGCTCTCCGATCGAATCTGATCAGAGAGGGATCGTATGGCTGCCTTTACTGCAAACAGAAAAATAAATGTTGTAGAGAGAAGCGAGGCACTGATGCAATGAAAAGTGTACCTTTAATCCACGGTTGCACGGTTGTTGGTTCTTTACCACGTGCCTCTGAAGAAGCTTTTCTAAGCGAAACAGCTGTCAGGCATCCCCTCACCCCCACTGTATACCCCGCTGTGTCTGCAACCGTGGATTAAAGGGAAGGTTCAGGGAGGGTGGGTAAAAAATCAAAATCAATTTCCACTTACCTGGGGCTTCCTCCAGCCCGTGGCAGGCAGGAGGTGCCCTCGCCGCCGCTCCGCAGGCTCCCGGTGGTCTCCGGTGGCGCGCCCGACCTGGCCAGGCCGGCTGCCAGGTCGGGCTCTTCTGCGCTCCAAGGCCCGGAACTTCTGCGTCCCACGCCGGCGCGCTGACGTCATCGGACGTCCTCCGGGCTCTACTGCGCAGGCGCAGAACTACTACTAAGTCCTGCGCCCGCGCAGTAGAGCCCCGAGGACGTCCGATGACGTCAGCGCGCCGGCGTGGGACGCAGAAGTTCCGGGCCTTGGAGCGCAGAAGAGCCCGACCTGGCAGCCGGCCTGGCCAGGTCGGGCGCGCCACCGGAGACCACCGGGAGCCTGCGGAGCGGCGGCGAGGGCACCTCCTGCCTGCCACGGGCTGGAGAAAGCCCCAGGTAAGTGGAAATTGATTTTGATTTTTTACCCACCCTCCCTGAACCTTTCCTTTAAAGGTACACTTTTCATTGCATCAGTGCCTCGCTTCTCTCTACCACATTTATCGTTCATGGTTTGTTCTCGGGAGCACGCTGCAGGATGAAGTACATAATCCAGGTTAACCCATGACCTCCCTACTCGCAACTAGTGCCAGTCTTTCTTCTCTTATTGCTGCTTTACTGCAAACAGATTGTGAATCGATTTCAGCATAAAACCAATCACAATCTGTGAAGCTCGCCACCCCCCCCCCCCCCCCCACACACACACACACACATACATTACCTGCTCCAGACGGCGCGAGTCCCCCTCTGTCCCCGCGGCTTCTTCTCTGCTCTGGGTTCTGGAGCGGCTGCAGCTTCATTGAACTGCCTGTACGGGGAAGCTTAAACAGTAGAGGGCGCTCTACTGTTTAAACTTCCTGCCGGGACAGGAAGTTCAATGAAGCTGCAGCTGGGCCGGAACCCAGCGTGGAGAAGAAGCGGTGGGACAGAGGGGGACTTGCGCCGGCTGAAGCAGGTAATGTATTGCCGCTAGCGTCAGTCGTCGGGCATTCGAACGCCGTTATCGACGCACTCCCGACCCGCCGGCGATCGACCAAAATCTTCCGCACGGACGAATCGATGGGAATCGACAGGAGCGATTGATTTTGGACAGAAATAGATCGTTCTGTGAGCGTTTGCGCAACGATTTCACAGCAGATTCGATCACAGTGATCGATTCTGCTGTATATCGGTGGGAAAATCGTTAGGTGTATGGGCCCCTTAAATATGGTTTCGGCTTCTGTTTGAATGACTGATAATGAAATCACTGTAACATCCTGGTGTTTACAGAGTGCGGGAGCGCTATTATAAGATAGGCATCAGCCATAAATCTCAGCTGAGAGTCAAGCTAACTACAGTATTTCTACAGAGAGAGCTCTGAAAATATATAAAAAAAAAAATGTCATAACTTGTACACAAGTGATTGATGAATAGCATTTTTCAGAAGTGAAACATCCACTTTAAATGGTGCCTTTGGTAGTCTCAGCGAGGAGAATGTCCTCGTCCTTGTAATGACAGATGAGCATCTGGAGCCGCGGAGGTTGGAGATTCGTTACAGTCTGAGGTCTCTAACCGGGTAAAAAGCAGGATCAGTGTTTTCCACAGATTACGCTGTCACTATACAAAATGGATAAAAGAATTTACATATCACACTGGCACATATGAAAAAGGGGTGCCGGGGATTGCCGCTAATAGAATGTTGCTACAACGAGTGATATTCTACCGCTGGATTCTGGAAGTAAACACCTAACCCTACTCTCACACAGAAACCTCCCTCTACCAATATCTAACCTAACCCCCCCCGTGGTGCTTAACCCTAAGACTCCCTGGTGGGGCATAACCCTAAAGGTCCATACACACGCCCAGGGGTGTTTCTAGCCACTTTGTCACTCCAGGCAAGAAAACCTGTGGTGCCCCCCCCCCCCCCACTCAAATCTCAGGGCCAGCCAGGGGAGAGTGGGGCATATAATATCAAGAGGGGGCACGCCACTCACTATGAGGCAGTGGCGTACCTAGGGTATTTGGCACCCGGTGCTGATTATCCACAGTCACCCCCCCCAATAATTGGGGCTTCGTTGCGCGAAAAATGTGTGTGGTCATAGACCAAAATGTGGGTGTGGTCACGGGTGGAGACAAGTTTACATGAACTTAGCAATGGTGGGACATTAGATTAGGACAGTGGTGGCGAAAAGTCACTTATCAATCGCAAAGTGCCAACAGCAATTTAAACTAAATACAAACATTTTAACTCATACATAAACATTATGGAAAATCCAAGTTGAAAATAAACTGTGAAGATAAACATTTGTATGTTGTACAGAGGCGCCAGCAGGATAAAAATTCATAAAAAATTTAAAATTGCTTGGAGGAAGTGGTGGGCTTGCCTCCAAAAACAGACAGACGTCCTGTTGTTATATAAATAAACACATTTATTATACGATACCCCACAAAGGAAATGCAACGCGTTTCGCAGGTCAAGCCCGCTTCATCAGGCAAACAAGGGGGTTAACTGTTGGTGAAAAGCAAGAGTAATAACAATAAACACTAATGGCTATAATAAAGGCTATACTGCTACTACAGGCTGTGGGAAACTACAGACAGTATTGTGGATATATAATATAAGATCACATGAAATATACACATTAAGATCACATAAAATATACAGATGGTCTGTGTACATAATGTGATATTAAAGAAGAAAAATTTTCCATAAGGAATATTGGTGGGTAGTAAAGAAAGGATGGGGGAATGGTTTATGGAGGTGGTGGGGGGTAATGAGTGGGAAAGTCGCTGGAATTGTGTTGGAAGTAAACAGAGTAAAATATTAGCAATAGTAAAGGGTGGTGAGGTGAAGATAAACAATTTCATCCATCCTACTCCTGAAAAATGTATTTTTTTTAGAACCCCCCAGTTTTATTTTCTGTTTTAAAGAGCTAAAAAAAAGTAGGTTTAATGCTATTGTCTCATATGATGATGATTCTGCTTTTCCCATAGTCTCGCAGTTAGCAATCATGTGACCCCCAACAAGACAAATTCAGCAATCTTGAGGCCCCCAACAAATCATGAGGCCCCCAACAAGACAAATTCAGCAATCATGAGGCCACCAACAAGACAAATTCAGCAATCTTGAGGCCCCCAATAAATCATGAGTCCCCCAACAAGACAAATTCAGCAATCATGAGGCCCCGAGCAAGACAAATTCAGCAATCTTAAGGCCCCCAACAAATCATGAGGCCCCCAACAAGACAAATTCAGCAATCATGAGGCCACCAACAAGACAAATCCAGTAACCATGAGGCCACCAACAAGACAAATCCAGTAACCATGAAGCCACCAACAAGACAAATTCAGCAGTCATGAGGCACATAAATAGACAGCATTTCACATAAATGGGCAGAATGCCCCCTTAATATGGTAGACACCTCTCACCTGGCTTCTGAATTCTCCTCTACTGGCTGCTGTGCCTGGCTGGCAATACTATTTTTGTCTGTATTGGGGATGATGTGTGGGCTGGAAGGCCTGGCAGTGATGCTGTGGCCTGACTGGCGGTGATGCTGTGGCTGGGCTGGCTGGCGGCGAAGCTGTGGCTGGGCTGGCTGGTTGAAGTAAATGCTGGCCTGACTGGTGGTGATGATGTGGCCTTTTTGCCAGTGATTCTGGGCTGGTTGGCCTAGATAGTTTAGGTAGTGAGAGGTGCCCCCTAGTTTAGGTAGTGCCAGGAGCCCCCCAGTTTAGGTAGTGACAGGTACCCCCCAGTTTAGGTAGTGACAGGAGCCCCCAGTTTAGGTAGTGACAGGTGCCCCCCAGTTCAGGTAGTGACAGGAGCTCCCAGTTCAGTTAGTGACTGGCGACCCCCAGTGTGTGTAGTGACATGAACCCCCAGTTTAGATAGTGACAGGGACCCCCAGTTTAGATAGTGACAGGGACCCCCAGTTTAGATAGTGACAGGGACACCCCGGTTAGATAGTGACAGCGACCCCCCGGTTAGATAGTGACAGCGACCCCCAGGTTAGATAGTGACAGCGACCCCCAGGTTAGATAGTGACAGCAACCCCCCAGGTTAGATAGTGACAGGGACCCCCAGTTTAGATAGTGACAGCGACCCCCAGGTTAGATAGTGACAGCGACCCCCAGGTTAGATAGTGACACCGACCCCCAGGTTAGATAGTGACAGGGACCCCCAGGTTAGATAGTGACAGGGACCCCCCAGGTTAGATAGTGACAGGGACCCCCAGGTTAGAGACAGCGACCCCCAGGTTAGATAGTGACAGGGACCCCCCCAGGTTAGATAGTGACAGGGACCCCCCAGGTTAGATAGTGACAGGGACCCCCAGGTTAGATAGAGACAGCGACCCCCAGGTTAGATAGTGACAGCGACCCCCAGGTTAGATAGTGACAGCAACCCCCAGGTTAGAGACAGCGACCCCCAGGTTAGATAGTGACAGGGACCCCCCAGGTTAGATAGTGACAGGGACCCCAGGTTAGATAGAGACAGCGACCCCCAGGTTAGATAGTGACAGCGACCCCCAGATTAGATAGTGACAGCGACCCCCAGGTTAGATAGTGACAGCGACCCCCAGGTTAGATAGAGACAGCGACCCCCAGGTTAGATAGTGACAGCGACCCCCAGATTAGATAGTGACAGCGACCCCCAGGTTAGATAGTGACAGCGACCCCCAGGTTAGATAGTGACAGGGACCCCCCAGGTTAGATAGTGACAGGGACCCCCAGGTTAGAGACAGCGACCCCCAGGTTAGATAGTGACAGGGACCCCCCCAGGTTAGATAGTGACAGGGACCCCCCAGGTTAGATAGTGACAGCGACCCCTAGGTTAGATAGAGACAGCGACCCCCAGGTTAGATAGTGACAGCGACCCCCAGGTTAGGGACAGCAACCCCCAGGTTAGATAGTGACAGGGACACCCCAGGTTAGATAGTGACAGGGACCCCCAGGTTAAATAGAGACAGCGACCCCCAGGTTAGAGACAGCGACCCCCAGGTTAGATAGCAACAGGGACCCCCCCCCCAGGTTAGATAGCGACAGGTGCCCCTCGGAATCAGGGCTAGCCAGGAATCCGGATGCATATAAAAAAATCATCATGAGCAGCAGATCTGCAGATCTTGGCACTCACTGTGAGGTGTGTTGCCTCTGATAGTTTGTGCGCACACTGCGCAGTCAGGTGTAGCCAGCCGGCGGTAGCACTGGTGACTGGTCCCTGCGTCGCAACACGTGTGACAGGCGGGGGGCGGAGTTAGGGGCGGCGCCGACGTGTAAACAAACTAGCATGCGGAGGCCGCACACTAGTCTGCACAGAGAGGGAGAGGGGGCGGACCAGTAGGCGGCGGCACTGCACATATGAACTAATGTGCGTGCTGCTTGCTCAGAAAAGAGGAGACTCAGGAGAGGAAGGGGGCGGACCAGTAGGCGGCGCCGGGCACAGACTGAGCTGCCTGTCACAGCCGGCGCCGACCTGGCTGGCTGAAAGAAGAAAAAAAAAATAAACAAACGCACAGAGCGGCGACTTGGCGAGAAGGCGCCCACTTCCACCCACGGCGCCATAGGCAAAAATTTATAGTTGCCTAGTGACTCAGACGCCCCTGCACACGCCAGACTGCAGGCAACGACGGGTCTGTCGTCACCTCCCGCTGGCCGGGTTTTCAGCAGACAGTCTGGCGTGTGTACAGTCTGTCGGCGGACTGATAAGGCTGTTTCTGAGCGATCCATCGGGCGGATCGCTCAGAAACAGCCGTATCAGTCTGCAGACAGACTGTACACACGCCGGACTGTCGCTTGAACGCCCGCCCAGCGGGAGGTGACGACGGACCCGTCGTTGCCTGCAGTCCGGTGTGTGTACGGACCTTTAGGGTTATGCCCCACCACTTAAGGACCAGGAGATTTTCTTCTGATCGGTGCTGCGTGGACTCTCCAGCCCGCAGCACCGATCAGGAAATAGCCAGGGCGATCAGACTTCCCCCTTTTTTTCCCACTAGGGGGATGTCCTGCTGGGGAGGTCTGATCGCCGCCGGCTACCCGCACTTTCCGGGGAGGGCTCTTCAAAGCCCCCCTCCGCATCGCTTTCCGCCCTCCCCGGCTTTCCCTCCCTCTCCCTTACCCTTTGAGCGGCGCAGGACGGATATCCGTCCTGCGCCTGATAGGATAGGCTTCTGCCTATCAGATGCCGGCGATCCCCGGCCAATCAGAGGCCGGGGATCACCGATCTACGTCACGGCACTGCTGCGCAGCAGCGCCGTGTGATGTAAACAGCGAGGATTTCTTCCCCGCGTGTTTACATTTTGCCGGCGAGCCGCGATCGGCGGCTCTCCAGCTGTTCACGGAGACAGCCTCTGTGAACTGGCATGGAAAGGCCGCTCGATCGAGCGGCCATTTCCATGCTATACCACTGACGACCCGCCGACGCCTATCGGCGTTAGGCGGTCGTTAAGTGGTTAAGATACCCTAGTGGTGCCTAACTCGAACCCCTCCCCCCTGGTGCCTAACCCCAGGATGCCCTAGTGGTGCTTAACCCTAAGACACCCTCCCATGCCTAACCCTAAGACCTCTCCACCCATGGTGCCTAACCCGAATCTGCCCTCCCCCCCCCCCCCCATTCCCGGTGGCTCCTTAACCTCCTAAACCTTAACTCCCCCTTTCGCAAAGCCAAAATATGCGTCACGGATGGTAATGATAAATCAGATGCCTGATTAGCGGCAGTGACACTAAATTCAGCGCCCGATAGCATTGCGGGTGCCAGGAGCGTGCGGAAATGTTCATTGCAGCCCGTTATGCAAATTTTGTGTCACAGCCGCTAATCAGGCACCTTCCGTTGCAGAAATGTACCTTCCTTCAGCTACTTGCAGCATATAGCGGCCATTATACAAGCTGCGATTTGTAGCAAAGAAAGCAAATTTCAGTGCCATGCTCCCAAATTTGCCCTCCCTTTGCCACAAATCGAGGCTATCACACTGTACTTATAACTGTTGTCATAAATGCTGTGCCATGCATTAAAAAATGAGACTAGAGAATGCTTTATTTCTGGAGCTACGTCAGAGGGGGAAGCACTTGACATTCACAAGATGCAATACAGCGTGATATACTGTGATATCTATATTCACATGATGTCACACTTGCAATGCCCCATCATTCATTTCACTGCTCTGGGAGGCGCCATGTCATTACTTAGGAGCTTTCGCAAGACATCAATGTAATTGAAAACGATGGAATATATAGCTTACAATAATGGACATTTAATGGTTGCTTGAACGTTGAACAACGTTCTTGATCTGTTATACTTCAACAGAAATCTGTTTTACCAGAATGTGCAAGAGGATGATGCTGAATTCTTAATGCTGGCATATGCATTTAGCTATATAACGCTGTAAATGGAATTCAAAATGTATAATACAGACATGCATATAGTAACATCAAAATAATGAATCAATTCTAATAGGATATCAAATTATTTATTATGTTTTAAATTTAAAAACACAATTAAAGTGAGCCCAAGGTGAAACTGATGAGATAAACAATTATATTTATCCTCCTGCTCCTACAAAAAAAAATATTTTTAAGTATCCCAGTGTTTGCTTTTTTTTTTTTTTTTTTTCAAAAATCAGGTTTTATTGATTTTATAAAGGGTTACAACATAACACCAAAAGTACATTGGTTATACCCAGATAGTAACAAAGCATATACCCTACATATTAACCATCGTAAAAGTGGCAACAGGGTATGCAGATTATGTAGAAAGGCATATACAATAGTGTTGAGGTATACACAGAACGTACCATAACAAGTCTCCAGCGACAGGAGAAGCTAATAGCACCGATATTGCTATAGAGGAGGAAGGGATGAGGGGGAGGTGGGGTAGTTAGAGAGGGGAAGGGGAGGAGGGGAACGTCACCCGTAAGGGGGGGCAACTATGGTAACTGGGGAGGGAAAGAGGGAAGGCAGGTGGGGTTAGGAAACCGGGAGAGTCCAGGGAACCACTTTATGCTAGGCATATGGGAATATATATATAACAGGTTGTTGACTGAGGCTAAACACGTCTAATGGGTATATTAGAGGGGAGCCTAGGTCCTGCGGGGCCACACCCTTATGCCAGGAATGTGGTAAGTTTATCGGAGTCACAGAAATCTACCCAAACTGCCCACCGCGTTACAAATATGGACGCGTTTAGGATAAAGTAGACTTGGGCTAGCATGTGGGAGGGACTATCCTGCATACAACATAGTTGCTCAAAGGGGTAGAGAGTCCTGTGTACCTTAGCCTTTGGTGTAAGGGAGGCATAGAACTTTCGCATTTGGGAAATGGTGAGCCAGTCTGGATTGGGCGACTGATTATTATGTGTCCACATTTCAGGGGGGAGAAAAGAAGACTTGTTAATAAAATGTCTGATCTGTGGCCATTTGGTTCTATCATGTCCTAGGAATGATTTCCTACCTATACCTATACCAAAGTCGCAGTTATCTAACAAGGAAGTGAGCGGACTGGGTGTTGTAGACAGGTGGTATCTGGAGCAGTAGAGGTCCCATTTTGCTACAACTACCGAGGACCAATATGAGAGTGAATTAAGTGGGGGACATTTAATTTTCGGGGTCCAGGGTAAGGCCCTTTGATCTAGTTCACGGGATTATTTTTCTAAGGAGACCCACTGCTTTGGTTGCCTACCGTGGAACCAGTCTAGGATCAGGATTAGTTGTGCAGCAACATGATATTTCTGTATATCAGGTAGGCCCAAACCACCTTCATCTTTAGGTCTGTGGAGAAGTTTGAGTCTGCCCCTTGGTTTTCTGCCATTCCAGATAAAGTTACTGATTCTACGTCCTATCGATTTTAGGAAGGTGTGAGGCAGCGAAATGGGAATAGCCTGTAACACATATAGAAGACGTGGGAGAATATCCATTTTTATGACATTCACTCTTCCTACCCAAGATAGATGTAGCTTGTCCCAAGATTGAAGGTCTTTATGAATTTTATTTAGGAGTGGTGGGAAATTTAGATTGTAAAGCTTTGAGAGGTCAGCAGTGTTTGATATACCCAGATATTTAATGGCGACGTCATGCCATTTGAAGGGGATGGCCTGTTTTAGCTTGGGGACTGAGGCAGGTGGTAGGGACATATTTAAGACCTCTGTCTTGGACAGGTTAATTTTAAAGTTACTAAGGTTGCCAAAAATGTCAGCTTCTTTGAGGAAGTTAGGGAAAGAGATGTGTGGTGATGTTATGTATAGCAAAAGATCGTCTGCATATAATGATAATTTAGCCTCTCGCCCATCAACCTGGATTCCTTTTATGTCAGGATTAGCCCTCAATGCATTCGCGAAGTGTTCCATGCATAGAATATATAGGAGGGGGGAAAGGGGGCAGCCTTGCCTTGTGCCATTGTTGATATAGAAGGCATCCGACAGGATCCCATTTACCCTAACCCGGGCTGAAGGGGAGCTGTAAAGGCCCATGATTTTTTGCAGTAGGCAAGGGCCGATGCCAATCTGTATTAGGGATTCCCTCATAAACTCCCAATGGATCCTGTCGAACGCCTTCTCTGCGTCAACCGATAACACACACATAGGGATCTTGCAATGCTGAGCTTTGTGGATCAGGGAGACAGTTTTCAGAGTGTTATCTCTGGCCTCTCTAAGAGGCGTGAAGCCCACCTGATGTGTGTGGATGATCTGAGGTAAGGAATCTCTAAGTCTGTCTGCGATAATTTTGGAGTAGAGTTTAACATCCAGGTTGATGAGCGAGATAGGGCGATAGCTTCCGCAGGAATTGGGATCCTTTCCCGGCTTCGGGATGACCACTATATGAGCCTGTAGTGTCTGCTTCGGGAAAGGGGATTCCTGTGTAATAGAATTAAAGGCAGAGGTGAGTAGGGGCACCAGTTCTTTTGAGAATGTTTTATAGAAGGCGCCAGTGAATCCATCTGGGCCCGGACTTTTGTTAACTTTCATGCAACTGATTCTTGAAAGGACCTCCGCCTCAGAAAAATCTTTGTCAAGGTCAGTAATCGTGTCGGGAGAGAGTGTGGGCAATTTGGTATTTGTTATGTAGGATTTAATCTTTGCCAATAAGGTAGGGCGGTCAAGATCTTTGAATTTACCTGGGAGATTGTATAGCGAGTGGTAGAATGTTCGAAAGGACTCTGCTATGTCTGTAGGTTTATGTTTTATAGACCCTGATTGGGAAGAGATAGAGGGAATGAAAGTAGTGTTAGTCTTGGGGTGCAAATAGTGTGCCAAGGAAGTGCCGCACTTATTTGCTAGTGTGTAGCGCATACTTTGGGTTTTCTCACGGTGTCTGAGGGATTGCTCATCCAGCAGGGATAAGATTTGATGGCGGGTCTTGGAGAGTTCCACCGTGGTGGACGGGATACTGCTGTTCTCTGTCTTATGTTTAGCTTCTAGTGAGGTAAGATTAGATAGAAGTTCAGACAGCTTTACATTTTTAGTTCTTTTTAGTCTTGTACTGTGGGAAATGAATTGGCCTCTTATGGTGCACTTAAGGGCCTCCCATTTCACTGCCTCACGTGTTTCGTCATTCACATGGTTTGCCATGAAGTCCTCAATGGTCCTACGTACATCCTGCAGACACTCAGGATCTTTGAGTAGGTTGTTATTAAGCCTCCATATGAATTCCCCTTTAGAGGACTGCAGGATATCTAAGGAGCAGTAAACGGGAGCGTGATCTGACCACAGCTTCACGCCTATGTCAGAGGCCAGGGCTTTGTCTAGCAGACCGAGTGAAATAAGAATGTAGTCAATACGGCTAAAAGATCCACGTGGTTCCGAAAAAAAGGAATAATCCTTTGTTTTGGGGTTAAATATTCTCCAGCAGTCTGTGATATGCATTCCATGTAGCTTAGCCTTTACCTGGAGGAGGGTTCCTCTGGGTACGTTAGACTGGCCCGTGGAGGAGTCCAGGTCTGGTTTAAGGCACATATTTAAATCAGCTTCAATAATAACCGGACCTTTAGCAAAGGCCTCCAATTTAGAGAGAAGGCGCAGTGTCCACTGACCTTGGTTTTGATTAGGAGAGTAAATGGTGGCCAGGGTGAAAGGCCTATTGCTAATTTTGAGTTTTAGAAAAAGGTATCTTCCAAGGGGATCGGAAAGAGATTCCGCCTCTGTGAAATGTAAGCTCTTATGAAATGCAATCGACACCCCTTTTGATTTGGAATGAGGAAAGGTACTATGAAACCAGGTAGTGTAATATTTGTTTTTAACCTGCGGGATGTTGTCTGAGCGGAAGTGGGTCTCTTGCAGGAACAATATTTTAACACCATTCTTGTGCATGTTATATAGGATCTGTGAGCGTTTGGCAGGGCTATTCAGCCCTTTAGCATTGAGTGTGGCACACTTGCAGGGGTCAGGCCTGGATTTAGGTATTGTTGCCATCGAGCAAAGTGAACTGTGGGTGGGTGCTAGCTGAGGAGCCTACTGGCCAAAAACCTGTGCGATAGAAAGGAAGTTCCCAGGGGAGTAGGGGGGAAAACAGGTTAAAACAGGACAACAAAATCAGAAAAAGGATTACCAAACAAATAACATTTCTATAAGAAACAGGTAAAGACATCAACATTGTATTGCAACTGGCTAAAGCCAGGTATAGATCTGGTGGGGTGAGGAGGCCCAGGACGCCCTGAGATCCCTCCACCCCCCACGACTCACTCGCTGTAACCCAAGTAGGGTCTCTATGGTGTTTTCCGAGAGGATGCGGAGACAGTTATTTATTAGAGAGCAACCCCTTTGTGGTAGTTTTAAGGCGTGGGGTGTTTGCGTCAGTTCGTGATAATAGGCAGTCTCTGCATAGTCTCTTATTTAGATCCGACCTGAGAAGGTGTATAAACAAGTAGAACATAGCAGCCTTTTAACATAACTGCATAACAGGATTATATAGTAACATAATGCAAAGGGGAAGAAAACTTGCTGATCCCTTGGCATCAGGAAAGATGGCGGGGGTTGTTTCTATTGGAAAGTACGGGTTTAAGTGGATATCCCTTTAAAAAGTGGGGAGTATGTTTAAGGTGACTTTTTGGAAACGGCCCACAGTCCGCAACTTATAGGGCTGGGAACAGTGCAAACCTATGAAGTCATAGTGATTCTTCAGGGTGTGAAGGGGCAAAGACAAGTAAAAAAGCTTTTATCTCACCCAGTGTCCGTATTTACGATCGGAGCAAGGCCCCTCTTTCTTCTGCCTCTGCGGGAGGCAGTGCGCCAGGCTGGACGTTGAGGCAGGCCGGGTCCAGCTTTATCTTTATCAGGTGGCAGTTCCAGAGGCCATTCAAAAAGAGATGGGGTAGGGATCTCCAGAATTTCGCAGAACGGTGGCAGGTCACGCGGTGTGGAGAGAGATGCGGATTTTCCCTCGTGGTTGACCAAGAGCTGGAATGGATATCCCCATCTGTAAGGAATGTGTTTGTCTCGGAGCACGTCCAACAATGGTTTCACCGCTCATCTTAGTTGTAGAGTCAGCCTGGAGAGGTCTGCAAGGATAGAAATTTTGATTCCGTCGATTTCAATTTGGTCAGCTTTCCGGGCCGCCGCCATTATAGCCTCCTTGGTGGTGAAGTAGTGGATCCGGCAGATGACGTCACGCGGCCTTTACGGGTTGTTTGTGACCGGTCCCAGTGACCGATGAGCGCGATCGATTTTAATTGGGGAGACAGGGGGCCTGTCTAGCAGCTTATTGAATATGCACAAAAGCATGGGGAGAAGCCCCGCTGTTGGGATAGATTCGGGCAGGCCCCTGATTCTCAGATTGTTGCGCCGGTGGCGGTCTTCCTGATCGTCAATTTTCATAAATATGTTGTGGGTCTGAGTAGAATGCATATCTATAGTTGTTTGCTGAACGACTAAGGTGTTCTCTATGTTATCAATGTCCTTGTCAATTTTCTCCACCCTGTTACCTATGTGGCGTATCTCCTGCTTCACTCCCTCCAACTCCCTTTTATATGTCTCCTCTATGCGGCTCACATACCTCTCGAGGTCATCTTTAGTGGGGAGGGTACGTATATACTCATGCAAGTCCACTTCAATGAAGGAGTCTGCACCCTCTGAGCGAGCGGGAGATGAGTGATTGCTGGCGGGCCTCGGTGGAGAGGGAGCCGGCGGTTCTGCTGGATAGGCAGAGGTTGCTTGGTTATTGGTAGGAGACTGATGGTCTTCTGGACGAGCAGGAGATGTTTGGGAGTTGGGAGTTTTCGGCGGAGAGGAGGGAGGCGATGCCGGAGAGGCAGCTTTGTCGCTCTGCACAAGGTCGGGCGCCATCTTAGATATATCTGTATTGCTGGACACCTGGGTTAACGGTTTCAGGAATCGTTGTATGTGAACTTTGGGAGCCGCAGAGCCTTTGGCCAAAGTCTTCTCCTCTTTGTCTTTCTTCTTATTGCCCATTTGGGAAGATATTGATCGTTGTTGTAGGCTAATTAGTGAGTCAGCGGGGTAGTGGAACGGGAGCCCAGAGAAGAAACGTCTTCAGCGCGCCATGAGCAAGCCACGCCCCCCAGTGTTTGCTTTTATATTTAAACATTTACAAAGTAGGTTGAATGTTTTACTGTCTATAATCAGTAGCTGCCTATTAAGTGTCCCAGAGTTAGAAAAAGGTCAATAGCTCGTGTATTTTATCTCCCTCTGCTCTCAGAAGTTGTATTCTGGGATTAATATTCGGAAAAGTAGGTGGAGCCTACAAGAGCCAATCAAAATTCACTTATTTATTTTCTAGGGGAATATTGAAACTGCTGCCATTCTTACACGGTGAATGGCAGAGGCCTCAAACCTGCTACAGTCGGTCGTTAAGTGACTGGGGTTCAAATTCACTAAAGGGGCAGAGCCACAAACAGCCAGATTTCTTAACTGGATAAACTGCTTCCATTAGCACAATTTTGATGCCAGGAACCCGAAAGCTCACAAACTTGGTCATTGAGTAGTGACTCAAAGTTACAAAAAGTGGGTGGAGTCAAAAACATTTTTTTTATGAAGGGGGGGGGGGGGAATTGTAAATTGCAGCCTTTCTTCACTGTTAATGGTAGGGTTCTCAAACTTTGCACAGCTGGTTACTGGGTGACTGGGATTAATATTATTGTGTATTGTGGCGGGATGTGGCAAGGACAGACTGTAGTAAGCAGCATGTTCCTAGCAATCAAGCATGTTCCTAGCAATCAAGGAAGAAGTAAATAAGAACAAAGAGGACGATATAACTGTTTATAGAAGATTAAAAAGAGAAATAATGAAATGACAGAAGAAAATCACAGAAGAATATGAAAGTTAACGAAAGAAGTAAGTAGTATACAGATGAGAAGTAAGGGGGACCCCGAAGAAAAAACTGGGATACAAAAGAGTGCGTGTCAAAAACAGAAGTACCATCTTTAGAAGTGTGCAGATGAAAAATGCCATTTTTTGTCATCATTGTTTATTAAAGGATATCCAAGGGGAAAAATAAAGATTGAGCTTTACGTACTTAGAGCTTTTCCCAGCCTCTACAAATCTATCTGGTCCAGCAATGCAGTTCCGATGCCCACCAGGGTGCCGCTGTCACCTGCTTAAGATCGCTGACCCCAATCAGGTTGCGAGCTTCTGCGCATTTGCAGCCGTGCCATGCGCCTCTCGTGATCATGCTCCCGTGGCCGGGACTGTTCTGTGGCTTGCACAATTCACAAAGATGTTGATCTTATGATATCACAGCAACCTGGAGGACAACGGAATTGCACCACTGTACCAGATAGACTTTTAGGAGCTGCAAGAAACCCCAGCTAAGTAAAGCTTGTTGTGTTCTGCGCAACAGAAAATGTTGGCACCACAAAAATCAATAATAATAACAATACATGTAGTAAACAATTGGTATGAATCATCTACTATCTTGTCACATTGCTTCACTTGATATTAAATCATATCTTAGCAGAGATGTGATCTAAAATCCCTCCCCTTGACACAGCCACAAACTGTGTGCTCTTCACTGCAGTTCAAAGCTACAGAGCCTCGCACTCGCAATACCATTCCCAGGCCGGATTTATACTTTATGTGCCTCTAGGCTAAGTATGTTGTGTCTCCCCTTTCTTGTGCCTCAGTGCCCCCTCCCATTCCATGTGCTTCCCTCTTCCATGTACCCTAGCTCCTCTCTTTCATGAACAACTCCCTTGGGCATCAGTTTCCCTTTTTCATGTGTTGCTCCCCATTTTCAGCCTCCTCTTTCATATGTAGCAACCACTCTTTCGTGTTTAGGTGCCCCAAAAGCCTGGGCCTCTGTGGCCTTTCCAGATATCTGGTTCTGACCATATCTGCCCATGGCATTGCTGAGCTCCAGAAAGAACAGCCTTTCCCAATCAATGTTCAAACGATAAAGTGATCATTCATTAACTACCTCAAGACCGCCCCACGCCAATGGGCGTGGTCGCGACGTCACCCCCAGGACCGCCTAACGCCAATTGGCGTCAGGTCCTGGAGCCAGCTTCTTCTCGGGGGCGGAGCTCCGCCCCGTCTTCAGTCTCCGAGCGGCCATGTTAGACGGCGTGATCCCCGTCTATTTACACAGTACAGCGCTGTAAAGAATAGTAAAAAAAACTAAACAAAAAACACACATAAATATTTCTTTAAAAAAAATAAACAACTGGGGGGCGATCAGACCCCACCAACAGAGAGCTCTGTTGGTGGGGGGTAAAGGGGGGGGGGGAATCACTTGTGTGCTGTGTTGTGCGGCCCTGCAGCTTGGCCTTAAAGCTGCAGCGGCCATTTTAGTAAAAATGAGCCTGGTCTGTAGGGTGGTTTAACACTGTGGTCCTCAAGTGGTTAATGGGGCAGGGGGGTCCTATTGTTATAGATTTTCATAAAATTTTATGTTTTCTCAAATCTAAAGTCTTGTCTTATTAAAAAAAAATGTATAGTGTCTGCCTACCTTTACTGTGCAGGCTGCAAGTTTTATTTTAAAGAGAGCCTGAACTGAAAATAAAAAGTCAAAATAACCATACACAGGTCATACTTGCCTCCTGTGTAGTCTACTCCCTTATCTCTTTCTCCTCTCCTGCCTCCCATTTGTCCACTGTGATCAATGGAATTCTCCATTCTCCATTTTAAAAATGGCCATTACCCCATAACAGCTTCCTGGTCAGCAGACTGTTAAACTTTAATATCGCCCACTAGAGTCATAGGGAAACATGGACATTACCTTGCACATTCAGTTGTAATTGATAACTGATAGAGAATCCCCAGCTTCCCTGCTTTTTGGCAGTTGGAAAGAGCAACTGCCATTCACTAAGGGCTTTTGAAAACAAATATATCCCTGAGAATCCCCTATAAAGAGATGGACTAGTCCAAAACCTGTCGCTTCTGTCAGATTTCTACTACCTACTGTAAGTGAAGGCAACATAGGAGAAAAGTAATTTATGGATCATTTTACTGTGGAAAAAACGCACCTCTTATTTGTATATGTTTGCACATATTTTAAATTTTAAAATTTTTCGCCATAGTGCCCCTTTAAGGTTACTTCTCCAAAAATGGCTGTTTTCTAATATATTGGGGTCAATTCACAAAACTTCTCATAAATTACTTATTTTTCTCCTAATGTATAAAGATAACCAAACTAAGTGGTTCCTGATTTAATTCATTTCAATATTACTTTTTTTAACTTAATTACATTGTTTTTTTTTCCTTTTTTGGAGCTTAAAATGTAACATAGATAAGTTGAAAACAGGTGAAAACAAGTAAAAAAGCATTGTGAATCCTGCCCAGTGAGAGAAACAAGACAAGACATGATTGCACTTTTCTCCTGGAAGACTCAAAGCTCCAGAGCTGCAAACACTAGAGTGCGCTCTATAGGAGCCTTGCCCAAGGTCTCCTCACTGTATAGGTAGGTGCTTGGCTTACGGAACAGGAAGAGCCGAGATCTGAACCCTGGCCTCCTGTGTCAGAGGCAGAGCCAGTTCAAGACATTTTGCCGCCTGAGGCAAACTTGTGAGGATGCCGCCCCCCCCCCCCCCCATAGGTAGTAACAGTGCCCCCAGTATAGGTGGCCTGGAGGGAGTATCAGCTTGGAAGGAGGAGTGGTGGGGAGGGGGGAGGGGTGTCGGACCAGTGCACTATTCAGCCACAGAATAATGCACAGGAACATGAGACAAAAAAGGACACCATTATTATATATATCCTACTTACTTCTTTAGAAAGAGGAGTGTGAGGAAACGCGGAAAAGCCGCCGCAAGGACTCCGAGTGAGGCGGCTGTTTCCGCGTCCAACATGGCGGCACAACGCGGAGAAACCGCCACATGCCGCATGGACAGAGCGGCGGATTCCGCGTTGGAGGCAGCAGATTGCACAGATAGCAGAGCAACTGACAGTGCAGCCAGACGCGGGGAAACCGCCGCTCCCTTAGAGAGCGGGGCGGCGGTCCCCGCTCTTGAATCAGGGATTACATTGCAAGACATGTTTGGTGTGGCTGGGACTGCTAGTCCACACAGATTCAGAAGGACGCGCGCGCGCTGAGAGGCAGAGCTTATATGACAGCCAGAAAAGGGTCAGCTGACCAGGCTGGTCAGCTGACAATTTCATCACTTGTCCAGCACTTAGGGGAGGCGCCGGAGAGCACCTTACTATATATACTGGGTGCTGGGCATTCTCTGGTTGTCTGCCGTTGCGATCACAACGTGGTAGCACTCAGACCTTGTTTGTATCTGTGTTCTAGCATAGTTTCCGAAGGTGTTGACATCAAGGCGTTCACACCTTAGCATTAGGAACATTGCATTGTATTATTTGTTATGACCTTCCGCCTGTCTGACGATCCCTCTGAACTCTGATCTTGTACCTTGCTATTTCTGATATCCTGTTGCCAAACTCTGCTCCTTCCTGGACTCTGTATTTGCATCCTGATTCTGTACTTTATCTGTCTGTGTGTAAACGACCTGGCTTGCCGACCTCGAGAACTGGCCTTACTGTTAGAGGCAGTTCCCAGACCTGTTAGTGACACCCTCCCTCTTGGGTGCCACTCACGCTCTGACCTTCCTACCCTCAGCCTAGCCCCTCCCTCCTGGAGAGTCTAGGCCATAGGAAGGAACATACTTCTGGAGAAGTGCTCAAAGTATACTGATGCATAAACACTCACTTGTTCTCCCTGGTGTCCAGAGGTTAGTAGATATATCTGATTATCGGTGATACTGCAGATCACCAATAATCGGGTATATTCTGTATTCCTGGTGAGACTGCAGTTCACCGGTAATCAGACCCTCTCTGTGTTACACCGATCGTTACAAGGAGAAAGAGGAATCAGTGATTCTCTACTTACTGTCTAAACATTCAACCATAGGAGACATTCATAATTTGCGAGGCTGAGGTATCTCTAGTCCCTCTGGTATACCATAATACCCTGCAGACCAGCCACTATCCCAGAAGACTCTGCACAGTATGTGTGGTTGACATCTTAGATGCTACAGAGTACCCATGGTGATTAATCAATACGAGAGTATATAGGGGATAACGGACACCAAACAGCCCTCTTACTAAAAAAGCAATGCTAAATATAATTTTGCCTTCTTAAAACAGAAGAAATTTTCAATAACTTACCTTTAAATTAACAAGTGTGGTTCCCCACAATGCCGGGCCGAGGCATAGGCTGGAGAGGCTCCAGCCTCAGGGCGCAATGTAGGAGGGTCGCACAATTCATTTAGCTGCCATTCCTAATTGTGTATGAAGCAGAAAGAAATAGGATAAGGGGATACATAGCAGTGACTGCAAGCCATATAACTAGATATTAAGGTGTTGGGGAGGTTGTGGGCCCTGTGGCCCTCTTAGTCTAATAGCAATCAGTGTGTGACGGCTGGGGTGGGAGGGATGGAGGGGCGCACTTTGGTGTCTCAGCCTTGGGTGCTGGAGGACCTTGTCCCTGCTCTGGTTCCCCATAATGTTACAGATGGCCCAGCATGCTCATGGTGAACCAGAACTCCTAGGAGTGTGTAAGGGGCTGAAAGAGACCAAAAAGCGTTCTTAGTAAATTGTTATGCAAAACAAAAGTTTTCCTTCTTAAAACAGAAGGTATTTGTGATTATTCAGGTTGGGTTAAGCTTTGAGGTGTCCCACAATGCAATACTGCTGAATATGCAAATCTTCTCTTTGTTGTGCCTGAATGATAGCCAAAGTCACCTCCAGATTTACTGGAATGCAATGAGGTGCCAGATTTTTAATATTACAGAGCCAAACTAATCCATCATTCACTCAGACTGTTTCGGATTGGGTGATCTTCATCAGTGCATGGCATGGATTAATATGGCTCCGTGGAGTAGGACTTGAAAGACCCAGAGTTACAGATTGCCCAGCAAGCTCATGGTCAACCAGAACTACTGGGAGTATGTAAGGGGCTGAATGTTCCCATAATGCATCACTCTCGAGTTTGCAAATTATTTCTTTATGTCCCTTAAAGCCAGGCTCACATCCAGAACCCCCTGTTGCATAGTCAGCCTAAACAGTAACTTAAAAATGTTACAGATTCACACCAATCCAACATGCATGAATGTTCAGCAAGAAGGCTGAATGGGATGTTTGATAGACATTTATATTTGATATTTATCTGTATAAATACTAAAAGGAGGATCTACAAGACAACAATGAGTGAAATGTAATAAGATTCTGCATGGAAATAGGAGAGTTAAATGGTGGTGACATCCTGACAATAACATCAGGAGCCTTGAATGCCAAACTAGAGCGCCAACAGAATTAATTCCTCCTTTAGAGCCTTGTGTGTACGGAAATGCCAAGTGATTGGAATCTCCATTAAACAATTCATTTCTAGAATGAATGGTAATTTCATGTTTCTCTGGCATACTCATATTTCTCATTTTCATTTATTTAAGTCCTTAGTAGCAGAAATTCAGATTGCATCATCTTTTATTATCTTCGTCCTTGGCAGTCTTCCCTTTGGCCAGATTGGACATCACCGCAATCAGATAAAGTGGGTATGATGTTGAAATCGACCAATGAACATTTCAAAGTATATGTCTCTGGGCTACACAAAAAAAGTGAAAAATCAGGATTAAAGGACAACTGACCTGAACAAGACTTGCTAAGGGAAGCACAGAGGTATGTTCATCGTGAGTCCACATACCTCTGTGTGTTGTCCCTGCCTCTCCAGGTTCCCATTGTTCACCGTAATCACTCCTTAAAAAAGGTGACTTTTGACTAAAGTCAAATTTTTACACAGGAAGAGGCAGGCGTGCTGCAATGTTCTCACCCTCTTATTCCCTCCCCTTAGCGGAGTGAAAGGGGCAGGGAAGATTAGGGGATTGGAAGAAAGTCACTGCAACAAGTCTGCCTCTTCATGTCTAAAGCCCCATCTACACGATACGATTCTTTGTACGATTCAATTACGATTCTATTTACGATCCGATTAAATCCGACATGTCCGATCGGAATTCGATTCGATTCAATTCGATTTGCCATTGTTTTAAAATGGCAAATCGAATTGAATCGAATCGAATTCCGATCGGACATGTCGGATTTAATCGGATCGTAAATAGAATCGTAATTGAATCGTACAAAGAATCGTATCGTGTAGATGGGGCTTAACAATCAGGTAAAATAAATAATTATGGGGACCAGAGAGAATGAGGAGAGGATACAGCCTGAATTTACCTCTGTGCTTACATTAGGTAGCTTTGCTTCAGGTCAGGTGTCCTTTAAGGATGTACTGTACTATTCTTCACAGCTCCCCGCTGGTATAGCTGCATAGTGGGCATAACCTTGTACCTAAAATGCAGGAAATAAAGATGGTCTCTAACCAACTACATTTTCATTCATTATTTGACGCAATGAAAAATATAGAGGATATCATGAAGTCAATAAATAATCCTCCATAAACAACCCTGCTTAACAATTTACCCTGCAAATCCTTACAGAATACACAGTCATGTCACTTAGGCCTTGTTCACATTATAAATCGCCAGTGATATCGCAAGCGCTGAGCAATTTATTGAGAGTTTTGTCAGCGCTTTTCCCTGCGCTTTGCACTTAGAAAAGTGCTTCTCTAAGCGCTTTTACAGAGCGATTCGTTTTTTCACTTCCTGACGTCAGTGAACTCTTTCACCCGGAAATGAATAAATACAATGTATTTATTCATAGATATGCTCAGGAAATCACTATACAAAGCGCTTTTTCAAGCACTTTGCGATTTCCCTTTACCTTCCATTGAGCCAAAGCGCACAGAAAATTGCAGGGAGTGCTGTCATATTTACTGAATCGATGCTGCATCTGGTGTCCTCTGCGCACTTTATGCTGAGATCCTTCGGGGGCAGCATACACCATGCAGATGGCAAGAGGAGAGGACACCCGATGCAGCGTGGACTACAACATCCTACCTGCACTTTTACTCTGCACGGGGTGGAGGTGTTTGGGGCTCGATCTGCCTATGATGCGGGGGGCAGAACCACAATATTTTTGCTGGGGGGTCACTAAAGTTACGCCTGGTCAATGGCTAAAAGTATTAGAGGCAGAGGATCAGCAGAACAGCCAGGCAACTGGTATTGTTTAAAAAGAAATTAATTATGGCAGTCTCCATATCTCTCTCAATTCAGGTTCCCTTTAACGGTAATGGTTTGGGGATGCAAAAAACCACCACAAATACGGGAAAACAAAGGCCATGCAGATAGTGTGCTAGCTGAGATTCAAACCTTGAAGTCTAGTGCTTCAATGCAAGAGCACTGTCCATGACGCTGCCATGCTGCCCATTATTCTGAGCAATGCGGTCACTAAACCTCTTCTGAATAATTCACAAACATCGCTGGAAAGTCCTGCTTGTACTGTTAGGTCATTGCTTCACTTAAGGTGCATACACATATCCAATTTTGACTTGCCAATCACTGACCAATTTTATTACCTCCGTATACCATGAGGGCCAACAGATCCTTTCTAAATTCTATGAACAAATTGTGTAGCTAAGCTGTCATTCTACATGGAATTGCTAAAATTGGCCAATCATTGGCCAATCAAAATTGCATGTTTGTACCAGGCTTTAGACTAGAACAAGGGTTAGGCAATCACGGGCAAGTTTGCACTTGAAATTTGGATTCCTTATGGCTGTGAGGAACCCAGTAGTGATTAAAAATATCTCTCCCCTCATTTTGAATTATGCAGTATGTGTAACTCTAAAAATCAATTTTGGCCACAATGGTTATTTATCTGCTCATGGCCATTTTAAAGTGCAGCTGCAATTTGCAGTGACATTTCCAAACAGCAGCTGGAATCTGGTAGAATGCAACCATGATACCACCTGAATTGGTACAGACCACTGCCACTACACGGCAGATTCTGAAACTAAAAACCAGGGGCCAATGAACTGGCTCATGGTAGCATGGTATCTGTGTTTACAAATCACAGAAATTACAGCATCTAGACTTTCTTACAACCTGCTTTTCATGAATGCTGTTTTATGGTGCAATGTGTATACAGTATTTGTAGTGGAGGACCTTGCTTGAGGTTTGCTTAGGTAAAGGATGATGTTGTTTTGTCAAGGTTATGCACTATTACCTTTTATTTTGCTAGGGCTACGAATAGTGTTGGTTTGTTCAGGTTATTATGCATTGTTATCTTTTGTTTTGCTAGAGTTAAGGATAATGTTAGGCATTGTTCAAATAAGGAGACAGCACACAAAAGGTATAGCAACTTTGTCATTTTGCTTTGCTCTCAGTATTTCCAACAAAATAAATAACACTTTATTTTCCATAGCAGATTTGGGAGCTGCAATCGGTGAAATGTTACCTGAAATCTGAGTGTCTAATACATCTCTAGACTTGGTGGGCAATCAGCTATCCAATTCAAAAATTACTTTTGAATCTGCTGAAAATTGGTGCCACCAAGAACATGCCCGATACACGATGCAACCAATTTTGGTCACATGTTTAGATCGGAAATGTCGCAAGATGTTGGGCTATTGTGGTCGATAAGGTGCATGGTAGTAACAGCAAATGATATTGGGGTGAGTGTCAAATGCAACTGAACTCCCCATGGTGTCCACCCTAATGTAAAATGTGCTCCCCAACCCCCACCCGGCATTTCAGCATGAAATCTATCGGGTATTGGCCTTGTGACACCCTGCCGCCCCCCACGCTGTCACCCTAGTGTAAGATGAGCCTGGAGCCAGCGGCAGATGGGCAGGAAAAATGTACTGCACCAGGCACCGGGAGGGGCACATTTTACATTAGGGTGGACAGTGCGGGAGGAGGGGAGCAGCAAGGTGGCATATGCGGCGTGACGGTTGATGCAGAGCTGCTCATCCGGCGCTTGGCACGTGTCACATGTCACTTTTTCCTGCCCATCTGCCGCTGGCTCCAGGCTCATCTTACACTAGGGTGACAGCGTGGGGGGCGGCAAGTGACACGTGGCAAGTTCAAAGTTCGCGAACCTAAAATCAGAGGTTTGAGCCAACTGTGTCATGTCATCGTGTCGTTCATGTGGAAAAGTTGCGCATGTGTACGAGCCTCAGGGTCCAATGAGGCTCCCCACGCCGTCCTCCGTCCCTCTGGGGTCTCGCTGCAGCCCTCCGAAAAGCGGCGATGTAAATATTTACCTTCCAGGCTCCTGTGCAGGTGCTTTGGCGGCTCTCGGCTCCCGAAATAGGCGGAAATACCCGAACGCCGTCGGGTCTGCTCTACTGCGCAGGCGCAAGTCTGCACAGAAGAGCGGACCCGACTGAAATCGGGTATTTCCGTCTAATTCGGAGCTGAAAGCCGCAACAGCGCCCCCGCTGGAGCCTGGAAAGGTAAATATTGAACAAGCTGTTGGTTCTGTTGGGCCGCTGTTCGGAGGGCTGCAGCGAGACCCCCGTGGGACAGAGGATGGCATGGGGAGCCTCATTGGGACCCTGAGGCTTCCCTCTCCCGAGGTGAGTACCCCCCAGGGGATCTTTTTGATGTTACAGTGTCTCTTTAATGGGCGCAGAAGTAAACATAGACCTGCATTTATAGAAAGCTGCCTGTGCTTCTGGAGCTCAACAGAATGGAATCATTTTTGTTGTGAGTTTTGTGATGGGACTGACGACAAAATAGAAGGACTGAATTAATCGGAAAGTGCTGTGCTGGCCAGTTAACCAGTTAACGATCGCCTAACGCCGATAGGCGTCGGCAGGTCGAAGTGGTGTTTCATGTCAGTTCACGGAGGGTGTCTCCGTGAACAGCCTGCGAGCCTCCGATCGCGGCTCGCAGGCTAATTGTAAACACGCGGAGAAGAAATCCCCGGTGTTTACATCAATACGGCGCTTCGCCGTAAAGGAGCTAAAGCCTATTGGAGGCGGTACAGGACGGATTTTTCGTCCTGTGCTGCCCAGAGCCACATCAGACCCCCCCCCCCCCCCCCCAGCAGGACATCCCCCTAGTCGGGAAAAAAGGGGGGGAAGTCTGATCGCCCTGCCTCATTGCAGATCTGTGCTGCGGGCTGGAGAGCCCACGCAGCACAGATTACACAGAAATCCCCCGGTCTTTAAGTGGTTAAGCTTAGCAGACACCTTCTGTGGATGGACTCAGGGCTGGTTTTGGACTTTTGCTGCCTGAGGCAAACTTGTGAGGATGCGTTCCCCCCCCCCCCCCCACACACACACACACACAAACAGACACACACACACACACATTTGGAATGATCACACAGCACTGACAATTTACTCTGCTTCATTAATTGTTCTCACATGACATGCTGCAGCTCAACACAATAGCACACTGGCTGGCTGGCTGGCTGGCTGGCTGGCTGCGAGTCTGTGACAAACAAACTGCTCACCCTCAGCCAGCCTACTCTGACTGCATGCTATTAGTGTAAACTCAGTACAAAAATGCTGGCCCTGTACTCTCTGCGCCTGATGCAAATGTTTCACCTTGCTTAATGAGAGAACCGGCCCTGCGGAGACTCCCTTGGTGGAAATGTTGAATCGAAGTATCTGGATAAAATCTGTTTGAAATTGAAATGTATCTGACTTTGTATAGAGCCCATGGACATGTATGAGCTCTAAACATCTTCTTGATGTGGGCACTATGCTCAACCAGACAAGATTTAAAGAGACTCTGAAGTGAGAATAAATCTCGCTTCAGAGCTCATAGTTACGTGCCCCTGCTAAACCGCCGCTATTGCGCCGCTAAACGGGGGTCCCTTCACCCCCAAACCCCCCACTGCAACACTTGGTCGCAGACTTGGTCGCTCCTGGAGGCAGGGCTAACGACTGCAGCCCTGCCTCCAGTCGCGTCTATCAGCGGCGCATCGCCGCCTCTCCCCCGCCCCTCTCAGTGAAGGAAGACTGAGAGGGGCGGGGAAGAGGCGGAGATACGCGCCGACAGACGCGCGTGGGGCAGGGCTGCGGCGGTTAGCCCTGCCCCAACCAGGAAGCGCTCCCCCGCTGCACCGAGGGGATTTGGGGGTGAAGGGACCCCGTTTAGCGGCGCGATAGCGGCGGTTTAGCAGGGGCACACATGCCCCTGCTATCTATGAGGTCTGAAGCGAGATTTATTCTCGCTTCAGAATCTCTTCAAGGCCCATGTAAACGCTAGATGGATGTCGCCTGACGGGGATCAGGATCTTATCCCTTGGGCGACATCGCTGGGCTGAGAGTGTACAGAATAAATCTGCTTGGCAGATTACTAGTCATCAGGAGTTTCTGTACACACACCAGAATATCAGCAGATGCCGGTATTGAATGCCGCCATAGCAAACTTTATTCTAGCATGTGTAGCAGGCTTTAGGATATCATTGAGATATACTATTAAGAATTGCTCAATAAAACACAAGTCCTCTCCAATACTTGGCATTTTGGTGGCAGCAATATTGGAGAACTGATCTTCTTCTATAAGATTCTAGCCTAGGTTTGGGCCTTCAAAGCTAGCAAAACTTTTGATTTGCTGCCTCATTCAAAGCGAAGCCACTACCTGTGCAGGATGAGGAAATTACTGTGCCACCATTCATCTGAAAGATACTTTATTTGTGTAATGATCCGCTCAGCTGTCTGCACAGACAGACAGCTGTTTGACCATTCCTTAAGTCTGAGGGCTGTAGGTCTCTGGAGAAGAGACCTGTCTTTGCTTTGCAAGTTTCAGACCTGCTCTGCTGCTGAGGAATTTGCATACATTTGTTATGCAAATTGCCTAGATGCCTCCTTTGAAGGCTGGCAGTATAAATACCATGTTCTCCCAGAATAATTTGCTGGTCATCCTTCATGGTTTGTTACTGATGAACTCTCCTAGAGTATCAGCCCTGTTTGTTTGTCAAAGTTTACCTTAGAGTAATTCCTTGGGACTGCACTAGGCAGCTCTTCTAGTGCAGTCAGGTTAATGTTTATCTGTATTGCCTGTCTTGTCTTGTTCTTGCGATTGCACTGTCGCCAGCGGTTGGCGATGGTGAATCGTTTGGTCCAGTACCTGGATCCCAGTTGCCCTAGCGTTAGTGGCAGTGGATCTCTCTAGTCTATGTCTTGAAGTTTTACCATAGCTGCAGTTGCTACTGGTTACTCCTTCTGTCTGTCTTGCCGTGTGGATCGCACTCGCTCTGGCGGTAAGAGCAGTGGATACTGCTAAGCCTATTCTTGTACTCGGATCACACTTGCTCTGGTAGAAAGGAGCAGTGGATCCTGCTAGCTCTGTTTCTGTACTTGGATCACACTTGCTCTGGTGGAAAAGAGCAGTGGATCCCGTTAGCTCTGTTTCTCTACTTGGTTCACACTTGCTCTGGTGGAAAAGAGCAGTGGATCTTGCTAGCTCTGTTTCGGTACTTGGTTCACACTCGCTCTGGCGGAAAGAGCAGTGAATCCTTCCTGTCCTATCCCTGAACCCGGATCGCACTCGCTCTGGCGGAAGAGCGGTGGATCCTATCTACCCTATTCCTGTTTTCCGTTTGTCTGTCTTGTCTGATACGAACGCTTGCTGTAGGCTCAGTGAGGTAACCATTTAGCAAGCGTTCACGTTCTCTATTTTCGTGTTTGTCTGTCATTGGTTAGTTAGGGTGGCTCGCTTATCACTGGGCGCCTAACGCGCAGTGATCGGGCTTAAAACGCGTTCGCTGTTACGAATGAGTGCGGTGTTCGCGTTTAGCTAGCGTTTGTTATTTTCCTTATCTTCTCATTGTTGTTTGCTGTGCCTTTGCTATTCTTGTACTCTGCTCTGTTCTGCCTTCTGTCACTTCTGGCAATCGCATCTCTTGCGATTGCGCTCCCACTCTTGTTTCTGCGAATGTGTGTTCACCGTCGCTGGGTGGCGACTAGATTGGGGGACACGCATTAATCCTGTCTCTGTGCTCTCTCTCATTGAGGGCTATTCTGCCCTGCTTGCTCCTGCTCATACAATACCCAACTGGCATCTGTGGCCGTGCAGAGGCTGTGCTCGTCTGCACTCCACTCCACAGCTCCAACTGCTGGTGGGAATTACCCTCTCCCGGTGCATTGCACCTAACCTGGGTTCTCCGAATTACACGATTGTGGAGGATTTCCGCTGTGTCAGCACGCATCTTGTGTGCTGACCACGGAGATTGAAACCCGCAAACGTTAGAATTTGAGCAGAAAACTGGACACACACACAGAGGCGCCTAGTGTTGTTGGGACCTTTTGCTGTTGTATGCTCTCCCACTTTTAATTGCCTGAGGGAGCAGGTGAATACCTGCGAAACGCGTTGCAACCTTTTGTGGAGTATGCCAATAAATTGTTTTGTTTCATTAATTGACAGTTTCTAGTGTCTGCTTATAGGAGGTAAGTCCACCACTGCCTCCCAAGCAATTTTAAAGTCTGTTTTTACTCTTCTGGCGCCTCTTTTCCTGTTCCTAGAAAACTGGACATGACTGGGCAGTCTGGATTCATCTTCTTATGATTATTATTATTTTGTATTTATATAGCGCTGACATCTTCTGCAGAGCTGTACAGAGTATATTGTCTTGTCAATAATTGTCCCTTAGAGGGGCTCACAATCTAATCCCTACCATAGTCATATATCTATGTATGTATCGTGTAGTGAAGGTATCTTAGTCTAGGGCCAATTTAGGGGGAAGCCAGTTAACCTATCTGTATGGGGTTTTTTGGGGATGTGTGAGGAAACCAATGTGCCCAGAGGAAATCCACACGGACACGTGAAGAACATACAAACTCCATGCAGATAGTGCTTATTTTTATGTTTAAAAAAGAACAAACAAGTAAATAAATAATTAAACAACCCAGCAGCGATCATAGCCCACCAACAGAAAGCTCTGTTGGTGTGCAGGAAAGGGGGGGGGGGGGGGGAAATCACTTGTGAGCTGAGTTGTACAGCCCTGCAGCGAGGCCTTAAAGGGAACCAGAGATGAAATAAAGAAAAGAACCGGCTCCCCGCTCTTCCGTCAGTCGGACTAGGAGCCAGTCTAGTGTAGGAGAAGTTTGCTCTTTGCGTATCTCTCCAGCAGCCGCTGGAGAGATACATAGAGGGCGCACTTCTTCGCGTAGCCTGGCTCTGATGATGTTAGTGACGGGAGCCAGTTCTCGTAGTTGCAGGCAGCGGTGGATGGCGGCGTGGGAGCGATCCGTGCGTATGGGGTTGGAGGAATCCTAAGGTATGTATAAAAGCTTTTCTTTATTTCATCTCTGGTTCCCTTTAAAACTGCATTGGCCTGAATTGTAAGAAATAGCCTGGTCACTAGGGGGGCCCGGTGTGACCTAGTTAGGGGGGCCAAAGCCTATGGTCCTGAAGTGGTTAAAGGACCACTATCATGAAAAAAGTATAAAATATAAAGCACATGTAAACACAAAGAAAAACGAAGTATGTTTCTTCCAGAGTAAAATAAGTTATAAATTACTTTTCCCCTATGTTGCTGTCACTTACAGTAGTTAGTAGAAATCTCGTGGAAATGACAGGTTTTTGACTAGTCCATTTCTTGTTGGGAGATTCTCAGTATTTCATTTATTCCTTACAAAAGCACTCCCTGGAAAGGATCTATACAAAGATGCAAGCTGCACCCCCCCCCCCCCCCATCTGTTTCCACACTATTCTGGCAGTTGGACTGAGCAACTGCCATTCATTAAGCACTTTTGAAAATAAGAAATACCAAAGAACCCCCCATGAGGAGATGGTCTAGTCCAAATCCTGTCAGTTCTGTCAGACACCTACTACATACTGTAAGTGACAGCAAGGTAGGAGTAAAGTAATTTATATTACATTTTACTCTGGGAGACATTTACTTTTTATGTATGAGTTTTCATGTATTTTAAAATTTAAAATGAATTCCTATAGTGCTCCTTTAAGCATACTGTGTGTGCTTTAAAAATACATAGCTGTCTGGAAATTGAAATGAAAAAAAAATAATGAAAAACATTAAATTACAAAAGACTTTCTGCAGCATGATTATAACATTTTAACAATAGTAATATTTCCCTTTAATCGCTCTGCAGAAGTGCGAGTTTCTGCATTGGGAAAGAACCTTTTAATTGCAGGTGAACTTGCTTTTCAGCTAACTGGCAATGCCTGTCTACTTTATCTTGTGTTATCCAATTTCTCAAGGTTTGCTTAACGTGTAATTCTGTGGCACAGTGATCTCTGTGTGCCGCGTATTGCAGAAGGCTGTCTGCTGGCTATTTCATAGCTGTGAATTTTTTCATTTGCATGCGTGTTTGCTGGGCAAACATTAATATGCTATTACTGAATAGACAGGTTGTGCAGGATACAGGTGTAGCTGTAACTTGTTTACACATCGGTCAAGGCTGACAGGCCTGTCTATATTGATGCAAAGGATAATGCATGCACGGCAGACAGGCACAATAATACAAATATGGATTACATTTGTGAAATTAGAAGTACAAATCTGTCTTAAAGGGAACCTTAACTGAGTATAAAAATAGAGTTTAACTTACCTACTGTAACGATCGGTGTAACACAGAGAGGATCTGATTACCGGTGATCTGCAGTATCACCGAGAATACAGATATATACCCGATTATTGATGATCTGCAGTATCACCAATAATTTAGATATATCTCTAACCTCTGGACACCTGAGTAAGATAAGTGTTTGGTGCAACTGTAATACTTTGAGGAGAGCACCCGTATCGAGGGTTCAAGGCAGTAAGAGATACTGCCCAAGAACAAGCTCCTTCCAATGGCCTGAGGCTCCCCAAGGGGAGGAGTCAGACTGAAAGTGGGAAGGACCAGAATGTGAGTGACACCAATGGTGGAGTGTCACTGACAGATCTGTGAACTATCTCTAAGCAGAGGAGATAGTTCTCGAGGTCGGACAAGCCAGGTCGGCAACAGACAGACAGGTAAGATACAGAGGAAGAGACAATACAGAGTCCTAAGGCAAGCAAGGTTTGGCAACGGAGTATCAGATATAGCGAAGTACCAAATCAGAGATCAGAAGAGAGATCAGGAAAGCAGAAGGTCATAACAAATAATCAACAATGTCTAGTCTATAGGTGTGAGCTCCTAGATCATCAACACCCTGGAACTAGTCTGAAGAATAACAGGATGGTAATGCTAATTCCTAGTCTTGGGTGTAAGCTCCGTAGTCATCAACACCCTGGAACTAGTCTGAAGTATAACAGAATGATAACACAGATTCCTAATCTTGGGTGTGAGGTCCTTGATCATCAACACCCTGGAACTAGTCTGAAGTATAACACAGAATGATAACACAGATTCCTAATCTTGGGTGTGAGGTCCTTGATAATCAACACCCTGGAACTAGTCTGAAGTATAACAGAGATAACACAGATTCTGACAATAAGGTCTGAGTGCTTCCACATAGTGATCGCAACGGCAGACAACCAGAGAATGACCAGCACCCAATATATATAGCAATGCGCTCTCCAGCGCCTCCCCTAAGTGCTGGACCAATGGGAAGTGGTACTGCCGTCAGCTGACCGGCTTGGTCAGCTGACTCCCTTCTGGCTGTCATATAAGCTCTGCCTCTCAGCGCGCGCGTGCGTCCTTCTGAACCTGTGTGGACTATCAGTCCCAGCCACACCAGACATGTGATGTAAAGCACCCGCCGCGCTGGACACGGAAACCGCTGCACCGCTATCAAGGCATGCGGCGGTTCCTCCGCGTTCGGCCATACTACTAGATGTAGGCCTACGCGTGCCAACCGCCGCGTTGGACGCGGAATCAGCTGCCTTGTTCTGAGTACACGCGGCGGCTTTTCCGCATTTTCTCACACCTACGGCTTCTACTGGCCCCGTGCAGACGTCCTGTGTCTGCGCCAGGACAAACCAATCCTCCGGTCCCCCGCTATAGTTTCTGGCCAGTCGGTTGCAACTGTGGCCCTGGCTGCACGCGTCCCCGATCACGCTAGGATATTCCAGGCGATGGGAATGTGATCAAGGATGCGCACGACAAGGGCCACGCAGTTGTAGTGGCCACCGATTGGCCAGTCGCCTGGAAACAAAACTAGCTCGCTGCGGGGGACTGGAGGATCGGTTTGTCCTGGCATGGGCACAAGACAGCTGCAGGGGTCAGTAGAAGCCCAAGGTAAGTTAAAAAAAATTATCCTAAGTTAAAGTTCCAATTAAAGAGGTACTGTAGTGAAAACAATGTAATGAATAAAATTGCTTATTTTTATATACAATATTTATTCAGGCCGGAGACCCTCTTGAGCAATTTTAGCCACACTCTGGAATCACCAGCGTTTGCCGGCGATTCCAAAATCGCTATGCTAATGAAAGTCAATGGAGGCCATCCTACAGGAGCATTTGCAATTTGTCAACATTTCATTTTCAGAGCGATTTCACAGGGGAAAGCAGAGCCTAAAACCGCTTTCCCTGAAATTGCTATGAAATCGCTCCGCTTTAAAGTGTTTGAGACTGTTTTACGATTGCAAGTGGGTTCCAGGTATTATAAATTATTTACAAAGTGTTTGCCCATTGTAAGATCTTTCCTCACCCTCTGTGATTTATCACAGGTGACATCGTTAGTAGTCTTCTCAGTTGATCTCGTTTATTTATTTACTAAGAGTTCTAAAGCCGGCACAAATAAGACCTGATCTCACAGAATGCGCCCAAGTGTGGGGGAGGCGGGGTGATTGCCCATACCAAAACAGCTTTGTGACATCACTGGAGGGCAGTGCTACATACCAGTGTACAGTAATATATAGATCAAGGAAGAGTTGTGAAAAAAAAAACAGAAAAATTGCCATAAAAGTATATATCCTGAATAATTTACTGCTTTCTACTATATGTCACTACAGTGTCACTTTAACACAAAATAGTTAAAGAGGAACTGTAACCAAGGATTGAACTTCATCCCAATCAGCAGCTGATTCCCCTTTTGCCAGGAGAAATCTTTACCTTTTCTCAAACAGATCATCGGGGGGCTCTGCATGGCTGATATTGTGGTGAAACCCCTCCCACATGTGATGTCAGCACCTAAGTACTGACATCACACTGTGGGAGCCTTGTTGCATTGTGGGAAATAACAGCTGTTTCCAACTGCCATAAAAGCAGCATCTCCTTTCACAGACATCACCTGCCAGCAGTAAAGATGTCACCAGCAGGGATAAATTTCAGAATGTAAATCAGGGAGAGGAAATATTTTACAATGGGCAAGTACTATTTAAATCATTTATAAATCATTATTGTAAAAATTAAGTACTTTTTTTTTCATTTCATTATTTTCACTGCAGTTCCTCAGGTGGACCACATCTCTTTGTATAATCTGAGAAATCAATTGTTATAACATATGTTTTATATTTCCATTTGTTTTTATTTACCGTATATTTTTATGTCATCCATGTCTCTCTAGCATGATGATCTAAATATGCAGTTGTTTGAACGGAACTGTTAATATAGCACTGGTTGGCTTTATACATAGCCGTTTGAATTCTTTATTATTTGCATTTTTTAATTGCATGGCATTCATTATTTATTTGTTTGCTACCTTTATATGTATTTACTTTTTTTTTTTTTATTATATGAATTGGATCATATTTATATGAATAGTATTGGCTACAATCTCCCCCTCATTGCTGCTCTGCGCGCAGGCTGTAATCTGTGAGATCTGCCGCAATGTAACTGACTGGGACAGGAAGGAGACGGGCACCACGTAAACTGTGCAGGAAGCTGCAGAATGCCGGGTACTGTAATGAGCGACAGAAAGGTTACACAGGCAGGCTGCAGCCGCTGCACACATTGCTAATGTTGGCTACTCAGCTGATGCGACGTCACTCGCTGACTGGGGATGTGGGGAGATCCGGATTCCGGCCCGCTGGCGGTGAGCGCTGCTAGCGCGTATCAATAAAATAAATGTATAAAAAAAACAAAAAACACTGCAGCTGAGCTGGGGGCGCCCTTGGGGACCTAGCGCCCGGGGGCACTTGTCCTACCCCGACCCCCCCTAGCTCCGCGCCTGGAATATATGGATTATGGAAACCTCAAAGATGTTCTTGTATATACAGTACACCTATATAATTAATTACATTTGGCTGTTTTTAAGTTTATATTTCAAATGTTTTTATACTCTTCTGGGACATGAACTATAAATAAATTAATGGATTTACGTATCAATTATTGCTTAACCATTTTCTGGCGCAGCTTGTTAGACACACATTTCTTTAGGGTGTTCTAGTTAAAGGAAACCTGCCATGAAAATAAGCTGATGATATAAACAATTGTAGCTATCCACCTACTCCTAAAAATGACTTTAGAATAGCTATTTTTTTCTGTTTAAAACCTGTAAAAGTAGTTTAAAGTGGATCCGAGATAAACTTTTACCCATTGCATAATTGTCTTCCTTTAGTATAGTTTATAGGGTATTCCTCAAGCTAAATACTTTTTTTTTTGTTTTAACAATAACAATAACATTAATATTTATATAGCGCTTTTCTCCCTGGGGACTCAAAGCGCTGTGACCCTGCAATATGCAGTCTCAAAGGCTAGGGAAAAGAGGTGAGTTTTTAGCCGTTTTTAAAGCTGTCCTGAGAAGGAGCCTCTCGTACTGATTGTGGAAGTGAGTTCCATAGAGTAGGGGCTGCATAGGAAAAGGCCCGAGCACCAAATGTTAAGTGTATCCTGGGAATAACCAGCTTCATCTTGTTGGCAGAGCGGAGGGTGCGTGGAGGGGCATAAAGTTCCAATAGATCCGCTATGTATTTGGGTCCCATGTGGTGTAGAGCCTTGAATGTCATCAGGCAGAACTTAAAATTGATTCTCCACTTTACTGGCAAACAGTGAAAAGTTTGCAGTACTGGGGTGATGTGTGAGCTACGGGGGGCATTGGCTAGGAGTCTGGCTGCAGCATTCTGTACTAGCTGTAAGGGGCGCAGAACCTTATCTGTAGATCCGATGAACAGGGCATTGCAATAGTCTAGGCGAGAGGATACAAATGCGTGAACCAGGGCAGGTAGGTCTTCAGCTGGGATAAGGTGTTTGATTTTCGCTACATTTCTTAGATGGAAGAAGGAAGACTTGACGACCGCTGATACCTGCTGTCTGAGTTTTAGATTTCAATCCAGGATCACCCCAAGGTTTTGCACAGAGTCTTTATACTGTACAGTATCTCCCCCAATTGCTAGTTTGAGGTGGTGAGCATTTTGAACTTTACCCATCATGTGTGGACCACCTACCACCAACACCTCTGTTTTGTCAGAGTTCAGCCTTATCCAGCTGTAGTTCATCCAATTTTGTAAATCCACTAGACACGCATTTATGGATGCTGATGGGTCTTGGGTGCCAGGCTTGAAGGACAGATACAGTTGTGTGTCATCCTAGGCCATAGTTCTGGATTATCTTGCCCAGTGGGAGCATGTAGACTGCAAAGAGTAATGATGATAGTACAGAACCCTGTGGAACTCCACAGGCAAGTGGCATTGAATTAGAGTAGTGTGTGCCCAGACATACTTGCTGTGTCTTGCCAGATAGGAAGGTCTGAAACCAGCTAAGAACAGTACCCCTTAGGCCACAGTAATTCTTCAGTCGCTGGATTGTATTTCATGATTCACAGTATCAAATGCTGCAGACAAGTCAAGAAGAATCAGAATCGAGCAATCACCCTTGTCCCTTGCAGTAAGTAGATCATTCATTACTCGGACTAATGCCGTTTCAGTGCTGTGCCTTTTCCTGAATCCTGACTGAAAAGTATCAAAGATGTTATCTGTAAGCCTGGCTTCTAGCTGGTTGGCGACTGCTTTCTCGATAACTTTTGATAGGAATGGTAAGTTCGCCTCAAGTCTGTAGTTGGTTACAGAATCAGGATCTAGTGATGGTTTCTTCAAGAGGGGTTTTATGATTGCTTTCTTTAGTTCTTCTGGGAAAAGTCCACTTTGCAAGGAGCACTGAGTGATTTTGTGAAGTGCTGGCCTGATCAGCTCTGGGCACTGCATTAAGAATCCAGTTGGGCCAGGATCCAGGTCGCACTTAGTGGGGCAGAGACTTTGTATGAGAATTCCAAAATCTTCTTCACTCAGAGTGTCAAAGACTTGCCATGGTGGTACGGTAGTAGGCATATACAAAGTCCAGTGGTCAATTGATGTTGGTGTAATGCTGGCACGGATGGTAGACACCTTGTTTGTGAAGAAGGCAGAGAATTCTTCACACCTTTCCTTGGAGAATGTGGTTGGGGCTTTAAGGCAGGAAGGATTGCAGAGTGATTCCACTGTGTGGAAGAGTTGAGCAGCTCTGTTGTTGGCTGTAGATATTTTGTGCGAGATAAAGTCTGATTTTTTCTTGGTTATTGCTTGTTGGTATTGTCTGAGGTGTTGAACTAGGCTAGATTTGTGCTCCTCAGACCTTGATTTACGTCACTGCCTTTCTAGTCTGCACCCTTTCTTTTAATACTCTAATTCCCTATAAACTAAACAAGCCTCGCCCACAGCTCCTTTTGTGCCTTGGCACTGTAGCAAGGGCTTATGGGAGCTTAGTCTGGGCAGGAAGAGGAGGAGGTTACTGGCCATTAATTTCAGAGGCAGAGGGGATGAGGGAGGAAGAAGAGAGGGGACTGAATTTACACACAGGCAAGCTGATAGCATCTCCAGCCCTCAGCCTGTGACAATGTGACAAACAGAACATAGCTGCCCTCATTGTATCACAGGAATAAATAATCATAAACTTTTGAAGCTGTTTGCAGCTAAATATGCTGTGTAAACTATTTAAACTTTAGATAAGATGTATTGACAAGTTACTTGTTATAGTTAGTTTTTCATCTCGGATCCACTTTAAATAATTTATTGTCTCAGCTTTATGACACAGTCTTTCACACAGCATCACCCAGTATCACAGAGCTAAAATATATGAGCTAGTAAAAAAAAATTGTATCCATCCCCTGTACTCAGAGGCTGTTCTCTACTAGGAAAATGTTTTATGGCTTTAAGCCCTCATCAGTGAGGGTCACTCTGTAGTCCAACTACTATAGGTCCTGACTGGAGACAAATTGTCATTTGCAGATCTGAAAGGTTTAAGAGGAACTGTAGTGGTCAATATAACATTATGAATATATATATATATAGCCAGTGTTTGCCCACCGTAAAATCTTTCCTCAACCCAATTTACTTTTTGAAATGCATTACAGACGGCAACATCTTTAATACTGGCAAGTGATCTCTGCGAAATGTTTGTTTACTGAGAGTTCTGAAGCTAGTTCAAAATATACCTGATCTCCCAGAATGCTCTGGGGAGAGGGGTTTAGAATGCACCATACCAAACAGCCTAGGCTAAGGTACATACAAATATACAGCATTATAAAATTATAGGAGCTGTTTCTGATGCTGAAACCAGGATCTTTAATGTTAAAGTAGGTATCCTGGATATTTTAAACTACAGTGGGATGCGAAAGTTTGGGCAACCTCCTTAATCGTCATGATTTTCCTGTATAAACCGTTGGTTGTTATGATAAAAAATGTCAGTTAAATATATCATGTAGGAGACACACACAGTGATATTTGAGAAGTGAAATGAAGTTTATTGGATTTACAGAGAGTGCGCAATAATTGTTTAACTAAAATTAGGCAGCTGCATAAATTTGGGCACTGTTGTCATTTTATTTATTCCAAAACCTTTAGAACTAATTATTCGAACTCAAATTGGTTTGGTAAGCTCAGTGACCGCTGAACTACATACAGAGGTGAATCCAATTATGAGAAAGAGTACTTAAAGTGAACCTTAAAAAAAATGAGTTTTACTCACCTGGGGCTTCTACCAGCCCCCTGCAGCAGTCCTGTGCCCTCACAGCCACTCACTAATCCTCTGGTCCTCCGCTGCCAGCTAGTTTCGTTTTTGCCGACAGGCCCGTCAGGACTGGCCATGCGTAGCTTTTTCCGCATTCCCGACTAATTAGCGCTATTGCAGGCTGCAACGCGCACAAAAATACGCGTTGCCGCATATCTATGCGTTCGTAATGCGGCAACACGTATCTTTGTACGCGTTGCGGCCCGAAATAGCGCTAATTACAGTCGGGAATGCGGAAAAAACTTCCCCGTGGCCGGGCCTGTCGGCAAAAACGAAACTAGCTGGCAGCGGGGGAACCAGAGGATTAGTAAGTGGCTGCGAGGGCACAAGACTGCTGCAGGGAGCTGGTAGAAGCCCCAGGTGAGTAAAACTCATTTATTTTTTCTGGCTTAAGGTTCACTTTAAGGTGGTCAGTTGTAAGTTTCCCTCCTCTTTTAATTTTCTCTGAAGAGTAGCAACATGGGGGTCTCAAAACAACTCTCAAATGACATGAAGACAGATTGCCCACAATCATGGTTTAAGGGGAAGGATACAGAAAGCTGTCTCAGATATTTCAGCTGTCTGTTTCCACAGGAAATGGAAGACCATAGGCTCAGTTTAAGTTAAGGCTAGAAGTGGCAGAACAAGAAAAATCTCAGATAGACAGAAGTGACGAATGGTGAGAACAGTCAGAGTCAGCCCACAGACCAGCATCAAAGACCTACAACATCATCAATATCACGCTAGGTGCTATGTGGACCAATACATAATATCAGCTTGCTGCAGTACGGTGAGCTAGGCAGAATCTGAATCGGTAACAGGCTAGCGTCATACACGTTAGATCAGATGGCTGCAGTACAAAGGGCTAGGCAGAATCGGAGTCAGTAACAGGCTAAGGTCATGCCCGTTAGATCAGATGGCTGCAGTACAGAGGGCTAGGCAGAATCGGAGTCGATAACAGGCTAAGGTCATACACGTTAGATCAGATGGCTGCAGTACAAAGGGCTAGGCAGAATCGGAGTCGGTAACAGGCTAAGGTCATACACATTAGATCAGATGGCTGCAGTACAAAGGACTAGGCGAGAGAGTGGTCAGTAAAGGTCGTATCTAAGTCAGTCTGGCAGTCGCATTGAAATACAATAATGAAAGTAACATTGAAATACAATATGATCATCATGGAGTGATAAAGTGCCCAGCAAATCCAGCGTACTGATTGCTATCACGGGCAGTGAGCAACTGAATGAACAGAGCTTATATACAGGTGGAAAAGATCACAGACTAGCCTAGAAAAGGAACTGGCCAATCAGCAAAGGTTCCAGCAGAAAAGTGTTAGCTGACCAGTGTGTCAGCTGACACCCACTAGACCAGCCTCCTTAACCTAAAAGAACTGCTCTGGGATAGGCGCATCCCTGTGGGGAGGCTGGAGGAACGTACATGCTGAGGCACAGCCGCAGGGGTGCTGAGGATGCCGCTGCAGAAATCGGAAGAGGAAGCTTCCTGCAGCAGTCCAGTGCTGCCTGAGCCCTCGCTGGAACCATTAGCAGGTAAGAGCATTTCAATCTTGCTGCAGATGGAGTCACTGTGCATCGTTCAAAAATTCGGCACACTTTACACAATGAGATGCTGTATGCGAGAGTGATGCAGAGGAAACCTTTTCTCCGCCCATAGCACAAATAGAACAAATTGAGGTATGCTTAAGCAAATTTAGACAAGCCAGCTTAATTTTGGAATAAGGTGCTGTGGACTGATGAAACTAAAATTGAGTTATTTGGGCATAACAAGGGGTGTTATGCATGGAGGAAAAACACCACAGCATTCCAAGAAAAACACCTGCTACAGTAAAATATTGTGGTGGTTCCATCATGCCGTAGGGCTGTGTGGCCAGTGCAGGGACTGGGAATATTGTCAAAGTTGAGGGATGCATGGATTCCACTCAGTATCAGCAGATTCTGGAGACCAATGTCCAGGAATCAGTGACAAAGTTGAAGCTGAAATGGGGCTGGATCTTTCAACAAGACAACGACCCTAAACACTACTCAAAATCCACTAAGGCATTCATGCAGAGGAACAAGTACAACGTTCTGGAATGGCCATCTCAGTCCCCAGACCTGAATATAATAGAAAATGTTTTTTAAAGGGAAAGATAAGAGAAACATGACAACATACACAATTTCTTTATTTTCATCCATTATAGTTTTAAAGTAAACAGTGCTATTTAAAACACACACACGCACACACACTTTATTTGCTTATTTATCCTATTAAAATAATGTTCCTAGTATTTGTTTATTTATTTTTTTCACACTGAATACTATATTTTATTTAACTGTGTGCCTAAATTCCAGCATTAAAAATGGTAAAAAACAGAGGAAAGATCCGCAACAATGTCTCCACATGTAATCTTTATTCAGGATATATCCTGGTACAGCCAAAACCTAGTAGCTGATATGTTTCGGACCGAGGTCCTTAATCATAGCTATTTCACAGCTTTTGGTGCCAGACTTAAATCAGCAGGAGGGAAGGGACGCGGGCGGGTAGCGCCGATACGGAGGAGGCGGGGGAGCGGCGCTAACAGACAAGCAGAGGTAAACATTGTGCTGGTGACACGCTGCGTGTCGCCAGCACTGCGGGGGGTATAGCGGCGCACAGGGGGGTCTTGGAGGCACACCATGGGGCAACAGAGGCTGGTGTTAGTGTGCACAACCAGCCTCTGTGCCCCACTAGCATAATTAAATCCCACCTCGGGTTCTCTTTAAAAAGAGGAAAGAGCTATAGCAGGCGGGGCAGGGACCACCCAAATGAGGGCGGAACTTCAGAGTCGAGGTCATAACCCTGTCCCCGCCTGTGGCCAAACTCCTCATAAATTTGTAATACAAATACAAAAAGATAAAATCAAACAACAAAAATAAAAACATGAGGAGCAATGGATATACAATACATTCAAGTAACAATTGTAACTTAAAGCGAAACAATACATGCTGACATAGTAATAACAGTGCCTAACAGGATAGAAGAGATGATATGGGTTGTTAAAGGGGATTACAATTACCTAACCTGTAACTAACGCCACATCCCACCTAGCGTTAACCTCCCTAGCGGTAACCCCGAGTCAGGCTCGGGACGGAAATCCGCAGCTCTGAGCAGTAATCCCGAGTTGGATCCATCAGAGGTGTGGAATGTGCAGGGCTGCTGCAGATCTATCAAGCGGTATGATTTTTAGGGTCTGAAAGCTTGTGAAAAAATTGCACCGCTTTGGGAAAAAGAATCTGGAAATAATCATACCGGCAGGGAGGTTTTAAGTCCATGAGGGGCCCTGGTTCCCAGGTGAAAGATCCAGAAAGCCTCTCATTTGCGGATAATCATCTGAATGTCCCCTCCTCTTTTCGGCAGGAAGATCCTTTCTATATCCTGGTAAGAGAACCCAAACATGTCACCATGGTGAGCTGTACGATAGTGTTTGGTTACATTAGAAATATTTGAAGTGGCCCACCCCGCTCCCAAGTAATGTTCTGAAATGCCGACTTTTAAAGGTCTTGTGGTGCACCCCACATATTGTATGGCACAAATGTCACAGGCCACCATATATATCAAATTTTTTGGTGTTGCAGTTGATAAAATGTTTCATTGGCGATCTGTGACCATTCGTGAGGGACTCCACATACTGAGTTCTCCTGTGCAAGAGGGGAGAGCGTATTTCTATGAACCCTTGGTGGACAGCCACATGGTGGGAACGGTATGGGAGCTAAAAAGGCTAGGGGAAAGTATACTACCCAGTGTGGGTGCCCGTCTACTAGAAAAACTTATACCTCCTTGCACATAAGGCCGTAAATCCTCATCCCCTTCTAGAACAGGAAGATACTTGGCAATTACTTTTTTGACATTCTGAAACTCAGAGCTGTAGGTGGTGACAAAAACGGGCTTATTGCCCTGTTCACGATTAACTGCATTGCCTTGTATCAAATGCTCCCTAGGCATTGATGCGGCCTGTTTTTTACCTTCCGCAATAGTCCACTTTGGGTACCCCCTCTCTAGCAACCGCTGTTCCATCAAACGAAATTCAGAGTCCAGGGCTGATTCATCCGAGCAATTGCGGCGTGCCCTAACAAATTCGCCCACCGGAATAGCTTGGATTGTATGTGGTGGATGGAAACTCCTAGCTTGCGATGTAGAGTTACCTGCACACTTCTTATGGTAAGTTTTTGTTATGATCCTGCCCAATTCAGGATCTCCCGTCAACGACAAATCTAAATAATTAATACTCCTAGGATGCCAAATGTGCGTAAACTCCAAATTGCATGAGTTGCTATTGAGGTGTTCCATAAAAAATCTTATTGATGTCGACTCTTCTCTCCACACTACCAGGATATCATCAATGTATCTTCCATACCAACCGATCAGGTCCAGATGGCGCCCTCCACCCCCAAATATGTGGAATTCTTCCCACCATCCCATATACAAGTTAGCCAGGGAGGGGTAGAACTTGGCGCCCATTGAGGCACCACACCTCTGGAGGTAGAAGGCGCCATCAAACATAAAGTAATTCTGGGTCACTCAAGAGGAATTCAGTTGAGGCAGAAATTAAGATGGGATCTTTTGTATTTATTACTGAGATTTTTGTCATTGAGGTAAGCCACCTCATATTTTCTATTGTTTTTAAGTTGATTTTAGATGCTTTTATCATATCAGGGCGCCTCTTTCCCTTGTTGTTGCTAAGTATACCCCCGAACACAACTTGCCCGAGGGGTGGTGATAGATCACTAGTTGAGTCCCCACAGTGGACTCATTCTGCCATTTTTTCAAAAAGAGAGCGACCATCCTGCTGGTTCTGGATAGGACCGCCCCGAGTGGAGTCGTGTTTGTTGTCTCCACCTACTTCCTGTGGTTGGTTGCCCCCTGCAACCTCCCTTTGTGAGTAGTGCTTTTATTTAGTACCTACCTCCATTGCGTTTATTGACATATTGCACTACTGGGCTCCCGTCTTTTGTCTCCTGTGCCTTTTTCTACAGGGTGCTGAATCACCCCTACTACAATTGATCAGAGGAATGGGGTGGATGGATGGATCAGAACGCCTTGGCCTGGATAGGTAAGATAGGTAAGAAAATGTTGTACAACAAATGGGGGTCACTTACAATCTGGAGTGGGTGCTAAGATGAGGCTGCATAATTAAAAGATACCTTAGCCCTTAATAAATTCAGCAATTGATGTCGTGTGGGTGTGGCCACGCCTGCTACGTCTTCCCGTGGGAGTGTGCTCATACTCCTGAGGACATACTGTGGGCCAAACTCGCCGACCACTACATTGTATTGGGACATTTTGATGACAAACGGAGACAGGCCACAGTAGGTGCGGTAAGCCTACGCGCACCTCCCCACACGCACATTACTGAATTTATAAAGGGCTAAGGTATCCTTTAAAGGGGGTGTTACTAACTGCAGTCCCCATGTGGGGAAATGTCTATGTACTCTAAAAGACTGAGTCTTTATCTTTATGTTCATTTAAGGGGCTGTGTTGCAATCTCAAAACTGCATCATAACACAATGTCCTACTGTGAATCTAGCCTCAGTAATGAACATTCCGTACAGATCACCTGGCAGGATTAAAGATGTTGCCACAAGTGATACATTTAAGAATGCAAATCAGGGAGAAGAAGGATTTTTCAGTGGGCAAACACTGACTAAATAATCTATGAATGAATTTTGTAACAAATAAGCAATTTTGTTAATTGTGTTATTTTCATTACGGATCCTTTTTAAACTGGTGATCAGTCCTGCCCATTGCCGCAGAGGAATTTTATTCTATTCCCATGTACAGCTTCATCCCTTGGATTGTTCTATTCCCGTGTACAGCTTCATCCCTTGGATTGTTCTATTCCCGTGTACAGCTTCATCCCTTGGATTGTTCTATTCCCGTGTACAGCTTCATCCCTTGGATTGTTCTATTCCCGTGTACAGCTTCATCCCTTGGATTGTTCTATTCCCGTGTACAGCTTCATCCCTTGGATTGTTCTATTCCCGTGTACAGCTTCATCCCTTGGATTGGTGGGTTTCCTCATATGACCTGCTCACTTTTTGCCTTGACACATTTCAATTGGATTAAGGTATTTTTATGTTGCCATTCCAGAATATTATTATTTTATTACTATTATTTTTAATTTATATAGAGCCAACACTTCATGTTGCAGCTCATTATGCTCTTGGCCCACTGTTAGATGTACAGTATTTCAGGTACACAATATGCTTGATTATTTAAAAAAATATTTTGTGCACTGCATTAACAAGGATAAGGAGTTTGTAGCACCGATCCAGTCCTTGGTTTATCAGGGAAACTGTAGGCTTAAAGTGAAGCTCCAGACTAAAAATCTACTCAGCAGCACTCAAAAAGGCTTGGTGTTTCTTTAACAGTTTCACAGCATCAGAACTTTGTTTTTCTTACCCAAGCCTCATTTTTAGCTGCACAGAAGAAAACTGCCGGGGCATTTTTCCCCTGATGCTGTGCAAACCATGATGGGATTTTCTTTTTTTTTTTATTTTGAATTTGACATTTGAAGCCTAGCACGCGCAGCTGGGAGGGGTGATCAGGACACAGGACAGTTGAAACTGTGTCCCCTGCTCCTTGTCACCTCCTTTTAACCAAAAAGGTGGCTGCCCCCATGAAATCACAAACATTTGCTTGTTCTTTTAAAACAGGGTGGGTAAGAGATTATATTACCTAACTATTGTAATTAACATAACTAATGTAACTTAATGACAGTATGTGTGTTTAGGCTGAAGTTTCCCTTTAATTTAACTTCTGTCTTGGTTTCCACCTGGCAAGAAATCTTGTCTACTTGTTTCTGTCCTCATCCTCCCTATGTTAGCTTTCCTGCAGGCCTAGTTCACAGTGTTCAGTTGCATTGCAGAATAATTCTGCATGTCAACTCACTGTCCATACAATTCTATGGGTCTGTTCACAGTACTGCGCTGTAATTGTTCATGTTAGTCTAACTCGCTGCATGCAGGCTTTGTATTAAAGTCTATGTCTAGTCTCCATTGCAGTTCACACTCATTATAACGTGTGTGCTATGCAACTGACCACTGTGAACCTAGCATCATACATCTTTTGAAGCAAAAATTAATGCAAGAACCTGTTTTACATTGAGGCCCCATTCACAGTGTCAGTTGAGTTGCAGAATTATTCTGCATGTCAACTCACTGCCCATATAGTTCTATGGGGCTGTTCACAGTAACAGATTGCGTTACTCTAACTGGCTGCATGCAGGCTTTGTATTAAAGACTATGGACAGTCTCCCTTGCAGCTAACTACAGTCTCCATCTCCTGCTAACTTCAGGGAAATATGGAAGCTTTAGAGATTTAGGCCAGGTTCACAGTGGTCAGTTTCATAACTCAAGCATTATAATGACTGTGAACTGCAACTGAGACTGGTCACAGTGGGAGGTTAAAGTCCCACGTTACAGCAGCCTGTAATGCAGCCCAACTCACTGTAATGAAAAATCAATGTGCTGTTCACAGTGCCCACGTTGCGTTACATTGTAACGCTACACGTTGAATGAAAGTGCAGCATGCTGTGCGTTATACTGGGCTTTAGCTGCGTTAGACTGCTTGCACATGCTCAGTGACTAGCCACATGGCTAATTAATATTCACTGCACTGTGCTGACGTAACCTGGACTCGTAGTGTTGTCCGGATCATGAATGATTTGTTCATTTGATCCAGATCTTTTTTGTGAGTCGAATCATCCAGATTATCACAATGAACGATTCGGTTCACAGTGGATGTCTGTCTGGAAGAAACAGGAACATACAGAATGTACAGTGCAGGGAAAGTCATGTCCTGCTAGTCATTTCACCCCCAGACTGCTTCCCTAGTAAAATGATTCAAATGATTTGGTTCAAAGATCCGGATCTTTTCAATGATCCGATTTGAATCATCCGAATCCTTGAAAAGATCCTGACTTCCCATCACTATCCTGGAGCTGCTGTTCTATCAGTAATGATAGAACGAAAACAGCTCACCAAGAGCCGCATAACTCGGCTCAATCTGACGTCCAACTTCAACACCACCATGCGTTTCGGGGCACGTTATGCGACCTTAACGTCCCCTAAAACACAACATCCAAGTGTGAAAGAGGCCTAATACAAAGTCTGCATGCAGCGAGTTAGAATAACACAATCCTTTACTGTGAACAGGCTCACAGAATTGTATAGGCAGTGAGTTGACATGCAGATTTATTCTGCAATACAAATGATTACTGTGAACAGGGCCTAAAGGTATCTGTATCTAGTGTGGTGAAACAATATTCATCCAGTAATTTCTACACCATAATTTTAAGATATATACAAAACAATTTTCTAATTATATCAAACGACTGGATTTCCTCCATGTAGAACAATATACCGGTAAGCATTTCCATGCCTGAAGATATTCACTTTACTCACTTAAAACTTATTTACCAAATTCAAACCGCAGGGTATTTGCTTTGCATTTACATTTCAATAAAAAGTACACACAATTACTCCAGGTGACAAACTTTGTTTTACCAATCTGGTCACTGATAACCACACTGACATCTGATAGTGGCATATAAAGAGGAGCTGTCAGCCATACTATCTCAGAAAAAAACCCACATATATAAGTAGATAAATATTTGCTCTACTTACATATCATATGTATTGCACTGTCCAGGTTTTGATTTTAGTGATTTTTCTACATTAAAAAAGAGAAAATCCTTCTTAGCATTCCCCATTTTAAGTGTGGCTATTTTTAAGATAATTCTTCTGATGACTGCCCTAGAAAGTGCATTGTCTCAGCATGGGAAATATTGGCCAATCAGAGAGGAACAGAGGTGTGGGAGGGGAAAACAGGAGGGAAAGAGGCTTCAGCCAATCAGGCTGCATTAGTTAAGTCTGAGGGGGAAAAAGAGAAACAAAAAAGGACAACTCAGCATGCCCTGCAACTTCCGTTTTGTGTACCACATTTTGTGTGTACCAAATAAGTCAGGTAAACTGGGGAATGATCATTTATCAACAAGAAAATGAATAGGGATTTTAACCTTTGGATTGCCTGGTTAGCATCCCTATTACTTGTTCACCAGATAAAAATAAAGAATTGATTTTTTATTTTATGTCCGACAGTTGCACTTTAAAATTTAAAGAGAAGCCTCAATAGGCCCGATGCACTAAACTCCGGTACAGTTGCTATGTGCAGGGAGTGCATGGCAAGTTTACCGTTACTAACACAGGAAGAGCACTGGTTGTTAACCCTTAGTGCCACGTGCATTACCCAATATAGCATAAAACCTCTTTATAATGCTTTGCCTTTTCCTTAGCTTTAAGGACTACCGAGGCTGTACTACCAAGGCTGTATTGTACATTATAGTTAATTTACTCCTCATTGAACCCTAACAGGACTGGTGTTTGAATGGGTGAATAACACACCCGTTCGCCTAAAAATTCAGGAGCTCTGAGGCCAACCACACTGCTATTGCCATGGCCCGCCCTCAGCGGCCACCTATCAGGATGCAGCTGCCAAGCTGGGGGCGGCCCATGGCAACACAGGTGATGGTGGCCACAGAGCTTTGGACTTCTTTGGTGGGGCTTCGAACAAAAACTTTCACAATGGTTTTGCCAGTGTGTGTGCCCATTTTACCGGTGGATGGGTAAGCAATTCACCCATTCAATTGCTGATGCTATATTAGGGTACAGAGAGGAGTAAATTAACTATAATGTATGTTCACTTTATGTCCTTTTTAAGAGTGTTCAATAAATATTTCCCACATGCAAGATTCTGTGAGTAACCGGAAGAAGAGAATGAAACAAAATAATAATGAAAGCGAAAAAATGAACTTTTTTTAATACCAACACTTCCTCCAAAGCAGACATACTGTAATTCCGTTCACCTGTCATAAAAATCGCAGTTTATAAGGCTCAATGTTAAATACTAAGTTCAAGAAGCAGGAGTAACTCACGATGGTTTGGCTGCGGCGGTTTGGTCAATCTGGGTCCTCCCTGTCCTTACCATTGCACGCAAGCACTTTCTTTACCATTCGGTACTTGGCTTAATTTCCTCATTGCACTTATCCTGGCACTGCTGCACTTTATTATTGGCTCTTCAATACTGTTATAACCTTACAGTTAGTCATCTCTTGATCATGGGTGTCCCTATACTGGGGCTCGCTGGTCTCCCCCCCTCCCCCCTGGGAATCCCCCCCCCCCTTCCCGCTCAGTAACATGCAATTAACTGTTTCCAGGCTTCAGCAGTGTACACTGAACAGGATAGGGTCTGTAAAAAAAACTTTCCATGTCAGCCTGAGTCTATGTAGGCGGTAAGTAAAACAAGGGTCTTATCCACTGTATATACTCAAATACAAGTCTACCTCGTGTATAAGTCGACTCCAATATTCAACCCTCTTAAGCTGGAATTTTTATTGACTCAAGTATAAGTCTACCCAGCAAAGTTAATGGCTGTGATTGGGGCTCAGGAGGGGTTAATGACTGCACTACAAGGAGTATTTCAGCCATTAACCCCTCCTGTCCCTTAAGTGCAGCCAATGACTACTTCAGGCCCCCAAATGCAGCAGTTATTCACCCCTTCCTTCCTCTAGCCTAGTATCTTTCCCCTGCCATGGGAGTGTCACTATTAGTACACACATTACTCAGTGTTGCCTGTGACTCGTGTATAAGTCTACCCCTATACTTTTATGACGTTAGTCAACAGTCTGAAGAAGGCTTACAAGCTAAACATTTACTGTTCTTCTTTTAAATTAGCTAATAAACTAGAGCTTGTATTTTACAGACAGGAAGTTTTACATTAGGATAAGAATCCTGATTCAAAGCTTCCAGTATGTAAAATACAAGCTCTAGTCTCCAGCAATGCTAAGCTACTAAGATAAGGAATCACACACACAGTGTTTCTGTCCCTCCTGTCTCTTCCTCCTCCACCCTCCCCTTGCTTGTAGAGTCACAGGCTGGGGGCTGGAATGATTTGTCTGTGATCTGTCCACACAGGAGCAGCTTGCTAGCAAGTGAGGATTAAAATATGCCAGCCAACTATCCAAGTACATCTGTAGGTATCTTTTCTTCAATAATAGTAGCACCATCATTTGGACAATCTGCTCTGCTCAAGAGCCCCTGTTTGTGATATCTACATTTGGTTCCTATCATTGCTGTACTAGTTAGCGCAAATTTTATCACCTGAAGTAGGTGGAAAATATCTAAAGCTCACCATACAAAAATCGATTTTGATCACCCAAATGGCTCCACCAGCCAGCTATCGTGTCCCCTTTGTGCCCACAACCCCCCCCCCCCCCCCAAAAAAAAAAATGAAGCTGGAGCACCTCTTCTTTTGACAAGTGTGTATTCAGTGTCTGAATAAAACACTCCCTTGTTTTCCTATTTGCCATATTGCATCATATTCACTTTATACAATCAGTTGGTATATATATTTATATATATATATATATATATATATATATATATATATATATATATATATATATATATATATATATATACAGTATATATATATATATATATATATATATATATATATATATATATATGTATATATATATATATATATATATATATATATATATATATATATATATATATATATATTTAGTGTTGTTGTGGGATTTGCTGCCTATGTAATCTGATTTGAATTTCATATACTCATATTTTCATTATTATTTCTTTTGGATTGGGAGGGCTCTGTATTAGGGTGACCAGGCGTCCTCTTTTGCCCGGACAGGTCCACTTTTTCTGACCTGTCCAGGGCATCCTGGCGGGTTTTAGAAATGTCCAGGTAGTGAAGAGCTGTTTGGGAGCCGAACGAGCCGGCTCTTTAAAGGCAGCCGAGCGGCCAAGCCAGAAGAGTCGATGCTTTCTAAAGAGCCGGAATTCCCATCACTAGACTGAGTCTCAGTCTACTAGACTGAGACTCAGTCTAGTGATGGAAATTCCGGCTCTTTAAGCATCGACTCTTCTGGCTCGGCCGCTCGGTTCCCAAAGAGCCGGCTCGTTCGGCTCCCAAAACGGCTCTTCATCACCGCTAACACACATCAGATCAGCGGTGAGCAGGAGATGGGAACCATCCAGACCGGCGCATAGCAGCCGCACGGTGGACTTTAAATGCTGGACGTGACTGATGATGTCACTTCCTGCATTTGAATTCACTGGTGCGCGGCTGGTGTGGCTGACTCCTATCTCCTGCTCACCGCTGATCTGAGGTGTGTTAGCGGTGGCAGCTGCACCGCAGGGGAGAACGAGGGAGGTATATTTAGGCAGCCGCACGTAGCATGGGGGAAAGAGCATTTTGTAAGGAAATCTCATGCCAATCTCATTCCATTTGTGGGGAATACGCTGCCAATCTCATTGCATTTGTGGGGAATATGCTGCCAATCTCATTGCATTTGTAGGGAAATCTGCTGCCAATCTGATTGCATTTGTGGGGAAATCTGCTGCCAATAAGGTTGCATTTGTGGGGAAATCTGCTGCCAATCTGATTGCATTTGTGGGGAAATCTGCTGCCAATAAGATTGCATTTATGGGGAAATGTGCTGCCAATAAGATTGCATTTGTGGGGAAATGTGCTGCCATCTCTTTGCATTTGTGGGGAAATGTGCTGCCAATAAGATTGCATTTGTGGGGAAATCTGCTGCCAATAAGATTGCATTTGTGGGGAAATGTGCTGCCAATCTCATTGCATTTGTGGGGAAATGTGCTGCCAATCTCATTGCATTTGTGGAGAAATGTGCTGCCAATCTAATAGCATTTGTGGGGAAATCTGCTACCAATCTCATTGCATTTGTGGGGAAATCTGCTGCCAATCTCATTGCATTTGTGGGGAAACCTGCTGCCAATCTCATTGCATTTTGCGGGGAAATCTTCTGCGAATCTGATTGCATTTTTGGGGAAATATGCTGCTAATCTGATTCCATTTGTGGGGAAATATGCTGCCAATCTCATTGCATTTGTAGAAAAATATGCTGCCAATCTGATTCCATTTGTGGGTAAATCCATTGCCAATCTCATTGCATTTTGTGGGGAAATCTTCTGCGAATCTTATTGCATTTTGTGGTCAGCCGGCCCTCCACCATGTGGTCTGGAAAAAAAAACGGCCCTCCATGCCCGCGTAGTTTGACAGCACACTGCTAAGGTCTTGTATATTTGGCCCCACCCTTGACCACGCCTACATGCTGTTGTGATCGTCCTATTTTTTGGAAATCTGGTCACCATACTCTGTATATACTTTTACCTTATTTGACAAGCATCTTTTAGGCCTCCTTTCCATGGACTGCTGGTAGGCAGTGAAATCCCTCTCAAACTCTCTCAACTGCTCACTGCTGCCTAGTAACTGCTCGTTGCTGCATGATAACTGCTTACTTCTGCCTGGTAACTGCTTGCTGAGCAAACAGCTCAACAGTTCGTGGAAATGAGGCATTTCTTTGTATTCACCATCCCTAATACCTGCTGGTGATTTTCTAAATTGTTTTTATTGCTGTGTAATGAACTTTCTCAATAAAGAATACCTTTCATTATTTTGGACTAGTTTGGTGCTGTTGTGGGTACTTTTTTTTGCATCATCATTGTATCCATCTGATCATATGTATATGACCTTTGGCTTGCTAACTATGAGATTGCAAATTATGCACTAATCTTTGACTTGTCCACCCTAAACCTTTGAGGCACCTACACTTTCACTGGGTTTTCCTGGACTGCCTACTGCTTGGGTAATGTACATATCCGCTTCAGTGATCCTATACCTTTCACTAACCACCACCAGCAACATTTCACTGCTTAGCACTTTATTTCTGAACCCGGGTTCAAGCACATTCTGTGTCTGCTTGTACAGTTCACAGTATTGTTTAGGTCATTTAGGGTAAGTACCAAATCATTTATACTATATTTAAATGAATTTATTTTTTCCTTGACATTTAGGAGTTGTACAGCAGAGTAACCAAGCAGCTCAGGGTGACCCAAACCACTTGGAGTGTATAGGGGGATAAGAGAGACCGAAAAGCCCTCCTACTAATAAGCAATGCTTGGTGAAATTTGCCTTCTTGTAACATAAGGTAATTTGCAATAATTCAGCTATAAGTGAACATATGTGGTTACCCACAATGCACCACTACTGAATATGCAAATGATCCCTTTTTGCCCCTGTAAACAAGGCAAGCACCCAGAACCGCTTGCCTTGCTTACAGGGGCGAAAAGGGATAATTTGCATATTCAGTAGTGGTGAATGGTCAACACATTTTTTTCCAAAGTACAGCAAAAGATTGTCAGAGCTCCTAAACAGGCTGCAAATGAAATGAAACCAACAGAGGTGTGCAGAGCACCCCTGGGGCTTAAATACACACCTTGAATACAAATCAGATGCAAATGATGCACTAATCCCTAACCTAAATATTTAAATGAAAACTGATAAACATGAATGCAGCTAGCCATAAGTAGACTTACATTTTTTGTATAACAGGAGATATTGGCAGCGCTTCCAGATACAGGCAGCACCCGAATTGACCAGCTGCATAGATGTGCAGACAGGGGTGGTATCAGAAAATGTTGGCCCCATACTAGGCAAACATGCTGGGCCCAGAGCTGGGACAAGGTCCTTCAGCACCCAAGGCTGAGACACCAAAGTGCGCCCCTCCATCCCTCCGCCCCAGCCGTCACACACTGATTGCTACTAGACTAAGAGGCGCCCCAGGGCCCCCAACCTCCCCAATACCTTAATCTCTAGTTATCTGACTTGCAGTCACTGCCATGTATCCCCTTTTCCTATTTCTTTCTGCTTCAAACACAATTGGGAATGACAACTGAATGAATTGTGCGCCCCCTCCTACACTGCGCCCTGAGGCTGGAGCCTCTCCAGCCTCTGCCTCGGCCCGGCCCTGGCTGGGCCCCCCTCACATGGTAAATTACAATCTTTGAAGGCCTGAACACACTAACCTCTGTGCGTCTGCTTTTCATGCGCTCCCATGCCTGGAAACATTCTGCATATACTCAGTTCAACAAGACTGTAACTGTGCTTCCGCAGAACGCTCTTAGCTATGGGAGCACAATGGAAGATGCGTACAGCCCAGAACAATGCATGCGCAGTGCCCAGCTGGATTATGCAGACTAAATAGGAGCAGATGTGAAATGTATCAAGGGTATTGATGAACTGCAGAAGGCTGAAAGGAGACCCAGGTAAGTAAAAATCCTTTTATCCCATTTGTCTCAGGTTTACTTTATTCACTAACTGACTAAGGTAACTCCTGGATGAGCCTCCAGGCACCTCTCAGCCCACTAATGGGCAGCCAGAAGGATAGATACAGACTGAAGCTGGGGCCTGTGTGTGGCACTGTTTGCCAGGCCCCAGAGTCACTCAGGCCCCATACAGCAGTCCCCCCTGTGATGCCCTGAAGGCGGCCCTGTGCGCAGAGCTCAAAACACGGGCAGATTACACAATTTGCATTCAAAACAGATGCAGCAAAGGAGGGCATTAGCTTCAACACACAGTATGTGCACAGATCATTTTCTTCTAGAGTCTTCCACCACAATGACGTGACCTCGCGGAAGAGACCTACCCGCTACACTAACAGTTAAAACATAATTCTTATCAGGGGCTGCTAGCTCCTTTGCTGTATCTGTTTTGAATGCAAGTTGTGTAATCTGCCTTGTTTTGAGCTCTGCACATCTATGCTGTTGGTAAATTCGGGTGCAGCCTGTATCTGGAAGCGCTGCCAATATCTCCTGTTGTACAAAAAAATGTAAGTCTACTTATGGCTAGGGGCAGCACGGTGGCGTAGTGGTTAGCTCTCTCGCCTTGCAGAGCTGGGTCCCTGGTTCGAGTCCCAGCCAGGGCACTATCTGCAAAGAGTTTGTATGTTCTGTCCGTGTCTGCGTGGGTTTCCTCCGGGCACTCCGGTTTCCTCCCACATTCCAAAAACATACCGATAAGTTAATTGGCTCCCCCTAAAATTGGCCCTAGACTACAGTACTTACACTACATAATATAGACATATGGCAATGGTATGGATTAGATTGTGAGCTCCTTTGAGGGACAGTTAGTGACAATATATATACACTGTACAGCGCTGCGTAATATGTCGGCGCTATATAAATACTAAATAATAATAATAATAATGGCTAGCTGCATCCATGTGTATCAGTTTGCATTCAAATATTTAGATTAGGGATTAGTGCATAATTTACATTTGATTTGTATTAAAAGTGTGTATTTAAGCTCCCAGGGGGGCTCTGCACACCTCTGTTGGTTTCATTTCATTTCCAGCCTGTTTGGGAAAGCTGCCAATCTTTTACAGACCCTCAACTGCCTCTCCCCACCAAGTTAATTCACTCAACCTCACTAGCCCAGCACCCTCACCTGCCTCTCCCTAGATATCTCCCTGAGTCTCCATCCAGCACCCTCAGCCAGCCTTACCCCACATACAACGTCCTCTTCCCAGCTAGCACCCTTAGCCTTCACCTAGAACCCTCACCAGGGGCGTAGCAATAGGGGTTGCAGAGGTTGCGACCGCATCGGGGCCCTTGGGCCACAGGGGCCCTGAAGGGCCGTCCCTCAACTGCAGTATTAGCTCTCTAGTGGTCCTGTGCTCATAATAATCACTTCTATAGATACATTGAATAGTGGTAATCATTAACAGACTGTTCCCCATCCCCTTTTTGCACCTCTGACACTGTAGTTGCCATTGGCAGATTTTGGTGCGCCGTATTAATTGTTATGTATAGAGTGCTTGGGGGGCCCCATGTAAAACTTGCATCGGGGCCCACAGCTCCTTAGCTACGCCACTGACCCTCACATGCCTTACCCTTACCTGCCCACACAACACACTCAGCTAGCCTCACACGTCGTCTCTCCAGCTAGCACCCTCAGCCTCCACCCAGCACCCTCACCTGCCTCTCCCTAGCTATCTCCCTGAGTCTCCATCCAGCACCCTCAGCCAGCCTTATCCCACATACAACTTCCTCTTCCCAGCTAGCACCCTTAGCCTCCACCTAGCACCCTCACATGCCTTACCCTTACCTGCCCACACAACACACTCAGCTAGCCTCACACGTCGTCTCTCCAGCTAGCACCCTCAGCCTCCACCCAGCACCCTCACCTGCCTCTCCCCAGCTAGCACTGTCAGCCTCTACCCAGCACCCATACCTGCCTCTCCCCATCTAGCCCCCTAAGCCTCCAACTAGCACCTTCACCTGCTTTACCCCACCCTCACTTGCCTCTGCCCACCCAGCATCCTCCGCCAGCCTCAACTGCTTATCCCCAACTAGCACCCTCAGCTTCCACCCAGAACTCACCTGCCTTACCCCCACCAAAAGTGTGTATGAGGCCTTGGCTTGGGCCCACTGGGAGCGATTTTGCTGGCAATCTGCAAAGGGCTACACCAGTGGAACCCAATGAGGGTGGTTTCACTTGTAGCGGAGCGATCGAAAATCACTGCATGAAGCCATTTGGGAGCAATCCCAGAGCGATTGCATAAACTGGCTGCAGAGCCTTATCGCGATCCCACTGGGAAATCGTGGTGAAATTCCGCAATTCAGGAAATTGTGTACGCTTTGCAATTCCCCCATAAAGCACTCACAGTGGGTCCATAGCATTTAAGTTTTTTGGGGGGGGAGGGACAGCATGATAAAAAAAAAAATCTTGGATATTGCCTTTTAGAGTTTCCTTAAATTCAGGCAGTCTGCTGAGAAACTTAGCCCTGGGCACCAGTGGACATTTCAGCATGACAATGACCCAAAACACACAGCAAAAGTGGTGAAGAAATGGTTAGAAGACAACAACATTAAGGTTTTGGAGTCAGGGCCGGCCCTGAGCGAAACCTGATTTTTGTGCCCCCCCCCTTCAGCCTCTTCCCACATGCGCACACACCCACACGTACGCTCACACACATGCACAAGCCCATATGCAATTCACTTTTTCTCCTGAGATATCTCCTAGGACAGTGGTTCCCAACCTTTTTGACGTGACACATCACACCAAATGCTCAGATCTCCGTGACACATCACATATGTATAATAGAAAAAATACTATTAATAACCACGAAATGGATGGAAAGAGTGCTTTATCCTGAATACACTTAAAGGACTTCCGAGGCCAAAATCTGCCCCCAAAATGTAAAAAAAGTTAACTACCTGCATGACTTTGTATGGCACGGAGGACGCCGTCCGCGCCCTCCGTGCCGTTCCGCCGGGTCCCCGCCTCTCACTATGACCCCGAATGGCTCCCGACCCCACGGCCAGGGTCGGGCTCTGCTGCCTGTATAAAGATGGCCGCCGGCCCTGGCCGCGGCTGCGCACTCCGCATGGCCGCTACTGCAGCTGCGCAGCACTAGGGCCAACCCCCTGATCCACGCAACAGGCTCTTTCCTGTTGCGTGGATCGGGCGGTTGGACCTAGTGCTGTGCAGCCGCAGTAGCGGCCATGCGGAGTGCGCAGCCGCGGCCAGGGCCGGCGGCCATCTTTATACAGGCAGCAGAGCCCGACCCTGGCCGTGGGGTCGGGAGCCATTCGGGGTCATAGTGAGAGGCGGGGACCCGGCGGAACGGCACGGAGGGTGCGGACGGCGTCCTCCGTGCCATACAAAGTCATGCAGGTAGTTAACTTTTTTTACATTTTGGGGGCAGATTTTGGCCTCGGAAGTCCTTTAAAAATGAAGGCTAGAACCTTTCAGGAATATTAATAAAAACAATCAGTGGGACAGTTAGCCGCGTCTCCCCCCCCCACCCCCATTTACAATTTGCACTGACAATTTGCTCCACGCGTTATAGCCGCAGTGCGCCCCCCCCCCCAAAAAAAAAACGCCCTCAGACTCAGTATAGGTAGGTAGCCAGGTATAAGTGCCCCCAGTATAGGATTTCATGTGTAGGTGCCCTCAATATAGGTAGCCAAGTATAGGCGCCCCCAGTACAGGAAGTCAGTTGAAGGCCTCCATCCCCCTCCATAGGTACAGTAGCCAAGCATAGGTGCTTCCAGTATAGGTAGCCAGGTGTTGGTGCCCTCAGTATAGGTAGCCAGCAATAGGTGCCCCCAGTATAGGAAATCAGGTGTAGATGCCCTCAGTATAGGAAGTCAGTTGAAGGCCTCCCCCCATAGGTAGCTAGGCGTAGGTGCCTCCAGTATAGGTAGCCAGGTGTTGGTGCCCTCAGTATAGATAGCAAGCCATAGGTGCCTCCAGTATAGGAAATCAGGTGTAGGTGCCCTCAGTACAGGTAGCTCCGGTCGCTCAGGTCAAAGGCCGGCTATGTTTGGAGTGGCCAGTCAGAGTCCTGACTTGAATCCAATTGAGAATCTGTGGAGGGAGCTAAAGTCATGTGATGGGAAGAAGACCCTCCAACCTGAAAGATTTGGAGCTCATTGCTAAAGATGAATGGGCAAAAATACCTGTGGACTGGAGACATGCAAAAAGCTGGTTTGCAATTATAGGAAGTTTTGCATTGCTGTAGCCAATAAATTATTTTTTATTGAGTAATGAGAAGGGTATGAATAATTTTGGACTAGACACTTTTTGCTGAAATATAAATAAAAGCTGAGAAATGTTTTTTTTTTCCTCCCACAATAATGCATCATGTACACCATCTAATTATATTTTGGAAGATGCCTATGTCATTTCCTGTCAAAAAATTACTTGCTAGTTGCCTAAAATAGAGTGACCAGACGTCCCGGATTGCCTGGGACGCGTCCCGGATTCGGGGTCCGCTGTCCCAGGCTTAATGAGGTCCCGGGAAACGTCCCGCTTTCAGCAGCGGGACGTCCCGGCCTCGGGACTCTGGCCACTCTCTCCTCAATGAACTGGCAGCGGCGTCTATAGACGCCGTGCCAGTTCATTGCCTGCAGCCCCGCTCCAGCCTCCTCTTCCGGTGTCTGTTCCGACACCGCCAGAGCAGAGCAGGGCTACGGCAAGATGGCTGCCGAAGCCCTGTACTGGAGACCTATTTGTGTCTCCAGTACAGGGCTTCGGGCGCCATCTTGCCGTAGCCCTGTCAGCGCGGGAGACTGCAGGAGAAGTAAGACGGTCCCAGGAGCAGCGCGCCAGAGGCCGGAGACTTCTGCCAGGTGAGTAAATCAATGCTTTCTTTTCCAGGTGAAATGTTTGCCCGCATTGTTTCTTTTCCAGGTGAAATGTTTGCCCGCATTGTTTCTTTTACAGGTGAAATGTTTGCCCGCATTGTTTCTTTTACAGGTGAAATGTTTGCCCGCATTGTTTCTTTTACAGGTGAAATGTTTGCCCGCATTGTTTCTTTTACAGGTGAAATGTTTGCCTGCATTGTTTCTTTTCCGGTGAAATGTTTGCCCGCATTGTTTCTTTTCCGGTGAAATGTTTGCCCGCAGTGCGTTTCTTTTCTGGTGAAATGTTTGCCCGCAGTGCGTTTCTTTTCTGGTGAAATGTTTGCCCGCATTGCGTTTCTTTTCTGGTGAAATGTTTGCCCGCATTGCGTTTCTTTTCTGGTGAAATGTTTGCCCGCATTGCGTTTCTTTTCTGGTGAAATGTTTGCCCGCATTGCGTTTCTTTTCTGGTGAAATGTTTGCCCGCATTGCGTTTCTTTTCTGGTGAAATGTTTGCCCACATTGCGTTTCTTTTGTACTGACATGTTGCCCGCATTGCGTTTATTTTGTACTGACCTGTTTGCCCGCATTGCGTTTATTTTGTACTGACATGTTTGCCCGCATTGCGTTTATTTTGTACTGACATGTTTGCCCGCATTGCGTTTACTTTGTACTGACATGTTTGCCCGCATTGCATTTATTTTATACTGACATGTTGCCCGCATTGCGGTTATTTTGTGCTGACATGTTGCCTATTGCGTTTATTTTCTGGTGTCCGGGGTAACCGTTACTGCATTTATTATTTAATGGTCATAGATGGCTATGTTTGCTGCTTTGTGGTTACGGTATACTATTAGCATCACACAGTTTCTGCACACCCATGATGCAAAGTCTCGTTTGTCCACATCATGGCGTAAACACTGCTTTCTTATGCCTCGCTGTTACATCATTACGTTAGCTCCGCCCATACAATGTCATGGCCACGCCCATTTTTGCACGCGCCGCAAGCCCCCCCCCCCCCAGTCTTTGCCGCTGCACGCTCCTCAGTCCTCCCCACTTTTCCCCCCTACGCCCCCCTCCCCGTCCCAGGTTGGACCCACAAAAATCTGGTCACTCTACCTAAAAGTAACTTTAAGTAAAAATTTGCCAGGGGTATAAATAATTATGGGCAGCTCTGTATGTAAATATATACATATATATATATATATATATATATATATATATATATTATTATTTTTTTCCTCTCTCCCTATACAGTATATTGCATTTCTGGCACAGCAGCACACAGGAAGCAGCGGCAGCCGGGTGACAGCAGCATCCCAGCGTCTCTTACATCCCGTCTCCCCGTGGTGATGATGCGAGGATGCTCTGGCTGGGTACCTGCACACCTGTCCATCCTTGCGGTCGCTAGGCGGGCTCGGCCCTGCCCCCTGGGCGGCTCTGGCGCAGGCGCAGTTCACCCTACCGCAGGCAGGGGGCGTCAACATGGCGGAGGAGTGAGCGGTGTCTGCGCTGATGGTCATCATCATAACAACGCCAGCCAGCTGCAGCCGCCGCCAATCATCCAGTTACCCGGCGAGCGCCAGAGGAGTCCCGGCTGGCAGGAGGGTGATGGAGGGCGCCTGGTCCCGGAGGTGTCAGCAGAGCCCGGCCAGCGGGGATTAGCCGGTGCCTCGCTGCAGGTGTCTCTCCGCTGGTTGCGGCGGGCAGGGGGGGGGGAATCGCTGTGACTCAGCCCGTTATCTGGAGGATTGTGCCTAGGAGCGGCCGCCCGGCATCTGTGAGCGCAGGAGGAGGAGGAGGGCAGCCCGCAGCATGATGGCCAGTGACAAGCCGCTGGCGGACGCCCCCGGGGCTTCGGGCTCCTCCATGGTGCTGCCCGGAGGGGTCATCAACCCGTCTGTCCCCATCCGCAACATGAGGATGAAATTCGCCGTCCTCATCGGCCTCATCCAGGTCGGGGAAGTCAGCAACAGGGACATTGTGGAGACGGTGCTCAACCTGGTAAGAGGATGTCTGTGCAGAGCTGCTGCCTGTCACCAGCAGATCCAGCTAGGGCTGCCTGCCTGTGTTACACACCATAGTGATAGGGGCTGCCTGCCTGTGTTACACACCATTGTGATAGGGGCTGCCTGCCTGTGTTACCCACACCATTGTGATATGAGGGCTGCCTGACTGTCACCACCAGATCCAGGGAAAGCTGATATGGGGGCTGCCTGGCTATGTTATCCACACTGTAGTGATATGGGGAGCTGCCTGTCAGCACTAGATCCTGGCTTGTATGAGGGCTGCCATGTCCACACTATAGTGATATGGGTTGCCTGCCTGTCACCAGCAGCTCCAGGGAAGGCTGCTTGTATGGGGGTTTCCTGCCTATTTCATCCACTCGAAAGTGATATGGGCTGACTGACAGATCCAGGCTTGTATGGGGGCTGCCATATCCACACTATAGTGATATTGGAGCTTCCTGTCACCACTAGATCTAGGCTTGTATGGGGCTGCCACATCCAGACTATAGTGATGTGTGAGCTGCCTGTCACTAGATCCAAGCTTGCATGGGGGGGCTGCCATATACCCACTATAGTGATTTATGGTGGCCGTGCACTAGATCCAGCTAAGGCTGCTTGTGTGGGTGGTGCCTGCCTGTCAATACTAGATCCAAGGAAGGCTGCTTGTATGGGGCCTGCCTGCCATATCCACACTCTAGTTTGAAGATAATGGTCTGCACTACATCCAAGTATAAATCGGCTTTATTGAAGATACACACTCTAGTTATATATGGGGAGATGCCTGTCAGCTCTAGATCTAGGGAAGGCTGCGCACTAGTCTACTTTAGGGAACCCGGCAGGAAACCTCATAGGGAATAGTTGTCCAATCACAGTACCCTCTTACAGTACAAAGCGTTGTGATTGGACAAATAGTGTGGGTGTACAACCTGTTGGAAACCTAGCCGTTTGAGAGGGTGCCATCCACCTAATCACGCTAGTGGAATTTACCTATGAGGTTTCCTGCTGGGTCCCCTAAACTAGACTGGTACTGAAGGCTGCTTATATAGGTGGCTGCCTGTGTATCATTTCCACAGTATAGTGTTGTGGGGAGGTGCCTGTCAGCACTAGATCCAGGAAAGCTTGGCTATATGTGGGGGCTGCTTCCCTGTCTTATCCACACCTGGAGTTAATGGAGGCTGCCTGTATTGTCCCGCTACACCTGGGGGATGTGGGGAGATGGCTGGCTGGTACCTCCATATCCAGGGGATATGGAGGGCTTTCTGCCTGTTTCTGCTACACCTAGAGAATATGAGGGTGACCTTTCTATCATATTCACACCCAGGATGCTGTTTATATGGGTTTGTCTTGCACTCACCCTAAAAGGAGTTTCCTTCCTATCCCACCCACACTTGAAGGTTTGGGGGCTGTTTGCCTGGCTTATTCCTCCACATCCAGAGAGGGCTAGGAGCTTTGCGGGACCCCAACCTAAAGGGGAGACTAGTTATACAGGGGGCTGCCTGGTACATTCACACCCAGGAAAGGCTGATGGATATGTAGGGGATGTCAGCCTGGTGCCTCCACTTCTGGGATGTATTTGGGGGGGGGGGGGGGGGGGGGGCGCTTGCATGACTCCTTAGCTTGTTATATAGTGGTTTGGCCTCTTGCTTGTTACAGATTTACATTGGGGAGCTGCTTGGAATAGTCACACGTTGTGAGGGCTAGTTGAGTTAGGTGCTTTCCTGCCTGACACATTAATACCAAGGAAATGGTGGATAATACAAAAAAGGTCCCCACATATGGAGGGTGCCTGACACTTGAGCACCTAGGGGTGCTGTTTAGCTCATAAGCACTTTAGGGGGCTGGGTAAATTTGCCTTATACCAGAGAGAATCGGGATGTTGGGGCTGCCTCACACCAGAGGAAAGCCGGATGTGGGGACCGCCTGTCACATTTGGGGATGCCGTAATGTCAGCTGTCCTCTCTACACATCCTGCTGCTGTTGTCCTCCTCAATCACCGTCAGCATCTATTATTGCTGGAGGGGGGGATTCCGGGGATTGCATTGTGCTGAGCCTTTGCAGAACCTTATTCAGCAAGAGTTAAATGCAGCTTCGTCAGGAGTGCCCTTGCTGTGTGCAGGCCATACTGTATACATCATGCTGCAGGATACCCCACCCCCTCCCAGCATCAGGTGTTCATCTATGTGGAGAATCTTGGATTTTTAGTGCATTTCTCCTTCGTAGATCCCTGTCAGGGGGCTATGAAAGCATTATCATCAAAGGTGTGCAGTTGCTGTGTATAGGTCATGCAGTGTAGTAGGATAGCCTCATTCCTTTCCATTTAAAATGCGTTGCATCTTTGTATTCATTCCATTATATTATGTGTTTAAATATTCCATTGAGAGTTAAAATGAGTATAATTAAGCAGGTTGTTTGGTTAGGCCCTACAGTGTAGAGCCAGTTAAAGAATACAGAAGTAATTTCTTTGACTGAAGGAAGAATGATTAACGTAAGGCGTTATTGGACAGTTTTTAACCCAATAGGGTTTAAGGCCAGCATCCCCAGGTTCAGCTGCTTTATGTGGCCCATTCAGTTTATATATACACCATACCTTCCTTTCCTGTGGTGAAAGCTGATATGGCAAAGCCTAGATTTACACTGCTTTTGTCAGTAAAGGTTACTGGGGCCTGTAGCACAGACTACACCATTCTTGTCCAGCACTGGGCCATGTGGGGGATCCTAAGGTCTCTATTAGCATTGCTTTGCACACAATTTGATTAATCAAGGGTTAACACCAGCATTCTCAAGGGTGCAGTTGCTGTGAATGGCCCATATGCTGTGGTATTAAATGTCTTGGAAGCCATGTACAGTCTCTCTCCTTCTCTCCACTTACATGTCTTTAAATATATTTCACATTGCGGCTAGCGAAGGAGACCCCAGAGATTTAATGCAGCATTGTCATTGCTGTGGCCTCTGCAGGCGAGGACGGGGTTAACGGTGGCTGGTGTATCTGATCGCGCATCTGATTATCCCTGAAGATTAGGCGCCAGGGCTGCATGGAAACCTGTGCTTGACATTACTTGTGTCATGCCTGAAACGCAGCCTTGCCTCCCATATCTCACGTTATAATAGGACAAAGGCTCTGAGGGCTCTGCCTAGCTTGAGACTTTTTTAATTGTAATCAGTTGATTGTACCCTGAAGCGAGGCTTCAATCCAGGGCTGTGCGTAGGCCCGGCTCGTGTCCTTGCATGAAGAGAAGCCGACAGTGAAAGGAAATCTTCACCTCTCAGTGCCTTTCACAGGATTCTAAATAGTCGATCTTAAAAACACGACTGGCACATTGTGAGGATAACGCTTAGTACCCAATATGTGGGCCTAAGCATTTCAGTTCACCTTCAGTCTACAGGCCTCTTATTGATGTGATTTTTTTTTTCTTCTTATTACTATTATATAATTATAGTGTAATCTTAACAAAACCGGCATTACCACATGAAAATGCTGATACATAGAAAAAAAACGTATTTCTTTCCTGATAAATGAGATTGGCAATGGGCTAAAATACTAATATAGGTGTCTTAATGAATTGCTAGTCAGAGGGGGGATTCTGGTTTGCTTCCCAGATGATATGGTCCCTTTGAGTCACGATGACCTAGCTTCCCCTCCCCCATCGTCACCGAATGACTGAATGCAAGGCAGCCTCTGGTGCTATGGTGTCAACACTCCATGCACAACACACAAGGCCGGCATTCAAATTGCAGAATCATTTTACTTCACTTTATGGCAAAGCGAAAGGGATTTTTTTTTGCCCAGATTGATTATACTGTATCATGACTTGTCTTCTGCAACACAGGGCAGCCGGCATTATAATAATCCTTACAGCCAAGGCTTTAAAACTGCTTCATTAGCGCAGTCTTAAGAATGGAGTCGCACACAATTGAAACTAATGGATTAATCCAAAAGCCATGATATACCCTGAATGTCTTCTGTGTCTTGTGGGGTTTGCAGCGGTCATTGTGGCCCTTGTAAGGTGTAAACTCATGGATGGGGAAAGGGTTCATGGTTGGAGCAGCTCATCATTTCATTTCAGCGCTGCGTAATATGTTGGCGCTTTATAAATACATCTTGAGATCCAGCAGTTTGCCTCTGCCTGCTCTCTGCTTCTTTATTTGCATTTGACCTAGTGCGTAAAGCCTGCAACTGCAGTGGGGGAAAACAGAAGATTATTGTAATACGTACACACTGCTTGAATGTTTAAACGCTAATTCCAGGAAGAATATTTTAGTTTTGTAAAAGGCTTAGAAAATGTTGGCGTTGTTGTTTTTGACTGCATCCCTGTGCAAGAGAGTTAACTTCACTTCCTGTTACTGCAATTTCTATAAAGCCTTGTGGCTTTAATAAGAAAATGTGTAGTCCTAGGACATCAGTAAGGCCCCATTCACATTCAAACGCTAGCGCTTTTTAAAAGCGCTAGCGTAATGAAACCCTATGGGCCCGTTCTTGGGCGATTAGCGCTAATTGCCGCGAATCGCCCCAAAACGGGCAAAAACGCAAACGCGTCGCCTGCACCATTTTCAGGCGATTTCCCAGCAATCGCGTTTCAGTGCTACAGAAGCGTAACATCGCCACAGTGTTCAGTGATTTTTTTTTTTTTTTTCCACGTGAAATTGCGGAAAAATCACTCCTGCAAAACGCAGACAAAAATCGCTGGCGTTTTGCAAGTGTGAATGGGGCCGAAGAGCTATTTAGGGATCCTAACTCTTCCATACTCTACAAAAAAATATTTTGGCTGGTGCAGTGTCTGTCATGCTTAGAGATTTAGCCTCTTCCTGTTTGGGCAGGAACTGATGGAAATGTTCACAGAAGAGGGCAAAGGACAATAATAGAGAAGCATAAAAGTGCTAACCTAAACCTTTTTTTTTTTTTTTTTTTTTTTTTTTTTGTTTTTTTGTGATGAAATCACTATACACTAGGCCTCACCTGACATAATGTTTCCATATAACTTGCTTTAAATTACTGATGAGAGAGGTATCAGAGTGCCCAGCTAACTTTAAATCTGGGGTCTCCGGTGTGTCGTCCCTTCAGTGTGCTGCTAGGACACCTGTGTAGAAACATGTCACTTCTATCTCAGGACCCTCCTCGCCATGAATTGTACATGACTTGTGGCTAGCTTGATGCGTTTTAGGCACTGATTATGTGTAACTAGCTCTAGAACCTTCATAACATGTCTGTATTTAAGAGGATGATTTGCCAACCCTGATCCTGCTGTCAAGGGGGATGGCAGAAGAGGTATGTTACACTACTGTATATGAAAGCGTTATGGTTTGGGGAGGGGATTGATGCCTAGTGAATATCATTAGACGTCATTCTAATATACTTGCAAAAATAAACTTTTTTGTTTTTGGAATTGGGATTTAAGTAGTAATATACCTAAATGAACTGTGTTGCTGTGGCATTTTTCCCGATCATTATATGTTACATTTGATTAGTGTTAGCTGTCAAGTTTGCGGGGCGGGGGGGGGGGGGGGGGGTTTCGAGGAGGAAAGAGGGTTTCATTATATTACAGCTTGGCTACTTTTTTGTGTTTTTGTTTTCTCTTTCACTGTGATTATTCTTATGTTAAACAAAAGTTCACCTTCTTAAAACAGAAGGTATTTGTGATTATTCATCTTGGAGTGAGCATATGCTGTCTCCCACAATGCATCACTGTTGAATATGTAAATCCTTTATTGTTCCTGTACACCTCCAGAACCGCTGGAATGCAATGGTGTGTCAGCTTGTTAATATTACAGAGGCAAACTAATCCAACATGCATACAGACTGCTTCAGATTGGTTGATCCTCATCAGTGCATGGCATGGATTAATGTGGCTCTATGGCAGTGGTTCCCAACCCATGTGCCGCGACACATTCATGTGTCACGGCAGCTTCGGGTATGTGTCGCGGCTCTCTCGGAGGGGAGCAGCGCAGTGGAGGGAGAGCTGTGGGCAGCGGCGGTGAAGGGGACCATCTCCTCCCCTTCTCTCACCTTAGGGTGCTCTGCCTCCCACGCTCTCCCCTCCGATACTGTGTGTGTGTGGCGGCGCTTGACAGCGGGTGGGACTTACCTTCCGTGTCGCTCCAAGCGCCGGCCGGAAGTTCTGGTTCTGCAGCTGCTGCTCTGGTCTGGATCAGGCCAGAGTAGTGACAAATCATCCCGCGCCGGCGATGAGACCAGACGGAGACACGGAAGGTAAGTTCCGCCCCTCTGCCAGCCACCGCACTTCGTTCTGGAGGAGAGAGGGAGGGAGAGCACCCTGAGGTGCCGCTCTCCTTCCCTCGCTCTCTCCTCCTGGGGGGGGGGGGCACCTGGCTACATATACTGGGCACATATATCCCTGGCTACATATACTGGGGACATATACCGGGGGACATATACACCTGCCTACATATATCCCTGGCTACATATACCGGGCACATATACCCCTGCCTACATATACTGGGCACATATACCTCTGGCTACATATACCTGGGACATATACACCTGCCTACATATACTGGGGACATTTACCCCTGGCTACATATACTGGGCACATATATCCCTGGCTACATATACCGGGCACATATACCCCTGCCTACATATACTGGGCACATATACCTCTGGCTACATATACCGGGCACATATACCCCTGCCTACATATACTGGGCACATATACCCCTGGCTACATATACCGGGGACATATACACCTGCCTACATATACTGGGGACATATATACCTGGCTACATATACCGGGGACATATATCCCTGGCTACATATACCGGGCACATATATCCCTGGCTACATATACCGGGCACATATATCCCTGGCTACATATACCGGGCACATATATCCCTGGCTACATATACCGGGCACATATATCCCTGGCTACATATACCGGGCACATATATCCCTGGCTACATATACCGGGCACATATATCCCTGGCTACATATACCGGGCACATATATCCCTGGCTACATATACCGGGCACATATATCCCTGGCTACATATACCGGGCACATATATCCCTGGCTACATATACCGGGCACATATATCCCTGGCTACATATACCGGGCACATATATCCCTGGCTACATATACCGGGCACATATGTCCCTGGCTACATATACCGGGCACATATGTCCCTGGCTACATATACCGGGCACATATGTCCCTGGCTACATATACCGGGCACATATGTCCCTGGCTACATATACCGGGCACATATGTCCCTGGCTACATATACCGGGCACATATATCCCTGGCTACATATACCGGGCACATATATCCCTGGCTACATATACCGGGCACATATATCCCTGGCTACATATACCGGGCACATATATCCCTGGCTACATATACCGGGCACATATATCCCTGGCTACATATACCGGGCACATATATCCCTGGCTACATATACCGGGCACATATATCCCTGGCTACATATACCGGGCACATATATCCCTGGCTACATATACCGGGCACATATATCCCTGGCTACATATACCGGGCACATATATCCCTGGCTACATATACCGGGCACATATATCCCTGGCTACATATACCGGGCACATATATCCCTGGCTACATATACCGGGCACATATATCCCTGGCTACATATACCGGGCACATATACCCCTGGCTACATATACCGGGCACATATACCCCTGGCTACATATACCGGGCACATATACCCCTGGCTACATATACCGGGGACATATACCCCTGGCTACATATACTGGGGACATATACCCCTGGCTACATATACTGGGCACATATACCCCTGGCTACATATACTGGGCACATATACCCCTGGCTACATATACTGGGCACATATACCCCTGGCTACATATACTGGGGACAACTTGCTGTTTGTCATTATGTGCACTTACTGGTGAAAAGCTGTCTCTTATGTGCATTTAGTCTACGTGTCACGGAGATCTGAACGTTTGGTTTGATGTGTCACGACTCCAAAAAGGTTGGGAACCACTGCTCTATGGAGTAGGACTTGAAGCCCCCAGAGCTTTATAGTAATAGTTACTCAGTAACTAATAGGTTTTTAATGTGCTGTAGTGTAGATGATGTACTTGTTTTGTTTCACATCTAAGATAACTTGCACATATTTCTAAGATAACTTGCACACCTGCTTTTTCATCCCCTTTACCTGGTTAATGGTGCACATTTTACCAAACTTAATAAAATCAAAATGCTTGGATTTCTTTTTTTATTGGTGTTTTTTTTTTTTTTTTTTTAAACACAAAATTGCTGCTTACCTTTAACGTGTACTTGTTAATTCTACTTAGTTACATTTGCACATTTTCTTTAACATTGATAAAAAATAAATAGCTTTACTGCAACAAAAAGACTATTTGTAACAAGTGGAATAGGAAACTAAAAAGCAGATACATCACTGCTCATATGACTTATGGCATGATTCCCAAAATCTCCATTTACAAGTGCTGTAGAGCTGTCCAGTAGGTAGAGAATGAGCATCTGTCTTCCTCTGCTATTCTATGCTTGAAGCATCCTTTTACTGAAGCTAAGGTTTCAGCAGAATCAGATCTCTACCTAAGGGGTGTACAGATGTAGGCAGAATATTGCCTGCAGGGATCAGGACTAAATCCCTCAGGCAGCAGTTGAGGGCTGAGTGTTGTACAGACTCATCCTGTTACTATGAAGGGGGAGGAGTTATGGTGCAGTGCAAAACTGACCGGCCTCCAGTGGGAGAGAGGAAGTGAACAAAGTACTTGGGCCAAAGATCTGCCACTCTAGATCTCTCTGCAAGGCTGAACACACACTTGATTCTCATCATAGACTGCTTTACCACCCGAGAACCCTCTTGCGTGTAAACAAGGCTTTAGGGTGCCAATGTCCTCAGTCAGACAGGAACAGAGAAGATGGGACTATAATTCATTTCTCTGCGCTGCTCACTCAGAAGATGCAGAAGTAGTGAGGGCCAGAGATCGTAGCTCAACTTGTGACCAAAACTTTTCACCGTATAGTTGTATGATTTAATGAAAGCCATTGCATTTTGTTATAGGTTATTTGATTTCAGTCTGGCTATGGTGAAAGCTGCTTGGATACCTCTGTGTGACTGTACTGGCATCTTGGGGTACCAAATAACAGTATCATGCATTTTTAAGTGTGGTTTGCCTTCTTACAACAAAAGAAATGTGCAATAATTCAGCATAAAGTGAACATCTGTGGTTACCCACAATGCACCACTACTGAATATGCAAATTGTCTCTCTATGCCCCAGAAGCCAAGTTTCTTTCTTTATTTTTTTTTTCAATCCAGAACCGCTGGTGTCTAGCAAGCCCATAGCTTTAAATTTTACAGAGCCATACCAACCACACATGCAGACAGCCTGTTTTGGACTTTTGGTCCTCTTCCTGGCATGGCAGGGATTGATGAGGCTTTATGGGATGCATTTTTGTTGTTACTGTGTGCGAAGCCTGGTACACACAAAGGTAATGTCTCTCTCTCTCTCTCTCTCTCTCTCTCTCTCTCTCCTGACAGTTATAGTATGGACTTTGTTTGGCCAAGTTTGCATGTGCTGCTTGTGTAGAGCAGTGGGCAGGAAGGAGGGGTCCCTGCTGCCACTGTCACAGGAAGTACCTTCATTATCTCCCCAGGCAGGGTCAGTCCAGGACATGAGCCATGTACAGAAATCCATTCATTCATTCTCAATGTGGTTATAAAGGGTTAGGTCGGCGAGTGAGTTTAGACCAAAACGTTCTACTTTGGTCTCATCTGACCACATGACTTTCTCCTATGTGTATGTATTTTCCCCAATATTTGTTTTGAACTATGTACAGCGCTACGGAACATGTTTTCACTATATAAATAAAAAATAACTGTAGGCATGAGCAGAGAAATTTATGGTTCAATGTATTTAACCCTCTTGGCGGTTCATTTATTCTGCCAAATAGGCAGAAATATTTTTTTTTTGTTTTTTTTTGTTTCATGTAAAGCTACCAGAGTGGTAGCTACATGAAACACTAGAGGGCGCATGTGTCCCTCTAGTGCGATCGTCACCGGCATCAATAGCAAACAAGGGAACGTGTATATATAACGCGTTCCCCTGTTTGGCTTCTCCTGTCGCCATGGCGAAGATCGGAATGACGTCAGCCAACGTCCTGACGTCAGACGCCTCCGATCCAGCCCTTAGCGCTGCCTGGAACTCATTGGTCTGGGCAGCGCAGGGCTCTGGCGGGGGGCCCTCTTCCGCCGCTGCGTGCACGGGATCGCCGCAGACCGGCGGCGATCAAGCTGTACGCGCGGCTAGCAAAGTGCTAGCTTGCCGTACAGCACTTTAAATGGGGGCGAATCTCCCCACCAGGGGCTGAGAGATTCTCCTGCGCGGCATAGCCCGAGCTCAGCTCGGGCTTACCGCCAGGAAGGTTAAAGGACAACTTAAGCAAGAGGAATATAGAGGCTGCTATATTTATTTTCTTTTAAGTAATACCAGTTGCCTGGCTGTCATGCCTTTAATACTTTTAGCCATAGACCCTGAACAAGCATGCAGCAGATCAGGCGTTTCTGACGACATTGTCATTCCACCCTACTCAAATGCCATTGCTTATTCCTACTGCTCTAGTGCTACAACCCTCTGTGGGTTTCCATCTCATTTGCAGCTTTTTCAGTTCTGCCCACTCTATCCTTTCACACTCGAATCTTTTCAGCCCCTCTTTCAGATAATTTACTTGGTCTACCTCTGGGTCCCGTATTAGAGTGCACCTAATTGCACTTTAGCCTTGTTTGGGTGGGCAATAATTTCTGATCATCTCGGATGAATATCCAAAGTGTGTAGAGGTTGCCCACAATATTGCATAGCAAAATTGCAATCGCAGAAAATTAGGGACTTGCTGAATTGCAAGCCCTAGCAATTGCTAGTGGAAAAGAGCTCTTAGTGTGATATACATACTGAATAATGCTTAGTAAACTGCAAGCCTGTCACTCCAGCTATTAATAAAATGTCACCGTCAGGAAGTGAAAGCTGTTTTGTGAATCAGATCCCCATTACTTTCCTGTATTTATATTTATTTTTGGCTGCTCTTGAGTTTTGTCAGAACAAGCCAGCCTACAGGCAATGTAAGTGAATGCTATCTTGACAGTCCTGCAGTTGTTCCAATAAATGATTTTCTGCCTCTAACATGCTCCAGTAATTGGACTGGATGTGCCCTGCGCGTGTATTGAATATGCATTGTGTGTTGCTTGTCCAATGAGCGACGTGATGCTTTTATCAGCAGGAAACTAATCAGTGTGGAGAGCAGCTGCAGCAGCAGTGCATGCTGGGTAGGATGCTGCTACACAATGACGTCAGGAAATAAAATGAATCTGTACTGTGGCACCTTGTTTAGTTGAAATCTGTGAGCAGGAATCTGGTGTCGCTGAGAGTCGCCAGACAGCAGCTTCCCATAAAATGTTCATGACTTGCATTTGAGGCTTTTGTTTAAATGCATGGCTGTGATTTTACTTGAAGATAAACAGTAGTGAATTTTGTATATGCATTGACTATCTGAGGAACAGACATTAGAATGTGTAATTAAAGTACAGTGAAACCCAGGATTGAATAAGGCAAATTCTCAAAGTAATCATGTTTCGTGTAAATTAGAGCCATTACCTCTTAAAGGGGAACTGTAACCAAGGATTGAACTTCATCACAATCAGTAAGGGCCTGAGCCCACTAATGCAGTTGTGTCCGCTTCTGTCTGCTTTTCAGCATCAGCAACATTGATGTGTAACTGAAAAGCGGACACATTGGGCTCAGGCCTTTACTTATACCCTCTTTCCCATGAGAACTCTTTACCTTCTCTCAAGTAGATCATCAGGGGCGAACGCAGTGAATTCAGCGCAGGAGACTTGGGTGCACAGGGAGTAACTTTGGCGCCGTCAGAAGATGGAACTGAAGTTACTTTTAAAACACAATAATTGGCTTCCAGCAATTGCTGGAGGCCGAATTACTTCATTCCCCACCATCCATGGCGGCCTGGAGTGGGAATAGTATTTATTATGGCCGGGACTTGTGCAGCAGCAGGATCAGCCATATACCGGCTGTATACTGCGCCGATTCCTCTCGTACGCCATCAGGGGGTCTGTATGTCTGATATTATGGTGAAACCCATCCCACAGTGTGATCCTGTCTGTGAACCTTGTTGCAATGTGGGAAATAACAGCTTTTTCCAACTGCCAAGCGACCAGTATCTCCCTCTTTACACAAATAGATCTATCTATGCAACCTTTTTGCCTTGTGCATTGTTAGGGGGTGTGGTTATAGATAATGGCCGTTGGTGCTGTACAGAGGCATAGCTAGAAACCATGGGGCGCCATAGCAAAATTGTGCTTTTGGGCCCCCCACAAAAAAATAAGGCATCTCTGTGCCCTCCCACACACACCAGTTAGGAAGCCAGAGGTGACCCCCCAGAATTACAAACCCCCCAATATTGGTTAGCCAGAGGTACCCCAAGTATTAATTAGTCCTCCAATATGCATAGTCCGAGGGACCTCCAGTATTAGGTAGCCCCAGTATAAATAACTCTGTCCTTTGTGCTGCTTGCATTACTCTTCACCTCAGGGGGCCCGCTGAAGACCCCATTATCGCTGCCATTATTGCCATTGCCACTGGGCCCCCATTAGCTACAGGCCCCATAGCAGCTGCTATTGCTGCTATGGTGATCCCTACGTCACTGGTGATGTCTGTTTTTTTTTTTTTTCCATGTCTATGGCAGCCTCCATATCCCTCTCGCTTCAGTTGTCCTTTAAAGTGAACCTCCAGACTAAAAATCTACTTGGCAGCACTGAAAAGGCTTGGTTTCTTTAACAGTTTTACAGCATCATAGCTTTGTTTTTCTTACCCAAGCCTCATTTTTAGCTGCATAGAAGAAAACTGCCCGGATATTTTTCCCCTGATGCTGTGAAAAGCATGATGGGATTTCTGATCATGATCTTCTGATATGTTGGCGCAAAGTTTTTGAATTAAGGCGTGATCAGGACATAGGACAGTTGGAACTGTAACTCATGCTCCCTGTTACCTCCTTTCAACCAAAAAGATGGCTGCCCCATGAAAAGGATGGCTGCCCACATGAAATCACAAACCATTGCCTATTCTTTTGTTTGTTTAGGCTGAAGTTTTCCCTTTTAAGGAAATGCTGATTTTGTATTTCTCTTAACTTCATGCATTATTATTTTATAAACGCCCTGTATCCGTGCGGCCTTCTCTCTATAGCTTGTACCCTCCCCAAGGATAATGAACCTTATTGCATTTTTAGCAAGACCTCATAAGCTAGTCACACCTCGGCTTTGCATATTTTACACTTCATCAGCGAGGACTAATTTGGGAGGCTGAACAAGGGTTGTACAGCACTTCTAGTCAGTGTGTGTTAAGCAAAAATAGTGACTTAAAAAAGGTGGTGAAAATATTAGCCTTGAAAAGCAGCACGCTTAGACAGATGGCAGTTTAGAACGTGCTTCTAGACAGTTTAGTTTGATGTCTAACAATTATTTTACAGACACCGCTGCAATCTATTTTTTCCTCACATGCTTTACCACTGGAAGCCATTTGTGGTCTTGGTGGTTACAGTGCAGCCTGCAGATCTGTGCCTGGGAATTTAAAGCTTACTTATTGTCTTTATAATGTTGTAGATGTGCATGTTGAGCGGAGCAATTAAAGAGTCTGAAGCCTTAAAACAAATCTCTTTTTACTGGCCAGTCCTCTTCAGCAATAAGACCATAGCTGAAATGCTGCGTTCCCACGGCAGAGCGATGTATTTATACCCCCAAATCCTGGGGCAAAATGCCATGACTTTCCAGGTCGTGGATTTTGCTGCCCGGGGGAGGCAGAGCTTTGCTCTGTAGTAGCTCTGCTGGAGTCAGTCTCTGCCGATCTCCGCCTCTCCCCGCACCTCTGTGAAAGAAGACTGAGAGGGGCGGGAAGATGCGGAGATTGATTCCAGCAGAGGCAGAGCTACTGTGCAAAGCTCTGCCTCTACCAGGAAGCGAACCCCGAATTTTGCCCCAGGGATTTGGAAAGTAGAGATGGCCCAAACTGTTCACCGGTGAACGGTTCCTGGCGAACTTCCGTGGTTCGAGGAGAACTGCAAACTTTTCCGGAAGTTCGATTCGCCCCCATCGGGCATCATTAGGGTCAACTTTAACCCTCTACATCAGTCAGCAGGTACATTGTAGCCAATCAGGCTACACTACCTCCTGGAGCCCCACTCCCCCTTATAAAAGGCTGGCAGCGTCAGGCTTTTCACTCACTCTTGTGCCTGCAGTAATTAGAGAAGGGAGAACTGCTGTGCAGAGACTTGTAGGGAAAGCTTAATTAGGCTCTTGTAGGCTTCTTAGCTTGCTCCTTGCTGATTCTTATTGCTAAAAAAGCACCCCTCGACAGCTCTTTTGAGAGTTAATCTTGTTCTTGGGATCTTTGTTTTTTTTTTTTTTTTTTTTTTTGTGTGCGTGTCCCACAGACACTTGTGTTGCATAGACAGCCAGCATATTCAGTGACTACCTGTGTGTGTGACAGGTGCACATTGTAATACCCATCACTGCATATACCTACCTGTTGTTCACAGTGCACCCACCTACCTACGTGAGTGCACGCAGTGTGATATTTAATACCACCAGTCACTGTACGTGTGTGTGTGTGTGTGTGTGTGTGTGTGTGTGTGTGTGTGTGTGTGTCAGCTGCACATTTAATACCCACCACTGCATATACCTTCCTGTTGTTCAGTGCACCCACCCACCTACCTACGTGAGTGCACGCAGTGTGATATTTAATACCACCAGTCACTGTACCCACGTAAGTGCACGCAGTGTGATATACCACTCCGTGCATACCTGTTAACTGCACCTGTGTGACTGCACATTGTATTAGTCAAGTCAGTGCATACCTTTCACTTCACCTTCAACCCCGATATGGACAAAACAGGTAGAGGCAGACCCAGAGGAAGGCCACTCACAAAACACCTCATCTTCCGCAGCCACCAGCACTACTACAATCACCACATCCGCTGCATTTGACACTTTGTAGGAGTTATTTGGTGGGGAAATCACTGATGCACAGCCATTATTGTTACAACAAGATGAAGGCACTAAGCAAGTTACACCACCTCATATGTCTGAGTTAGGCAACACTATGGACGTAACGTATGAGGATGATGAAGTACCTGCTGTTGGTGCAGTTTTGGAGGTGTCTGAGGCAAGCGAAGCTGGGCAGGATGATTAGGATGACGATAAGCATGCCACGTGGGTTCCTAAGAGACGAGATGACCAAGGGGACAGTTCAGAGGGGGAGTCAGAGAGGAGTAGGAGGAGACGAGTTGCTAAAAGAAGCAGGGGGAGCTCGTCATCAGAAACAGCTGGTGGCAGTGTCCGGCACCATGTATCGCCACCTATGGACTTCCAGCCAACATGCCCTTCAACGTCAGCTGCTGATACCACCATAGTGCCATCACCCCAGGGAGGCTCAGCGATTTGGAAATTTTTTAATGTCTGCCTCAGATCAGAACAATGCCATCTGTTCTCTCTGCCTCCAAAAATTGAGCCGTGGAAAGGCCAACACCCACGTAGGGGCAACTGCCTTACGAAGGCACATGTAGAAAAGGCACAAACTGCAATGGGAAGAGCACCAGAGGAAAAGCAGCACATAAAAGAAAAGCCACCCTCCTTCTCCTCTTCCTCCTTCAGGTGCAGCATCTTCAGCCGCTTGCTCCCTTGCACCTTCACAGCCACCCACCCGCCTCTGACCTTGAGCGGTTCCTGCTCCTCTGCCCACAGCAGCAGTCAGGCGTCCGTGAGGGAAATCTTTGAGCGGAAGAAGCCAATGTCTTGCCCGGCGTCTGACAGCTGGCTTGGCGAAACTGTTAGCTCGCAAGCTGTTACAATACCAGCTGGTGGACTCTGAGGCCTTCTGTAAATTTGTGGCCATTGGGACACCGCAGTGGAAGATACCAGGCTGCAATTATTTCTCTAAAAAGGCGATACCCAAACTGTACCATGAAGTTGAGAGGCAAGTGGTGTCATCTCTGGCGCACAGCGTTGGGTCAAGAGTCCATCTGACCACGGATGCCTGGTCTGCCAAGCACGGTCAGGGCAGGTACATTACTTACACAGCCCATTGGGTCAACCTGGTGACCGCTGACAAGCAGGGAGTACGTGGCTGTGCAGCGGACCAACATGTGACACCTCCACGGCTTGCAGTCAGGCCTCCTGCCACCTCCTCTCCTCCTGCTAAATCCTCTTCGCTGTCCTCCTCCTCCTCCTCCTTGACTGAGTGGCAGTTCAACTCTACTGGTGCTGCGATCTCCTCCAGCTACACAGCCCCAGCTCCCCAGGGCCTATGCTGCATGCCAGGTACGATGGTGTCATGACATCTTAGACCTGTCTTTCCTCAAAGCGGAGAGTCACACTGGAGCAGCTCTCCTGGCTGCTCTTAACACACAGGTGGATCGGTGGCTGACCCCGCACCAGCTGGAGATCGGCAACGTGGTGTGTGACAACGGCAACAATCTCATTTCCGCTTTGAATTTAGGAAAGCTGACACATGTACCCTGCATGGCACATGTGCTGAATCTAGTCATTCAAATATTTTTGTCAAAGTACCCAGGCTTAGAGGACGTCCTGAAGCAGGCCAGGAAGGTGTGTGGGCATTTCAGGTGGTCTTACACGGCCATGGCACACTTTGCCGAGATTCAGCGAGGAGACAAGTTGCCGGTGAGGTGCCTGATTTGCAATAGCCCGACTCGCTGGAATTTGACCCTCCTTATGTTCTCTCGCCTGCTAGAACAGGGGAAAGACGTCACCCAGTACCTCTACAACTACAGTAGAAGGACACAGTCTGGGGAGATGGGCATATTCTGGCCCAACAACTGGACACTCATGTGAAATGCATGCAGGCTCATGCGGCCGTTTGAGGAGGTGACCAACCTGGTGAGTCGCAGTGAAGGCACCATCAGCGACTTGATCCCGTATGCTTACTTCCTGGAGCGTGCCATGCATAGAGTGGTGGATCAAGCTGTGGAGGAGCGTGAACAGGAACAGTTACGGGAGGAAGCGTTGTGGGATCAATTCTCATCAGAACCAGATGTTTCCTCAACACCTGCGGCAGCACAGAGGGGGGAGGGAGGAAGAGTCGTGTGGGGAAGAGGAGTCAGACTCTGAGGAAGGTGTTTCTTTGGAGGAGGAGGCGGCGGCTGAAGAACTATAGCAGGCGCCACAGGGGGCTTGTGCTTCTCAACGTTCCCGTGGTATTGTTCGTGGCTGGGGGGAGGAGGAGGACTTACGTGACGTCACTGAGGAAGAGCAAGAGGAGATGGATAGTGCGTCTGCATCCAACTTTGTGCAGATGGCGTCTTTCATGCTGTCCAGCCTGTTGAGGGACCCCTGTATAAAAAAACTCAAGGGGAATGAGCTGTACTGGGTGGCCACGCTACTAGACCCTCGGTATAGGCACAAAGTGGCGAAGATGTTTCCAAATCACCAGAAGGCAGAAAAGATGCAGCACTTGCAGAACAAGCTGGCAACTATGCTTTACAATGCGTTTAAGAGCGATGTCACGTCACAGCACAACGCAATAAAGGTTCCACTGCCAGTAATCCTTTTCCCATGTCTACGCAGGCAAGGACAGGACGCTCCAGCGATCTCGTGGTGATGTCGGACATGCGGACACTCTTTAGTCCAACGCCTCGTCTTAGCCCTTCCAGATCCACCCTCCACCAACGCCTGGACCGGCAGGTAGCCGACTACCTAGCCTTAAGTGTGGATGTAGACACTGAGCAGCGATGAACCCTTGGACTACTGGGTGCGCAGGCTTGACCTGTGGCCAGAGCTGTCACAATTTTCCATCTAACTTCTGTCTTGCCCTGCCTCAAGCGTCCTGTCTGAAAGGACCTTCAGCGTAGCTGGGGGCATTGTCACTGAGAACAGAAGTCGCCTAAGTCACAAAAGTGTTCAGTACCTCACCTTTATCAAAATGAACGAGGCATGGATCCCAGAGGGCTACTGCCGTCCCCACACACAGCATCTCTGCCTGCAGGCCGCTTGACTGCCTTCTCTGCCACCACCTACAGGGTCCAGGACACCAGGCGGATTCCTGAATTTTTAAGGCCGCTGCTAGCAGCGACCGCTATAATTTTCTGGTGCGTGTACATGCCTGCCTAATTTTTCTGGCTGCACTGCAGCTGCAACAACAAAACAAAAGGCATGTACATGTGCCCATCCCCCTTTGTGATCATTACCTTGCCCGGTGAAGGGGCTTGCGTATCACAATGAAGCAATGACCGGCTATATGAGTGTGTTGGGGGGCACACCCAAGATAATAAGGTCGTTGCTTCATTGTGGTCAGACCAAATTTGATCAGCTGGACAGTCGCTGTTCTATCATTGAGCTACCACAGCCCAGCGACCATATGGGCTTGAAAACCGCCACGGGCTGCACTCTGGCCATGGTGCGCACCAGTCCAGCATGGCCGTCGCTACGTAAACAGCTGTTTGCGGTGCGTTATACAGTGAGTTTGTTAGTGTGAAGCAGTACTCTAATTACACTCCCTGATTGATGTATACACATGCAAGATGTTTTAAAGGCCTGCAATTTAGCATTCAATGTGATTTCTGCCGTTAAAATGCTGCTTTGCATCAAATCCAGATTTTTCCCCGGGACTTTTGGCCTCTATCCCACTCATCCATGCAAAAACTCAGATGTTAGACCTCTTGAAACCTCTTTTCCATCACTTTTGTGGCCAGCATAAGTGTTTCTTGTTTTCAACATTCGCCTCCCCATTGAAGTCTATTGCGGTTCGCGCGAACCGAACTTTTGCGGAAGTTTGCGTACCGAAAATCGGAGGGTCGGGCCATCACTATTGGGAAGTATAAAGACATCATTCTGCCATGGAATGCGGCATTTCAGGTATTATCTTAATGCTGAAGATGACTTGCAAGCAAAACGATGTATTTTTGTTTATTTTTTTTTTTTTTATCTGGTTTTATTAAGGCTTCTGACTCTCTTTAAATGTACATTATCTTATCTGTGTATATTGAAGAGGACCTGTAGTGACCTATAGTAGAATGCAGTAAAAACAATTTAGGATACCCACTTTTTACCTTTTCCTGGTTTTGGCATCAGAAACACTTCCTATATCTACCCTATATACTCGAAATTAAGGACTGACTCACAGTATAAAAGTGTAGAAGTCGCCTTATACTTAAGGCAGTACTAAATTTCTTGCCTTATAGCCATTGAGGGGAGTACCGACGCTCTTTCTGCCCCTCCTGCAGTGCCAACGCCGCTACTGTACTTTTAACCCCCACACACACCACCACCCAAATTGTTTGTCTCCCTCTTTCTATCCCCCTCCCCCGTGTAATTGCAAGCTGAGCGAGTGCTGTACGCTTAGCAAACGCAGTAGTTTTTCCCCCCCTCTCACCACCACCAAAAGTGTGCCCACCTCCCCAGGTGTAATCATACTGTAGCAAGCAAGTCATCACTCACAGGTCCAGCGCCGGGCACAGCCCCTCTTCTCCCTCACTCGTGCTGGTCTGTGTGCACAGCTCCAGCTCCTGATGTCGCATGACATCGTGGGCCGAATTGTGTATTAACCCTCTGGGCGATACAATTACATCGCCCAGGAGGGGGCGCAGCACTTTTTTTTTTTTTTTTTTTTTTTTTTTTTTAAATCATGTAGCTAGCCTAGTGCTAGCTACATGATAGCCTCTGTGCAGCGGCATCCCCCCACCCCCTCTGATCGCCTCCGGCGATCAGCACAAGCAGGAGATTCCATTCAGAATGGGATCTCCTGCTTGGCTTCCCCCGTCGCCATGGCGACGCTCGCGATGACATCATCGACGTAACGTCAGAGGGAGTCCCAATCCACCCGCACTGATTGGCCAGGCTGCGCAAGGGGTCTGGGGGGGGGCTGCACCGCAGGTAGCAGCGGATCGGCGGCGAGCGGAAGTTACACGCAGCTAGGAAAGTGCTAGCTGCGTGTAACAAAAAAGAATTATGCAAATCGGCCATCGGCTCACCAGGGCCTGAGAAATCCTCCTGCGCGACATACCCCGAGCTCAGCTCGGGATTATCGCCCAGGAGGTTAAGAATAAACATCAACTGAACAGTCACACACTAAATGGTGTAACTATAGCGACCCTGGGTGGGCCTGTTCCTCCCCCTTCTGCAGAGTAGCACAGTGGAGCAGTTTCATCTTTTCCTTCTCCAGTGCTGTTTCCAGTCTTCTCTGATCTTCCTGACAGCCGCATGCTCTATGCTGCATACCTTTTGACTCCGAATGTCACATGATCGCAAGCTGGAGGTATTGGAAGCATAGAGAGTGCAGCTGCCAGGAGAACAGAAGAGACCCAATGCATCGCTGGAGCAGGTAAATATTACACTGCTCCACTGCGCTACTGTGCAAAGCTGGGGAGACGGGGTAGGTGATGGTTTATGTTTTAACAGCCACACGAGAGGGTTTGGATCCCAGGAGGAGGCCCCATGCCGATTTTGCTGGGTGGGGGCCAGTGGGCTGTTGCGGCACTCACCGGTGTGTTCCTTAACCACTTAAGGACTGCGGTGTTAAACTCCCATAGTGACCATGCCTTTTTCCTGAAATTGGGCCACTGCAACTTTAAGGCCTCGCTGCAGGGTCGCACAACTCAGCACACAAGTGATTTTCCCCCCCCTCCTTTTCTCCCCACCAACAGAGCTCTCTGTTGGTGGGGTCTGATCGCTCCCCCAATGTTTATTTTTTTTTTTTTTTACAAATATTTATTTTTTTATAAAAATGCCTTTTTTTCCCCCTGACTCCCCCTGTCAGCCTATCACAGCGATTGGCAAAAAATAAAAAAAAAGTTAATTTAATAACATCGTATGAAAGTGCCATAGTAACTTAAAGAGAGCACGAGGTGGGCTCAAAAAAAATGAAGCATAAAGTAGGCTACCTGATCCGCGGGGCTGAGCAGATCAGGTAGCCACAAACACCGCAGCTCCCCACTGCTCCCATGGGCCGCAATGGCCCACTTTCACTTTTGTGACCTATAGTTCACTGCGCTGAGACTGTGTGTCTCTCATAGCGTGCAGGGAGGCAGGGGGCGCGGCCAGGGAGATAAACCCTGTAGGAATGCTCCTGGTGGGTGTTTTGAACAAGGAGATCCTCTCCCCTGTGTCTACCAAATATTGTCCCTAATCTGGGGTGGCTATAGCGCAGAGGGGGGGGGGGGGGGGGGGGGGGGCGGCAGAGAGCGGTGGTCGGGAGACACAGAGGCATGTCATGAGGCAGAGAACATGCCTTGTGTCCCTTCTGCGCCCCCCCCCCCCCCCCCTCCACACACATGAACCGCCTTGGGTTCTCTTTTAAAGGATACATCCGAGCTACAAAAAAAGAGATCTACTTACCCGGTGCTACCTCCAGCCCCTGGCAGCCAATATATCCCTCACCACAGCTCCGGTGTCCCAGGATCCTCTCTGTTGCAGGCGCTGACCTCGCCTTCGCAGAACACTCCAGACCACGTGAGCGCAAGTATCCTATTTCTGTGACCCAAGATACACATTAGCTTTGTGCTGCAGCCATAGATGTGCAGATGCCAGCAGTTCAGCACACTCGCCTCATTTTCCTTTCCCAGAGTTCTCATTTAACATTCATCTCCTTCCATACATACATGCTGACACAGACATTAGCATAATCTTTACTGTATTGTTACATTCCTTTAACATAGTAACCCTAATCTGCTGAAAAATGCCGTAAGCTAGATAATGCAGCATAAAAAACGTGAGTCAGCAGGCTTACTGCTAGTGGCGGAGTCGGTCCTTTTTTGTATCATCTGACATTGCATAGTCTCAATAACGAGGTCAGCATTTAACAAAAATGCTCACAACAAAGTTACACATCTCCCGTGATTTCTTCTATGGGAAACAATAACGTAGAGTCCCTCAGCATGAGAATGTAGCAAAGCCATCCTTTGCCTCAGGGCAGCTCTTGGCAGTGGCGGAGAAAGCCAACAGTGGGCCCCTGTGCAGGATGCATCAAGGGGCCCCATGTCAGTGGCCATAATCCTATCACGGTTTGATCCAAATAATATTGAAAACCTAAAAGTACATGAATCTAGGTTACATTACATGTTAATGTAGCACTCATTTCATACTTCTGTATGACTGGGCCACAAGCAAATATCACTGTTCCTCCTCTCATTCAGAGATAAAGGCTCAGAGATGAGCCTACAGAATGATCATGCCCTAACTGTGGTGCAGCTGCGTGGGCCCTAGAGGGCATGAGGTCCGTGTGCAGCTGCACAGGCCTATGTCCGCCTCTGACTCTTGGCCAGTCTGCAATCTGTGTCAGTCCATTCTTCAGTAATTGTGCCTTACACCAAACATTTAGGTTGTGCTGATTTTACTCATATTTTACTTGGGTAAAAAGAAAAAAAAAACGTAGTGTACCAGAGACAGCAAAGTCTAGATTTGATACATACCTGGGGCTTCCTCCAGCCCCATACCCTCGTCTGAGTCCCTCACCGTCCTCCCGCGGTCTGCCGTTCGGCCGCGATCAGCCCCGGTAACAGGCTGTCGCATCAGTCATGTTTATATATTAATATAAATAGAAGATAATAGCTGCGCTTCTGTTTGTGCTTGTGTTCCAGTATAAAACAATCAGCAGGTAAAATAACATCCCCCCCCCCCGTCTCATCGCGTTTGGGGTATTGGCCACCCCACAGCCTCTCTGGCACCTCCCGTTCGGTCCTTCAGGGACTCTCAAGTTCATCACCAGCTGTACATAATAAAAATGGAGACTCCTCATCGCGTAAAAGTCTACTTATGGCTTTATTCGTTTTTTTAAAAGGTATGCATATACATGCTGAAATAATAAGCAAAAATGTAAAAACGTTCCAGTAATAAGTGTTCCCAACATGGGATAGTGACAACTCAATATGAGCGATTAGGGATCACTTAAAACCTCCCTAGCGCTCGTCCAGAGACGCTACAGGGCACCGCTCAGGCCTCGCTGGGCCGATTTGAATAATTTTTTTTTAAGATGTCCTACCCGATCGCCGCTGCTCCGCCGCTACCCGACGCGAAAGAGGGCCCCCCACACACCCCATTCGCAGCCTGGCCAATCGCCGCCAGGCTGCGCTTTGGGGTGGATCGGGAGACCCTGTGACGTCACGACGTCGATGACATCACTCCGTTCGTCGCCAAGGCGACGGGGAAGCCCTAAAGGAAATCCCGTTCAGAACGGGATTTCCTTATGGGCGTGATCGCGGTGACGTCACGCCGCGACTCCGCCCAATGTTTCGTTGCTATGGCAACTCCTCAGGGGCTACGGAGCCATGGTGCGTGACGCCTTAAAGAGAACCCAAAGTGTGTTTAAAGAATGTTATCTGCATACAGAGGCTGGATCTGCCTATACAGCCCAGCCTCTGTTGCTATCCCAAACCCCACTAAGGTCCCCCTGCACTCTGCAATCCCTCATAAATCACAGCCATGCTGGTGTACAGATGTTTACATCTGTAGTGTCAGTCTCAGCTGCTCCCCCCGCCTCTTGCATAGCTCCGGTCCCAGCCCCCGTCCCTTCCCTCCAATCAGCAGGGAGGGAAGGGATGCAGGCGGGACTGGAGTTCTGCAGGAGGCGGGAAGAGCAGCAGACTGACACTATAGAGATAAACACAGCCAGCTCTGACAAGCTGTTTGTCAGCATTTGTCAGCAGCGTGGCTGTGATTTATGAGGGATTGCAGAGTGCAGGGGGACCTTAGGGGGGTTTGGGATAGCAACAGAGGCTGGGCTGTATAGGCAGATCCAGCCTCTGTATGCAGATAATATTCTTCAAACCCACCTCGGGTTCTCTTTAAATAGAGAAACAGCCTATGGGACTGCACCCAGCTTGTAAGCCCAGGCTACAGGACCTCTGCAAGATGCAAAACAGTGTGATTCCATTCTTTATATATGAATATTGTAAAAAAAAAAAAAGTTAGCAATTTTTTAAAATTCATTGTTATTTTGAGTACAGCACTTTACCGAATGGCAGTTCCTCTGTCCATCTGACAAAATTGTGTGCAAGTGATTAGGGAGGCTGGTATCTTTGTGTAGATCTTTTCCAGGGAGTGCTTGTGTAGAACAAGCGCTGGTTCACATTAGCAGCGATTACGGTGCACTTGCCGATGGCTGGTGACCGACAAAGCACTAGTGCAATTTTACCCTCAGTGTAAAGGGTGTTTCCACACCAGCATTGCAATTAGTTTAAATTGCAATTGCGCACTGTGGGGTAGTGGTTAGCGCTCTCGCCTTGCAGCGCTGGGTCCCAGCTCTGTATCCCAGCCAGGGTGCGGTCTGCATGGAGTTTGTATGTTCCCCCCGTGTCTGTGTGGGTTTTCTCCAGGCTCTCCAGTTTCCTGCAAAATCCCAAGAACATACAGATAAGTTAACCACTTCTGCGCCACAGGGTTTTTTGCTTAAAAACCAGAGCAATTTTCACATTTCAGCGCTCCTCCCATTCATTCACCAATAACTTTATTGCTACTCCTCAGATGTAAACGATCTATATCTTGTTTTTTTGCCACAAATTATGCTTTGTGAGGGTGATATTTGCTTTTAGTAATTATGTTATTATCTATGCATTTTAAAGGGAAAAATGAGGGGAAAAAAAAGAAAAAATACACTTTCTCCATTTCCATCCACTATAGTTTTCAAATAAACAATGTTACCATAGGTAAAACCCACACATTGTATTTGCTAATTTGTCCTGGTTATCTCAACATTTTAAATAATGTTCCTAGTACAATGTATGGCGATAATATATTAGTTTCTGGTTTGTGTTTTTTTGTTTTCTCATTGTACTCTATTAGTAATTAAAAGCCCGTATCTTCATGATTACCAGTAATACACTCTCATGGCATACATATTTTAAAAGCTATGTCCTTAGGGTAACTATGTATTCTCTTTTCAATGCTGTCACTTTTTTTTTTTTACAAGTATTTATTTAGGGGTATAGAGTACATGAAAATAACAGTTTTATTGCTTTTTATTCAGTTTTCTGGTAAAAAAAAATCACATGACTTAGCCCTCAGTTGTCAAACACAAAATCTATTCTCTCACTTGTCACTCTTCTTCGGGCCGTCCCTCGGTGTCTCCCACGATGCGGTCCAAGCGGCGGTCACGTGATTACAGACACTTCCTCCTTCCGGGTTGAAGGAGGAAGTGTTTGTAATCACGTGACGCGCGTGGAGCGCATCGTGGGAGGCGCCGAGAGACGGACCGAAGAAGGAGTCCTACAGGTAAGATTGACCCCCCCGCCCACACCGCACAGGTTTACTGGGAGATTTCCGGAATGCAACTATCCGGATGTTTCCCGGATAGGATTTGAGCAGCCCTACTTTATAGTGCAGTATACTCTGGTATAAATGTACTTCATATAAGTATGCGTACACATTTTAAGATTTACATTGTTTTTTTTTGCAACAGTGGTCTTTTAAGCGCCAAGTAAAAAAACCTAGTGATTCTAGTTTGCCGTAAATTGTCTTATTTTTGCCAAAGACATTCATAGAGAGGCTGCCTTGGAACTGTATTGCCTTTTTTTCCTTGCTGCACCCCCAGTGGAATCTTCCTCCATACCTCATCAATCTCCCAGAGCTTGCCTGGATCTCAGAAATCACATTCCTGAATGAATCCTACACAGCACCTCCTGGTATTCTTATCTGAGCGCTTAGTGTGGAAATCGTCAGGATAAACGTGATGTCAGGGAGGGCACATGGATACTAAATTACCTCTATCCGTGTGATTCAGTAATGCACTGCAAAGGCCAGTACATGGGAGCAGATATGTAAAGCAGTGCGTTACACTTGAGGGGCTCGTTTATAACGCAATGGTGAGAATGTTAGAAATATGCTGGCATCTTATCAAAGAGAAACTGTGACCTAGAATTGAACTTCATCCCAATCAGTAGCTGATACCCCCTTTCCCATGAGAAATCTTTTCCTTTTCACAAACTGATCATCAAGGTGGCTCTGTATGGCTGATATTGGGGTGAAACCCCTCCCACAGTGTGATGTCATGACCATGGTCCTGACAGTTTCCTGTCTGTGAACCTCATTGCAATGTGGGGAGTCCAACTGCCAAAAAAGCAAGCAGCATCTCCTTCCAGTGACATCACCTGCCAGCAGTAAAAATGTCACCATGTGATAAAGGTCAGAATGTAAATCAGGGAGAGAAAAGATTTTACAATGGGCAAACACTGACTAAATCATTTATGCATAATAATTCAAAAAATTAAGCACTTTTGTTTATTATGTTGTGCTTCCCACCCGCATGGGACGCCATGCCTCTCTGACCTCTACACTGCAGCCAGACCGGGACCCATAAAAGGACTCTGCCACCTGAGACATGCAAGTTGTCCTGTTCCACTGATGGGGTGATCGCTTCTTGGGCCCGTGATCACTGGCTTGGCACCAACCCTGCACTATCGTGTACCATTCTGCACTTCTGGGATCCAGAGATTATCAGCACTCGGCTACTTTGCATCTGGATGTGGTGTGCTGATGTCATGCTGACGGAGGCCTGTTTGATCCTTAAAAGCGATACGGTGAGATCGTGCTGAGCTACGGTATATACAGCGGTGATGGCCGCACAGCCTTTTTTGCTTTGATAACGCTCCCTAACTATGCTATTGCTTTGCAACTCTACCAAAGTATTATCCTGCATGGCTCATCTGCTGACCTATATGCTTGCTATATAAGTGTACTGCCAGTGGACTGACCTAAGTTGTTGGTTTTGGACTAACCTATCTGCATCGCATCCACCCCCTGAGCTCCTTGGCCTCCTAAGGACTACACCTTATCCCAGTTCTATCCCATATACGGCCGTGTATGCATGGTGTTGGTGTGCATGTGATAGATGGTTGTAGCCATGTGTTTTTAAACGCATCTATGTTTTTTGGATTACTAAAATTTGATATTGTGTTTTTTTTTGTTTTTTTTTTAGTATAAAATGGTGTTGAGTACATTGATATTAAGCTAATTTAAGTTTATTTAATTGGACACGTATGCCCCACTGCCTCCCTTACACCTTCCGAGCAAATTTGTATTTGTTTATTCCGTTCTTTTCACTGAAGTTCCTCTTTAAATGTTACTGGTTTTATTAGTAGTGCATTGGAAACTTTATGGTGTCTTTTTGTCAATCGTCCTAATTACCCTGCCCTCCCCCTCAGTAGATGTAGTAATTATGCCATCTAGGGCTGCAAATTGCCTATTTCTTGTTTATGGTTGCACTGTTCTGTTTCTATTTTAAGTTACTGTATTTAACCACTTAACGACTGCCTAACGCCAATAGGCGGCGGCAGGTCGTAAGTGGAGTTACATGGAAAAGGCCGCTCGTTCGAGCGTCCTTTCCATGTCCGTTCACGGAGGGTGTCTCCGTGAACAGCCTGCGAGCCTCCGATCGCGGTTTGCAGGCTAAATGTAAACACGCGGGGTAGAAATCCCTGGTGTTTACATCATATGGCGCTGCTGCGCAGCAGCGCCATAAAGCAGATCGCGTGCTTCCCGGCCTCTGATTGGCCGAGGATCGCCGGCATCTGATAGGCTGAAGCCTATCAGATGCGGTGCAGGACGGATCGCCATCCTGTGCCGTACAGGGGAGGAAGGGAAAAGGGAGCGAGGCCTGTAATCGCTGCAGAGGGGGGCTTTGAGGAGCACCCCCTCCCGCTCTACACGCAGGTAGCCGGCGGCGATTAGACCCCCCCCCCCCCCCCAGCAGGACATCCCCCTAGTGGGGAAAAAAGGGGGGGGGGGAAGTCTTGTTGCCCTGGCTATTTACGTGATCTGTGCTGTGGGCTGAATAGATCTTCACAAAATAGCCTGGTCCTTAAGTGGTTAACATTGTGTGATTATCATGTGATCTTCATTTTTTATATGTTATATGTACCACTATATTAGTCTTTTGGAACCAAGTACTATCCTGCCTGTGGATGTATTTACATACCCACCAGGAGTGTTTTTAGTTTAAGGAGCCATGTTTGCCTAATGACCTATTTATTGCAGGGTTTATTTTGTTATCAGTCTGCATATGTTTTAAATGGATTGCAATTTTTTAATTTAAATTTCTACATATGTCTAGCCCCCCATTCCATTTAAGACATGTACTATCCGATGGAGAGGAGTAGGAGGAAAAGCCAGATGATTCTTGTACAGCAGTGGACTAAACAGTAGGAATGGCCCTGTCTAGGAGAACTTCTGGAGAAGCATGTGATCAGTTTAATCAGCTGATAGATTTGTAAGGCTCTGATTTGCTGCTCATGATCATGTGTTAAACCAGGAAGTCATCACAGCAAATCAGAAACTTACAAATCAGCTGACCAAACTGATCACATGCTTCTCCATGAGTTCTCCTAGGTTGGGCCATCTCTACTAAACAGTTGACCAGAAAGACAATGGGCTTGGTTCACTAATGGCCTGTATCCACAATGCGATTTTTTTTTTTTTTTTTTTTTTTTTTTTTTTTTTTTTTTTTCCTTCCCCCATCTGTTTTTCTGTCGACTGGGCATTTTTTTTTCAGCGAAGTTCGATTGTTTCTGCAAGCTTGCGACATGGGTACAGGTGTGTGATTACACCAAAGACGTTTGGCAGTGCGCGGCGATAACGACCGTCTCATCGGATCCTCACGATCCACGACCTCTGCGGTCCCGCAAGGGATTGAGTCCTCTGTACATTTGTACATGGCTTAAAGGGAACCTGAACTGAGTTAAATTATTTCAAATAAACACATGAGGTAACTTAAAACTAACATTACATAGTTACCTTGCCATTAGTTCCTCTCAGAAGCTCACCATTTTCTTCTGACAGTGATCCCTTCCAGTTCTGACAACATTTTGTCAGAACTGAAATATATATAAGTTGCTGTCAGTTATGTCAGGTAATGTCCATGTTTCCCTATGGCTGAAGTGGGCGATGTTAGTTTAACAGTGTGCTGACCAGGAAGCTGTTATGGGGTAATGGCCATTTTCAAAATGGAGGACGGAGAATTCCCTTGATCACAGTGGACATACAGGACGAGGGAGAGGAGAAAGAGATTGACGAGTAGACTACTCGGGAGGGAAGTATGACCTGTGTATGTTTATTTTGAATTTTAATTTTCAGTTTAGGTTTTCTTTAAAGCTGACCTGAACTCTTGCACAGGAGAAAAGAAATACAGAGGAATCTACCCAGTGGGTTTATAGAGCACAGCCTGTCTAATTCTCCCTTCTCAGCAAGTAATGAGCCAGTGTAATTTGAGCTGTCAACTGTCTGCCGAATTCTGAGCTAATATTTTAAACACAGGCGGTTAAAGGGAACCAGAGAGGGACGGGGGGTGGAAAAAGAAAAAGATTTTATACATACCTGGGGCTTCTTCCAGCCCCATAAGCCTGAATCGCTCCCACGCCGCCGTCCTCAGCTTCCTGGATCCGCCGGTACCGGGCCCGTCACTTCCGGCGGACGCGGCCAATTGTCCGCATCACAGGGGCTCCCTCCATACATGTACGCATGCGGCTGCGCAGTTAGCGGCCACATGCGTATCAGTATGGGGAGAGAACCCGGTGATGCGGAGAATTGGCCGCGTCCGCCGGCCGACTTGCCGACTCGAGGCAATGACTGGACCCGGTGGCGGCGGTTCCAGGCAGAGGAGGACTGCGGCGTGGGAGCGATCCGTGCGTATGGGGCTGGAGGAAGCCCCAGGTATGTATATTGCATCCTCTCTGGTTCCCTTTAACACTTTCTGTGCTCCCAGAAAACCAGGAAGTAATGATACTGCACATTTCTGTAGCTCTATAAGTTGTAACAAGTATGTTTTTGTAATTTAAATGTTATTGTGCTGTTGCTTATCTTTTAGAGCAAAGAAGTAGTTCTGAGTTCAGGTCAGCTTTAAGAAGCAGGCTTGTGTTGTTTGTCGCCTCCCCTCTTTTATATACACATTTTATGTTTTTTTTGCTGACTGGCTGATGTTGTTCTTTCAGTAAGCCAGGTTTCTCACTTCATTATGTCTGAATCGGTGTGATTTGTATATTGTATAAATGGTAGATGTGTAATCCTTATCCTGCTCCCTTCTCTCCTGCAATTTTCTGCTTGATCACCATCTTGCTGACTCCAATTCCCCCCCCCCCCCCCCCTTTCACACAGGCCACATTGGCCAGCCATATCACAGCATGTCCTTGCAGATTACTTTCTGCCAATTACTTTGTAGCTCTTAACTGTATTATGTTATGGTATTGTAGTAACGCTGTGTATTTTGTGCAGGGTGATTGCACTTTCTCAGTGTTAGAACTTTTACTACATACTGCCATGTAAGTAAACGTTTCCATTTAATACCCTAATGCTGCTGCATGCATTAAGAAAGTCAATAAGAAAATAGATGAAGGGAAAACCACAATTCATCAATGGCTGGTGCTAGTCCAGTGAATGATTTTTACTGCTGCTGTTAACACATTTTGCTAGCTTGCTGATTGCTCATCAGGAGATATAACACAAGATATGACATGAAGATCTATAATATGCGTTGCTTGGGTGTTCTTGCCTCGGCTGGAAAAAGGAAAGGGCATTTGTATGCATAGGAGCTGTGGTTGGCACCCTGGGGCTGCCCAGCTGTTGTGGGACTCCAGTCACAGAGGACTGCCAACCACAGGCTGACCTTGCACAGTGGGTGTCATTCATCAAACTGTCAAGGGCATAGATAAACCCCTCAGAGCCCGATGACATCTCATTACTAGCAGTAAAATCTACCGTATGGAGACAATTCTCCTCACAAAATATTAGCTTGTCACCATGACCCTAATTTATACTTGGTAATGCTTATATCCATGCAGTTAAATTAAAGGACAACTGAAGTGAGAGGTATATGGAGGCTGCTATATTTATTTCCTTTTAAGCAATACCAGTTGCCTGGCAGCTCTGCTAATCTTCTGCCTTCTTATACTTTTTAGGTGGCCGTACGCTTCTAGATATACAGCAGATTCGACCATCAGATAGATTTCTGTCAGATGCCTGTCAAGTCGTATCTCATGTGTGCCACACACTAGTAACAGATTTACAATAGATTTCAGAATGAAATCTATTGCAAATCGATCTAAATGGATTATTGGACCATTAGATCCAATGCAACTCTATGGGCCATCGATCTGCTGCCAGCAGCAGATCGACCTTGTCAGATATCGGCCGCAAATCGTTTTGATTGACCAATCGATTTTCGATCAATCGATCGAAGGCTGAAATTGACCAGTGTATGGACCACTTTAGCCATAGACCCTGAACAAGCATGCAGCAGACCCAGTGTTTCTGACATTGTTAGGCCTCTTGCACAGTAGGACGTTGCATTTTGATGCAACGTTAAGGTCGCAACGCAAATTACAACGCAACACCCCCAAAAAAGTTGCAATGCAACTTAATGCCCCGTTATCATCGCATACAGTAGAGCATACAGGCAATGAAAAGTATGTTTCCAAGTCATTACTGAGCATGTACAAACAGTCCAACGCAGGTAATCACGTGTATGACTCACAGCATGCAGCACATCCTAATAACGCTACACGTTACACACAAACGCAACGTGTGCACTGTGAATGTCGCACAGACTTAGTATTGCTGTGCGTTAGTCTGCGTTGAAACATTTTCTAACATGCGACTTTAACGTCGCACTGTGAAAGAGGCCTCAGACCTGACAAGATTAGCTGCATGCTTGTTTCTGGTGTGATCCAGACCCTACTGCAGCCAAATAGATCAGCAGGACTGCCAGGCAACTGGTATTGTTTAAAAGGAAATAAATAGGGCAACCTCCATATACCTCTCACTTCAGTTGTCCTTTAAAGTTGCTGGAAAAAAAACTACATTGATCCAGATTGATTACACATTGGCTTAAATGTCGATAGTTGATTTATTTTTTCTTTTTTTAGGGAATTAAGTGTTAGCTTTTCATAGAATTTGGTGTTATCAAAATATATTAAAAATGATGGCCTATTTGATCAGTTATTAAAGGTAATTTGAAGAGAAAATAATGAGATAATGATTTGTATGTGTAGTACAGCTAATAAATAGAACATTATTAGCACAGAGATGAGTCTTGTATTGTTTCCAGTACAGGAAGAGTTAAACTTCTGAAAGAGCTTCTGTGAGCTCTGTGACTTACTGTATAAAGTCGTGGACAGCGAGGTCTTTTGAAGCACTTATCTCAACTGTCTCTCATTGTTTCTTCTTTGTATATGGTTTTTCTGCAGAGAAACGTTCAAAGGGTCAGTAGCCTGCTCTGTCAAATCGTTTAAAATGCTGAGTGTATTGTGGAAACTGCAATTATTAGAGAATGATGCAATGTTATGAAAAAAGCTATGTTCCGTCAAAAAAAAATTCGACACTTTTCTTTACTACTAATGTTTTATTAGTTATCCGTACTACACAACCAATTCATTATGTCATGATGGGTTTTTTTTCGCTTCATTGTCACTTTAAGAAAACACTACCTTGGAAAGGCAATCCTTTCACCTATGAAGCAGCCACTGGAAAATAGGCGGGGCAACAGACTAGAGCAATGTGCAGTCACTACCTATGTGGCTTTGTACTGCATTGTGCACACAGCTAACAGTGCCGGTGTTTTGCATGAATTTTTTTTTGTAGGTTTTGGCTAAAACCTGTGTGACATTAAGTGGAGCTCAGTGATAAAATACTGTATATACTCGTGTATAAGCCTAATTTTTTTTGTACAAAAATGTGCTGAAAAGTTACCCCCTGGGCTTATATGTGAGTCAGTGGAGCAGAACGGATGGTGGAGTGGGTTTTGTTGCTAGCTCCCTGCTGTCTGCGCCCCTCATCCCCTGCAATATAGTGTGCAGAGTGTGCTGCTCAGGACTACCTGTGTCCCCTGGCTTGTGGAGCAGAACGTGCAAGCAACGCGTCAGTGGTGCAATGATTAGGCATTCTTCCTGTGTGGCAATTGCTGTGTCTCATATCTATGACACCATCTAGTGGGGCCCTGAGACACAGCTGTATCATCCGTGGGGCACATCTGGCTACTGTGGAGAGGGCTATACTGGGCAGGAGGCTTATACGCGAGTCAATCACTTTTTCCTAGTTTCTGAGGGAAAAGTGGGTACCTCAGGCTTATATGCGGGTCGGCTTGTATGCGACTATATACGGTAATTGATTATCTCTTATTTACTTTTGATCATGTTCTGTATGACTATGCATCTGATATTGTAGCCATCACACAAACCCAACTCCTGACTTAAGTATGTTGTCCAGCCACATAGCTTGTGTAATCCAGGGCTGTGGAAACGGTCCAAAAATCATCTAACTCAGTTTATGAAACCACCAACTCCAACTCCAGGTACCCAAAGTTGCCCCAGCTCCATGACTCAACAGTTGACCCTTCATGTAAACACTGCACTAGCCATGGGAGACTGAGTTTTTGAAAAATGCTCACCTTTTTCTAGGACATCTTGTCCAGTCAGTAACATCTGATCTGCATGCTTGTTTGGAATCTATAGCTAAAATTAATATAGTCGGAGGATTTGCAGTACAACCAATATGCATTGTTTAAAAGCAAATCATGCCATCCTCCATATTCCTCTCACCTCAAATTCTCTTTAAAACCAGCAAGCACTATATTTGACACTATTACTCTAAACATTAACAGCCCTTTGGGTAATATTCTTCTCTTTTACAAATGACTTGTCGAAATTCAAAATCAAAATCTATCATTTTAGCCTGAAGTTCAGCAATTTTATGTTATCCTCCTTCCCTCCAGATGTTATCTGGCTGAAGAATTGTATTTCCCCTCGTATGCTGTTGTATGACCATTCTGCACACATGACCCTCAGCCACGCCTGCGAACGCCATGCATCGCCACCCCGCACCTTTCTCCTTGATTATCTTCATTTATCAGGCAAATTAAAAGCAACACTCGCGCACCACAGATTTGATTTATGGAATCCTTTTCCAACAATACAATCAAATTGCCTTTATCGGTGTCATGTTTATGAATGATTTCATAGTGGAGCTGTGTCAGCGGGCACGGCACTGTGATTGATTACAGAAATTACGAGGAGGGGAGAAATCCGGGAGATAATTTAAAGTGGAGACGCGAAGAACGCGGCGCACCATTTTCTCCGGGATGCTCCCGTGTCACTGGAGCGTACATTATCCGACTCGGCTGATAGTAACAATTCTACTTCCTGCCTACGTAATTGTGCTGTGCAAGTGGAAAGAACCTGGAGAGCTCATTATGGCAAATGGTGTTATGTAATGAGTACACCTAATCGTTTTGTACCGGGGAAGTGCAGCAATGAATCTGTTACTGTACTTTTCCCAGCTCCTGGAACCGCAATCACATCGGGTTTTCAAGTTTAGTTTCTAAAACCACAATTTTACTGCGATTACATTTTCTGATGGTCTGCTGTACAAATTGCAGGTTTTAAGCAAACGTCGTTGATCTCGGTACATACGTAAGACTGCGCGCAAATCAAGCAATTTCCGGCGGTTCGCGAAGTTGGTGTACATATGAATTCAGCGATGGCACAATGACTGTCTGCTGATCGGAAGCGTGAAAATCAGGACTAAGTAGTGTAAATTTTGCCACAGCAGAGTTTCTTCTTGCGCCAGCTGGAAAAATTTGGAATCCCCCCGAGCTACTTATCTGCTTCTACACTCAGTTTACTAATGATGGCAGGCTAGCATGTGTATGTAGCTTTAGGCCTGAGTCTTGCATAATAAACTGTTGGGTACAAGTTCACCTTTATGTGTATCACAGATATAGGAAAATGTTGATAAGACCATGATGAGATTCTATAGCCTATTGTTAATACTTATTGTTTTCTTTAGTCTGAAATGTTGAACTTTAAATCACTGAATTAGTGTTCCTTGCTTTGCTGCTTGGAATCAGGAACTGCGTTGGCTTCTCTGTACACGGTCCGGTCATTGCTAGCTTATGAGTCTTATCCCAGCAGATAAAAAGCACAGAAAGTTGGTTAGATAAGTACCAGACTCTGGAGGGGGAGAGGAGGAATTTGTCCTCCCACAGAGATATTTTCTGAACTCTGCTGAGATCGTGCGGTTGTAACTTTGAGGAACCAAAATTGAATTTACTTATCTCATTGATGCTCTATTTACCGGTTAAAGAGAACCCGAGGTGTGTTTAAAGAATGTTATCTGCATACAGAGGCTGGATCTGCCTATACAGCCCAGCCTCTGTTGCTATCCCAAACCCTACTAAGGTCCCCCTGCACTCTGCAATCCCTCATACATCACAGCCGTGCTGTGAGGCTGTGTTTACATCTGTAGTGTCAGTCTCAGCTGCTCCCCCGCCTCCTGTATAGCTCCAGTCCCTGCCCCTGACCCTTCCCTCCAATCAGCAGGTAGGGAAGGGATGCAGGCGGGGACTGGAGTTCTGCAGGAGGCGGGGAGAGCAGCAGACCGACACTATAGAGATAAACACAGCCAGCTCTGACAAGCTGTTTGTCAGCAGCGTGGCTGTGATTTATGAGGGATTGCTGAGTGCAGGGGGACCTTAGGGGGGTTTGGGATAGCAACAGAGGCTGGGCTGTATAGGCAGATCCAGCCTCTGTATGCAGATAATATTCTTCAAACCCACCTCGGGTTCTCTTTAAGGAAGGAGAGTTCGTTTTTTCGAAATTTTCTTTGTGTAAAGGTGGCCATACATGGAATTGAGCGTTTTGATCCCCTACAAGCCTTAATGAAAAAGTTCTAGTTGGTTTCAGACAGTTTACAGATTGAACCGTGGTTATAGCTGTATATATTTGTCATACAGGCAGGCTGTATAGCTTTGTATGAAAAGGTACACTGCTAGTGAGTGGAGCAGCTTTATTCTTGATCTGAAATCTGAGTGGTGTGAGGTGCTAATTCGATTGCTTTTTTCTCTCAATTAATTTCTGATCCGTTAGCCAGATCTAGGTGCTGTAGACCGTATACGGCTAGCTTAAGACTCCATGGGCGCCAGACTCTTAGAGCTTGTACACATGCCCTACTGATGTCGCCCATTGTGGATCAGGACCTATCCCCTTGGGGTGACATAGTTGGACTGCACACACACATCAGCTGTGTAGCCAACGACGCGCTGTTGCTGCGTGGGGACGACGAGCAGGGCATATGTGACGACACGCGGTGGGTGGGGTAGCGGCAGAATCAATGGGATTGGTGTTACTGGGCTTGGGTAGATCCGTTCGGCAGATCACTCGCTGATTGGGCATAGGGGGTTGTTGGGTGCCGTACAGTGGCGTAGCTAAGAAGCTGTGGGCCCCGATACAAGTTTTACAATGGGCCCCCCCCCCCCCCCCCCAAGCACTCTATACATAACAATTTATACGGCGCACCAAAACCTGCCAATAGCAACTACAGTGTCAAAGGTGCAAGAAGGGGATGGGGAGCAGTTTGTTAAGGATTACCACTATTCAAAGTATCTGTAGAAGTGACTATTATGAGCACAGGACCAATAGAGAGCTAATACTGTAGTTGAGGGAGGCCCCTTCGGGGCCCCTCTGGCTCAAGGGCCCCGATGCGGTCACAACCTCTGCAACCCCTATTGCTACGCCCCTGGTGCCGCACACACCTGATTGTCGGCTAAGGTGGTTGATTTCCCTTCTAGTGCATTTATGGCAGGAGTCCACGAGCATGTTGATTAGAGCGCAGTAGATTTGGGCACTGCTGGAGCTGCCATAGACTGTAATTACTGCTATAGCTGCTCACAGTGAGTAAGTTTGGTGCCGTCAGAAGACTTTTTTATAGTTGAAGTTACTTTTACAACACTTTAATTCAGCAGCCGGCAATAGCCGAGTTACATAATTCCCCATCATCCACATGGACGGGGAATGGTAGTTAATTCTAAGCCATATATCGGCTGTATCCTGCGCCCAAGTATCCCAGCTGCGATTTCACTTGTATGCGGCGTTGCTCCCCTGTGTGGTCATCATGTAGCTATTGTCCAGGAAATTCCACTGAGCGCAGAGAATCCCATGGTACGAATAATACTCATGTAGGATTGTTGCCAGAATTAACTACAAACAGCAGTTGCAATGTCTGCATGCAGTGTTAGTATGTCCACGCTTTACCTAGCCTGTGTTTTTTTTTTTTTTCTTTTTTTCTTTTTAAAGGCTTCAGACTGGACTCTCAGCATATTCCCTATAACATTAATGAAAGTGGAAACAGAATGTTTAACCATACATGGGAGTAAAGCTACTTGATATGCGTTTGATTGGGTAGTTGTGATTGATTTTACCACTTTGTGCACTCAATGTAGTACCTTGCTATGTGGCTGTCGATCCCCTGCTGCTTTTCCCTTTCTTCATGTGGCAAATGTAAAACTGCCTAAAATCTGTGATCAAATTGATCAGAGAAATCTGTTTGGGCGTCTTTGCTAATGCTGGGTACTAGGCCTGAACGATTTTAGAAAAAGATTGAATCGCACGATTTCTGTCAGAAATTGCAATTTTGATTCCATTCACTATTTTCTTAAAATAAAGCTTTCGTACTAAATTCACAATGCACACCATGTAGTTCGGCCAGTTATCAAGCATGAAAGAAACCATTTTAGGATTAATCAGTCTGCTCACTCCGCTCCTTTATCAAATGCACAGTGTCCAGCAGGCCAGCACACAACAGCTTTGCACAGATCAGTGAGATCACCATGCTGTTTGCCTCAATCAGAATTCTGCTGTGCAAAGGAGGCGGAGCTGTGATAATTCCATTTCCCATTTCCAAGCCTGAGGCTACTTACACACCAGGACGTTGCATTTAGGGGACGTTATAGGGCACATAACGTGCCCCTAACGCAACGCCTGGTGGTGTTGGAGCAGGACGCTACCAAGAGCCGCGTTACAAGCAGCTTTTGGTGCGCCTGCTCTGTCGGAGGCGCTGCAGAGACCACGTCAGCGGAGCTCTCCGCATCACTTGGTCCCACCAGCCAATCAGCGGCCGTTCCAAAGAGTAAACACTGCAAGTGCAGTGAATGCCAAGTAGCCATGTGCCTGCCTACGTAGCGGCCTCTCCCCGCCTCCTCTCTGCCCCTAAAATGAAAAACACTACCCGTACTGAGCATGTCCAAACAGTCTAACGCCGCGTATAAAGTACTGCATGCAGTACGTTGTCTTGACGTGAAGCTTTACTTTGTAACGCAACGTGGGCACTGTGAACAGCCCATTGATTTTTCATTGGTGTGCGGTGGGGGTGCGTTACAGGCTGTTCTAACGTGCGCCTGTAACGTCCCACTGTGAAAGCAGCCTAAAGATTTGATTACTGGCCATACTTTTTTTGAGTTACAGGCCTAGCTGGAGTGAGCGTGAGAGCTGATGACAGGTGCACTGGAGGGAAAACAAGTGAGACCCTGTGGGCCGAGTCTGCCGCCCTCCCAGCTGATTACGCGCTAGGATCACTGTTGGAGGTAGAGGGAAATGAGCGAGGCCCTGCAGGTGGAGTCTGTCGCGCGGCGCCCGCCCACCTCATGACACGCTAGGCAGAGTAGGAGGGCAAGAGAGCCGATGACGGAGGAGGAAGCGGCGCACAGCGGGAGAAAGGACGGAGTGATAGTGAGCCACCGCTGGGAAAAAGAGCCGATGAGCCGCTGCTACTTGACCATAGAGCGACAAGTTGGAATGCACAGCGGGAGGGCGCGTGAAATCGGAAAAGTCGCTGCTCTGACGATCACGGAATCGCCGTTTCCGTGATTGCAATTTCGATGCAAAAAACGATAAATCGTTCAGGCCTACTGGGTACACATGTTGCGATTTCCCGCTCGATCAGCGTGATCGATTATTTCCGACATGTTCGGCTTTTGAACGATACAGCCGTCGATTTTGCATGTTAAGTAAGAACATGTCTGAAAAAACGATCCCGCTGTTCAAGCAGGAAATCGCAACGTGTGTACCCAGCATAAAGGTGCGTAGACATGCTTGGAAAAGCTCACCCGAGATGATCTCTCTGCAAAGTCATGGCTGAGAAGCTAATGTTTAACACTGTCCCAAGCACAGATAAAAACAAGGCATAAGGTGGCCATACACTGGTCGATGTGCCATTAGATCGACCAGCTGACAGATCCCTATCTGATCGAATCTGATCAGAGAGGGATCGTATGGCTGCCTTTACTGCAAACAGATTGTGAATCGATTTCAGCCTGAAACCGATTCACCATCTGCTGAGCTGCTCCTGCCGCCTGTCCCCCCCCCGTCCCCCCCCCCCCCCGTATACATTACCTGAGGCTGGCTCCCGGGCATCTTCTCCGCATTGCACGGCTCTGTTCCGGCTCCATCCCGGCGCTTCCTGTGTTACTCCGTGACCAGGAAGTTCAAATAGAGCGCCCTCTATTTGAACTTCCTGGTCACTGCAGTAACACAGGAAGCGCCGGGATGGATGGAGCCGGAACAGAGCCGTGCAGCGCGGAAAAGACGCCCAGGAGCCAGCCTCAGGTAATGTATACTTGATCGGATCGGCCGCCGATAGCGACGCGCACTTTACCCGCGGGCGATCGAGGGTAATTTTCCGCACGGCGCGATCGACGGACCGATCCAATTTTGGGAGGAAATCGGATCGGCGGCTGCGTTTACCGCGAACGATTGGCAGCAGATTCGATCCCAGGATCGAATCTGCTGTCGAAACGGCCGCGAATCGAGCCAGTGTATGGCCTGCTATAGACCCCATGCAATCCCCCATTGTATCAGATAAAACCGAGATAAGGGCCTTCATTTGGTGGTCAAATTATCTTAGTGGGAGACTACAAAGGTAATAATACACCATTAAAGCGGAATTCATGTCTGACATGTTTCTACTTTTACCCATACATTTATATTTGCTTTTGTGCACAAGTTATATTATCTGTTTATAAATTGTAACTTCATGAAGTACAGTTTATCTGCTCTGAAAGCTGCTATTGTAATTTATTGCTTAGCTGCTGTATTTATATATTATAATGTATCCAGTGAAAGTGTGTCTTCTGTGTACACTTTCTGCTTGTATTCAGCTGAAACACTGCTAGGATTGTTTACTAATGGCTGATTTACAAAAAAAAAACACTTTCTTAAAGTGGGTTGAAACACAATATTAAAGGAACACTATTAAACCAGGTGTTCTAAAATGACAATGTACAAATAATGTCTATTTTTCATGTTAAATATCAGAGGCAAAAGTTGTAATTCATTGTGTGTAGATTTTAGTTCGGTTGGAATGTCTCATTTGCAGAGGTGAATGTCGGCAGTCTGACATACTAAGAACAGTGTAATATTGAAACAGAGTTATATGAAATGCCTCTGGTGTCAGGTTTCACACACTATTACAAAAGTTTATGTTGCACATAAGAGATATTTCCTCTGATTTCTGCAGAGAGCTCTCAAAAACAGACAGCTGCAGTGAGTTTTCTCTCAAACACACAGGGTTAACAGATGTAGTGTGAGGGATTCCTCCTCCCCTCATGATTAAGTCCATCAGATTTTTGTGTCACTGAAGTGTGAAAGGAATTTGATAACAGTAAACAAAGAAATAAGCATTGAAATGTTTTCACCCGTACTTAACAGCACTTCCCAAACTATTCCTATCTCAATTGAAAAAAATATGTTAATTGATAGTGTTCCTTTAACTGAAAAAAATAAAATGTCAAATAAGAAGGCATTTACCTTACCAAATCTATTTTTTTTTTCCGGGTTCACTGTCAGATTTAAGAGAAATGTGATAAAAATATTTCTGCTGGGTTCCATTTTTCTTTTCCATACCATTTCTCTGTGATGCCAACAGTGACATAACTTCTGCCAATTTTTTTATTTTTTATTAACCACTTGCTGACCGCACACTCATACCGTGCGGCGGCAAAGTGGTAGCTGGAGAACCAGTGACGCAGATCTGCGTCGCCAGGTGCCTCCCTAATTAATCAGGAATGGCCGTTTGCGCGAGCGGCCGCTTCCTGTTAGATCACGGAGCAGGTCTCCGTGAATAGCCTGCGAGCCGCTGATCGCGGCTCGCAGACTAAATGTAAACGCAGGAGACGTATGTCTCCTTTGTTTACATTGAATGGCGCTGCTGTGCAGCAGCGCCGTAAAGGTGGCCACACACGATACAATAAAATGATCCGATTTTACGTTAATTTGATAAAAACGATCAGATCTCCCAAAACAATCGAAAGCTTTTTTTTTCATTCGATTTTAATCGATCCGGAATGCCAGATATTTTTCTTCAATCTTTCTAAAGATTGTATGGTGTGTGTTGGATTGTCAACTTATTAATATACATACCCTAGCAATTTTGTCAGTTTCCTATCATTTTTATCATAATTGGGGAAAAATGTAACACACGTGTGTGGTACATTGGTCATATTTTTGAAATGTTACAATCAGTCAGAAAAATTTCTTGCAATTCTTAAATTGAACAGATATTTAAAAAATTGTATGGTGTGTGGCCACCTTAAGGCAGATCGGCGATCCCCGGCCAATCAGCGGCCGGGGATCGCCGCCATGTGACAGAGGACATCCTGTCACAGGCTGCACAGGACGGATAGCATCTTGTGCAGCCCAGATCACCAGGGGGGACAGGTAGGAGAGGGAGGGGGGGGGAATTCCGCCGCGGAGGGGGGCTTTGAGGTGCCCCCCCCCCCGCAACATGCCTATCGACCGGAGCGGTCAGACCCCCCCCCCTGCACATCATCCCCATAGGGATCCCCAAAGGGGGGCGATCTGATCGCTCTGCATGCCACCTGATCTGTGCTGGGGGCTGCAGAGCCCACCCAGCACAGATCACAAAAAACAGCGCTGGTCCTTAAGGGGGGGGGGGGGGGGGTAAAAGGCTGCATCCTCAAGTGGTTAAAGGAGTTATCAGCTGAAATAAAAAAAATGAGCCTTACTCATCTGGAGCTTTCTCCAGCCCCTTGCTGCCGACTGTCCCACGCCGTCCTCTCCACTCTCTGCCGCCATCCTGGGCTCCCCGCACGGTGTAGAGGCCGACAGTGGGGTCGGCCTTACTGCGCATGCGCGAACCGCCGCTGTCCATCGCCAAGTGGTCCGCAGCACACGGCGCAGTAGTTCTGCACCTGTGCAGTGCGCCTCGGAGCACGTGCCGATGATTGATAGCGCCAGTTCGCACAGGCGCAGTAAGGCCAACCCCGCGGTCGGCCTCTGCACCATGCGGGGAGCCCGGGATGATGGCGGAGAGTGGAGAGGTCAGCATGGGACAGTCGGCAGCAAGGGGCTGGATAAAGCCCCAGGTGAGTAAAGCTCAGTTTTTTTTTTAATTTCTGCTGATAACTCCTTTAAATCTAGTTCAGTGTTGATTTATGGCTTCTTATACAGATTAATGGAAACTGTGAAAAGTGATTAGCAGCTAGTGGAAAGAGGCCCTTACAGGTTATAAGTAAGTGGAAGTGAATGACTGAAAATTTATAACGATAAGCAATATAGTAAACATTCCTTCATAGTTCTGAAATCCTATCGCATAAACCAATCGAGTGATGCGAATGATTGCTCTGTGATGTGTGTGGTTCTATGCTCTGTGCTGTTTCAGTCTGTTCTTTCTACGCGCTACACTTTCTGTCTGATAAAAATGCATATGAGGTTGTACCTTGAGTTCTTGAATGTCTTGCTACAGCAGTTCTAACAACACTAGAAATGGTGTAATGTGCGTTTATATATTCCTTTGTAGCGTCTTTGGCATAAGAGATCTGCATATCATTTGAGAGAAGTTTAATCATCCACACAAGCAGATGTGAGCTTTTCCTTGCTGTGTGCAGACAGTGTGGTAGATAGTCTAGATGTGATGATGAGATGAGCTTCTCTACACAAAAGAATGGAAGCTGTGATTTATTGCGGCCTTATGCTCTTATTGTGCAGAGTTGCCTTCTTAAAGGGACCCTGTGTACAAATCTTGCGCAGTAACACAGATATACAGTTTCGTGTCCTGTGATTAGTCCTTGTATGACTTCTGGCCTTTAACCTTCCTGGCGGTAACCCCGAACGTAGTTCGGGGTAAGCCGCGCAAGAGGTTTTCTCGATTTGAATAATTTTTTTTTTTGCTGAACGCAGCTAGCACTTTGCCTTCTGCGTCAGCACTTCGATCGCCGCTGCCCCGCGCTCGATCGCCGCTATCCACGTTGCAAGACAGCCCCCCCCCCTAGACCCCTGCGCTGCCTGGCCTATCAGCGCCAGGCAGCGGCAAGGGGTGGATCGGGACTCCCTTAGACGTCATGACGTCGGTGACGTCATCCCGCCCCGTCGCCATGGCGACGGGGGAAGCCCTCCAGGAAATCCCGTTCTTTGAACGGGATTTCCTGATTGCCTATCGCCGAAGCCCTAGGCTCGCTACATGATTTAAAAAAAAAAAAAAAAAAAAAAAAATCAAAAAAACGGCTGCGCTGCCCCCTGGCGGTTTTTAATAGACCGCCAGGAGGGTTAACCTCCCTGGTGTTAGGATTATTTCCAGATTTAGGGTCTAAAAGCCATGCAATTTTTTTCACAAGCTTTTAGATCCTAAAAACCAGAAAAAAAAAACATACTACAGAGAGATTTACAGCAGTTTACCGCTCTGAGCTGTGGATTTTAGTCCCGAGCCTGACTCGGGATTACCGCTAAGGAGGTTAAAGAGTAACTGTTAAGCATTAAATACAAAATTAATTTTCTAGTGCAGGCTGTTACAATAGTCAAGAGGATGCTAACCGGGCAAATCCAAACTTTAAAATCAATCTTACTGTGCTCCTTCTCTCCCCGTGCCCCCAGGCTCAAAGATGGTACGCAGACTAACACAGACGCAAAAGAGAAGTGACATGCTATGCTGCATTAGCCCGATTGGCTGAAGCCTCTGTCACTTGCCTCTCTGCGCTGTGATTGGCCGCCTGCTCTCCTTTTCACTCTCTATGTTTTAGTCGTGTTAGTGCGCAGGGAGGGGGACCAGAGGCTGTCTCCTGTCACTGTCCTCAGCCCCCCACCTCCAGAGGCATGTGGGCTCCCTCTCTGCTGCATCTGCCGCCCGCAGAATTCTCCCTCTTCCCCGTGCTGAACATTGGGGAAGGATAAAGGAGCTGAACACAGACTCCCTGAATAATGGTTCCAGGCGCTGCAGTTCTCTTCTGTACTCTCTGCACTGCCTCCGGTGGTAGTGCAGAGAACAGATGGGAACGCCAGCACTTGGATACATTATTAGATGAGTCTGTGCCTGCTGCCTTTATCCTCCCTGCTGTGCTCTGAATCAGTGTGGGGAGGAGGGGGATGCGGAGGGTGAGGATTCTTTAACCTGGAGGGCACAAGGTGGCTCCTGCCAGGAAAATAATATAAATTGAAAATTAAAAGAAACTAAAACGTGGACAGTGCATTACATCTGATATGTAAGTAGAGCAAGCATGTATCTACTTACATATGTATTTTTTGTGGGGGGCATATGATGGCTAACAGTTGTTCTTTAAAGTGCCTACGCACCTTTGACTCATGATGCCTGTCATGGCTTGGTTTCCAATCTCCTTGAGTGACATCGCTGGGCAGGCCTGTACAGATGCGTGTCAGCTGTGTAGCTGACCACTTTCTGTTGCTATGGGAATGGGGGAGGGATGACAAAGCGGCGCATGAGTAACCCACACACGGTGGGCAGAGAAGCAGCATGTACAAAGAAGTTGTCCGTCGCTCGGCCAAGTTGATCAGCTCAGCGGGGGCTGCTATACACATGCCTGATTATCGGCTGAGGCGGTCATTATGGGAGAGTGATAGGAGGGAACATCGTCGCAAGCCTGCCTCTTCCTGTCTAAAAATCTGACTTTAGCCAAAAGTAAAATTTTTAGAAGTGTTGTTGTTCCTCTCCTTGTTCCGCTTTGTCCTCACAATAACACAGATATGTGGATACAGTATGAATATATCTCTGTGCTTACCTTATGCCGCTTTGCCTCAGGTCAGGTGTCCTTTTAGGCTACTTTCACACCAAGACGTTGCGTTTTAGGGGACGTTAAGGTTGCATAACATGCCCCTAACGCAACGCGTGGTGGTGTTGAAGTTGGACGTCAGATTGAGTCGCGTTATGGCTCTCAAAGCAGCCGCTCCAGGATAGTGATGGGAAGTCCGGATCTTTTTAAGGATTCGGATCATTCGAATCGGATCATATAAAAGATCCGGATCTTTGAACCGAATCATTTGAATTATTTTACTAGGGAAGCAGACTGGAGTGAAATGACTAGCAGGACAGGACTTTCCCTGCACTGTACATTCTGTATGTTCCTGTTTCTTTCAGACAGACATCCACTGTGAACTGAATCTTTTTTATTGTGGTGAATCCGGATGATTCGACTCACAAAAAAGATCCGGATCAAATGAACGATTCGTTCATGATCCGGACAACATTACGAGTCCCACCACGAGTCACCACAGTGCAGTGAATATTAATTAGCCATTTGGCTAGTCACTGAGCATGTGCAAACAAACTAACACAGCTCTATAGGGGTATAACGTACAGAATGCTGCACTTTCATTTAACGTGCAGCGTTATACCCTAACACAACGTGTGCACTGTGAACAGCACATTGACTTTACAGTGCTGTGAGTTAGGCTGCGTTACTGGCTGCTGCAACGTGGGACTTTAACGTCCCACTGTGAAATCGGCCTCAAAGAGGAACTGTAACCCAGCATTGGACTTCTTTCCAATCAGTAGCTGATATCCCCTTTCCCATAAGAAATCTATACCTTTTCTCAAAGATCGTCAGAGGGGTCTGTATGACTGATAATGTGGGGAAACCCCTCCCACAGTGTGATGTCATGACCATGGTCCTGACAGTTTGCTGTCTGTGAACCTTGTTGCATTGTGGGAAATAAAGGCTTTATGCAACTGGCAAGCAACCAGTATCTCCGGGCCCGTTTCCACTAGAGCGAATCCGCATGCGTTCTCTGCATGCGGATTCGCATAACCAATACAAGTGGATGGCCCTGTTTCCACTTGTCAGTTTTTTTCTGCGTTTCTCTATGCATAATTTTTCTGCACGGTAGAGCCTTCAGAATTCGCCTGCGTGAGGAATGCAGGCGATTCGCAGGCTATGTATTTAATAGGGAAAACACACGTGCGTTTTTTGCCGTGAATTCGCATCAAAACTAATGTAAATTGAACCAGGCAGTGACATGGTTAAATTCACATATACCCTGCCTATGCGAAATCGCGGCAAAAACGCACGCGGAATTGCATCCGCATGCGATTTCGGCAGCGGTGGAATCCCGGCGATTTGCACCGCACTAGTGGAAACGAGCCCTCCCTCTGTGCATAGCACCCTCAGAAAGAAACATTCCGTACAAATCACCTGGAAGAACTAACTGTCACTTGCAGAGATACATTTCAGAATGTAATGAGAGGAATATTTTACAATGGCAAACACAGACTCCTCTATAAATTAATATTGTATAAAGTAAGCAATTTTATTAAAGCAGACCTGAACGCAGAACTTCCTCTCTGCTCTAAAAGCTACACAACAGCATAATAACCTTTAAACAAAAACATTTCTTCGTTACAGCTGATACAAATCCTAAAATACATCTGCACTGTTTCTACTTCCTGATTCATGGAAGCAGACTTATTGTTAAAACCTCCCGGGCGTTCAATTTACCCAGGATTTCTGTGCAAAAAGTGATATTAATTTTTATTACTTTTTTTTTCCTGTAACTTGCTAAAATGTGACAAGCAAGGGTCTAGTATACAGTGCAGGAGAGTATTGATGTGTGTGCCCGTTTATACTGTTCACAGCATGTTTTGTATGGATGGATAATCTGTCAATACCGCTAGGGAGGTTACCATCCTGTGCTTTCAATTGGGCTTATCTGCCATAGGCAGTCATGTGACACGGGGGAGAACAAATTACAGCTAGTGATTAGACACAAATGAGGGGACATTAGACAGGCTAAACTCTCTAAATACATACAGGGTGCATTTCTCTGTATTTCTTCAGTCCTGTGCAAGAGTTCAGGTCGACTATAATTGTTAGTTTCACTACAGTTCCTCTTTAAAGGACTTACGATGCCAAAATCGTTAAAGTCAAGTACCTGCAAGATGTTTAAATGCACGGACGGCCATATTAGGAGCGGCATGAGAGCCCGACCCAGCCTGTGGGGTCGCGATCGGCACGGGGGGCGCTTTCAGGAAGGGGACCTGGCGGAACTGCACGGAGGGCGCGGACGGCGTCCTCCGTGCATTTAAACATCTTGCAGGTACTTTACTTTAACGATTTTGGCCTCGTAAGTCCTTTAAGCCATAAAAAATAGCATAAGGGCCCTTTTACACTTAAGCGATTAGCGGGCGATTCCCGATAATAGCTAAAGCGCTTTTTAAAGCGCTAGTGCTTAATTACTCTATGGCAATGTTCTCATTGCCGCGATTGGCGCCAATCGCAAACGTGTAGCATGCAGCATTTTTTTGCGATTCGGGAGCGATCGCGCTACAGTGCTATAAAGCGCTGACCGCGATCGCGGAAGTGTGAACGGCGTTTTTACCGCACTAATCGCGGTAAAATCATTACGCAAAACGGTAGCACTAATTGCTGCTGTTTTGCGATTTTAAATGAGAACGGGCCCTTAAAGTCCAAGTAAAGTTCCTTTGAACTCTATTATTCTTGACGGGATTTCCCGTACTAGATATGACTAGTGCCGAAGTACTAGGATTGAAGTCTGAAAAAAATGCAATAAACCCTTCTCTACTAATCTAAAAGAATGGAGTTTTCATTGCTGCACTAGGCACAGTTGGAATGATGTTCACCTGCTATTCAGTGCTTAAAGATTATCCATGTAAACCAGAGATTCAGAGAAAGTAGTGACTATTCCAGATGTCTTGGCTACATTGTAATGTCTGTTCTGTGGGCTCGTTTGTTTAACTGTTAAGTGAATGGAAATAGGTCTATTTAGGGGCCCTAGCAGACCCCTTTCCCGACTTCAACAAACCAGGCGGCAATCATAGGGAGCCAAGGCCGCTATCTTGCTTAGGGCCCCAATTTCGCCTTAATCTGTTTTCCGCTTTTCAGTATAGACAGTGTTATGACTGGTGGCATTGTGAACCTAGAGATGGGTTCCTTTTATATCTATTACACAGTGATGTATATTCTACAAACACACTTGTCAGGAAAATACAGGGCAGAACAGGTTATTTGAGCGCAATGGTAGTCTGATAAATAGGACGTTGCTATAGGCATCAATATAAATACATTTAAACAGCTGAGTAACTGTTCGCTGGGTAGTGGCGGTGACTGTGGATGTAGTGGCAGCAACATTACTTCTATTCTATACTAACTTATATCTCTCTGATCGAATCTGGTCTTTTGCCTAGCTATACACCGCAGACTGATTTATCAGACGCCTGCCTGGCCACCCCCACCAAGTATAAAATGACCACCTTCCCTGGTGGCTCTGCTCTGTAAATTCTCACTTGTCCCGCTGGTGAGAATCCCGGCTTCCTCTGTCACTGCCGGTGCCGCGTATGTGTACCACGTGGTGCGTGTGTGACATCATAAACATGCGCCTGGTGCCATATGGTACAGGCACTCATGGTAACGGTATGATGGTGGAGGACACCAAGGTATGATGGTGGAGGACACCAAGAGTCGCACCAGCGAGACAGGTGAGCATTCCGAGCACAGGCATCGGAGGGGCATTTTACAGTGCAGGGACATTGGCTGGGTGTCATCGCGTATATTAGTCATCGCAATAGTGAATGCCATTACCTCCGTGCACCTGATCGATCAATTTCGACAAAGATTTCCCAGCACGTCCGATCGATGCATTTGAACGGGTTTAGCCCGAAACTGATCAAATCATTGGGTGGGTGTGTTGCGGCACTGAGTTTTCACCAGATTCAATAAAATTATCGAATCAGGTGGCCGATCTGGTCACAAAATTGGTATTTGTATGGCTATTTTTCCAAAGTTTCAGGAGGAACCATCACAAATGCTAGTGGAATTTACGGTAGAATATCCTCTGCTTCTGGAACAGCCTCACCTGATTTATCCTTGCTATTATTTCTGTCAGCTCCGATAAGCCAGTGCTTTCCAGAGAACATCAATCGCCAAGCTTTGCACAAGACTGTTTCTTATCTTATCACAGCTAATGTTTGCTTGACAGCTATTTAAACTATTCAAATAATTAAATATTGCCTATTTGCTTTAGCAGATTTATAAGTTTGAAACTAGTGTAAATGAACACTTGTCAGTTTCCCTGCTTTTTAGATATCTAGCTGTGGATTAGTAGAGCATAACTTTCACTTACTGGTGACCCAGTGAATTTACAATGTGTCATAATGATCCATAGATTCACCAGGAATGGTATTGGCTGCAGAGCGACACTTTAGAGCCAATGCCAAGGCCAGAATATGGTCACATGGGTTAAAGCCATGTACACACACTAGAGTAGGGGGCAGTTGTACAGCCGCTAGACTCTCGGCAGAGGTGACCTCAATCGGGTGCCTCAGTCCAAAGCCATCTCGTCGCTACATAGTTTTAGACTGAGGCACCCTACTGAAGCTGCCTCTGCCGAGAGTTTAGCAGGTGTACAGCTGCCCCCTGGTGACTCGGCTATTGATCAGTGTGGTGGATCGTCTCAGCACATCGCTGAGGGAGGGCATTGTTCTCTTTACCCCCTTGGGCTCTGTTTCACTCTACTATGATCAATTCTATGGAACCTGGATTCTGCACCTATAGGGAGCTCTTTTATGAGCGCCTTGGGTGATAACTTATCTTTACAGGTATTATCCTGATTATATTATTTGTACCATTGTGTGATACAATAGAGGTTATATCTATATTAAGGTGGCCACACACCATACAATTTTTTAAATATCTGTTCAATTTAAGAATTGCAATCAATTTTTCTGACTGATTGTAACGTTTCAAAAATATGACCAATGTACCACACACGTATGTTTAATTTTTCCCCAATTATGATAAAAATAATTGGAAACTCTGAGAAAATTGCTTGGGTGTGTATATTAATAAATTGACAATCTAACACACACCATACAATCTCGAAGAAATTGAAGAAAAATATCTGGCATTCCGGATAGATAAAAATCGAAAAGAACAGGAAATCCAATCGGATTTTTCAGTCGAATGAAAAAAAAAAAGCTTTTGATATTTTCGAGAGATCCGATTATTTTTATAGAATTGCCGTAAAATCGGATCATTTTATTGTACCGTGTGTGTGACCACCTTTAGAGAGGATGATTTTAATTGTTTTTAATTGTACTTTATTGTGTTATATTGCATAATAAATTTGTTATATTTTGCCTAATTTAGTGTGGGGCTTATAAGTGGGTCGTATAGTTGGAGCTTTTTTTCCTTGATTGGTATCCTTTACAATTCTCCGGGTGATCGCTTGTCCGTTAGCCTAAAGCCCCATCTACACGGTACAATTTTCCATGAAATCGACCAGTGATCTGATAAGAAATTTCACCGATGATCTGATGGAAAATTGTACAGTGTAGATGGAGCTTTAGGCTGCTTACACACAGGGACGTCACAGGCGCACGTTAGTGCGCCTGTAACGCTCCCCCAACGCACAGCAATGTAACACAAGTGGGCTGTTCACACAGCCCACGTTGCGTTACATGTAACGCTGCACGTTGTCCGGAAAGTGCAGCATGCTACGGCGTTAGAGCGGCTATAGCCGCGTTAGACTGTTTGCACATGCTCAGTGGGGGGCAGAGAGGAGGCGGGGAGAGCCAGCTACAGTAGCCGCGCACATGGCTACTTAATATTCACTGCACTGGCGGCAGCTGATTGGCCGGCGGGACCACATGATGCGGAGTGTCTCTCTCCACATCACATGGTCCCGCTGGCCAATCAGCTCCACTCTGGGAGACATTATAGGACTCGAGCCGCCTAACGCGGCTCACTCTACCGTCCTCTCTTGCAGCACCATACGTTGTTAGGTGCACGTTATGCGACTTTAACGTGGCACCTAACGCAACGTCTTGGTGTGCAAGTAGCCTAAGGCTCTGCACTAAGGTTTCAGTACAGTATTGTACCGTGCTGCAAGCCATCAGTAAAAGCAAGAAGTTCTCATCATCCTGATTCAATACTTCTCACAAAAGTTTGTTGTTTTATTGTGCCTATTTTTATTTATTTTCTATTAGGACATTATCATAGTGTCTGAATGTTGTTTGTGTTTAAGAACAAATTGAATGAAGCAGTGATAATCCGCCGCATTGGTCTCTGGAAAATGTCTGTGTTGTCTCATCATAAAAACAGCATTTATAAGAGAATTGTATGAAGGGAAATTAGCAGGCCCGCGTGTGTAATGGACAACAAAGGATGGTTTTGTACAGCCACCTTATAGCAAGCCCGTCACAGACATGGATGGTTAGAGAATGATCAGATAAGTACAGTACATTGCCAGAGGCCATCTTCTGTTCTAACTCTATATAAATGCAACCCCATCATTCCAGATGCACACAACCTGATGCTTTACACTGACATACTTACACTGACTGTTTTCTGTTCAACCCAGTAATAAAATGTGCAAGAATTTAAAAATAGAAATGTTCATGAACCTGATTTGGTACACCAAAGGTGGCCATACACCATACAATTTTTGTTTATTTTATTTTGATTTGATTCAAGAATTCCAATCCAATTTTCTGATTGATCGGAAGTTTCGATCAGAATCTTCGAGTTGCCACGCATACATATTTTGGAGATTGCTGCAATTTCTGGATAAAAGTTCGTAAACTCCGAAAAAATTGTTTGGTTACAAAAATCGAGAGAAAAATTGTACAGAATAGTTACATACAGTTTCACAATCCATCACATGCCATCATTGCAAAAAAGGGAAATTCGACCAGATTTATCAATCGAAAACAAAGCGCATTTCTATTATTTGGGACAACCGATCGTATTTATCGAATTGGTGTAAAATTGGATCTTTTAATTGTATGGTGTGTGGCCAACTTAAGTCCGGCACAAACTTTCAATTTCAATTGGTCAATGATGATAGATTGTGTAGATGAACTCTCATACTACATGGAGGTGGTACAATTGGCTAGTGATCGGCCAATCAAAAATGAGGCCGGCTCAACACTAGTAACGAGCATTCTGTTTGCGTTGTGATCGGATGATCGCATCGCAACACTAAAAAAAGCTTTGTAAATACCTGCGGCTATGCGCGGTAATGAGCCCTCAATTAATTCCTGGCAGGGATTCAGCTCTTAAGTGAGGCTCTCTAACGCTCACTTCCTGTGGCTGAATTACATGGAACTATATTGGCAAAATATGCATCCACGCGACGCAGACGCGAAGCAGTTTAAAAATATCTGCAGCACAATTGACTCTCGTGACTTCTGGTCACCGCATGCCACGCGCATGCTCGCTGATAACGCATTGTTGCTGTCGTGTCAGATCAGATGCTTCTGGCGCATCACACTGTATCCGATCTGCAATGCCCATAGATTTTCATTGCGTTACGTAGTGTTACCCTGCTGTAAAAAGGGCAACACAATGAAAATGTCCTAGTGTGAAAGGGGCCTAAAGGTTTGTACCAGGCCTAAAGTGGACCTGAACTCTTGCAGAGGACTGAATAAATACATAGAGAAATCCACCCGTTATGTATTTAGAGAGCTTAGCCTTTTTAATTCCCCCCTCATTTGTGTCTAATCACAAATTGTAATCTGATCACTCCCCTGGGTCACATGACTGCCTATGGCAGAGATGGCAGATAAGCTCATTTGAAAGTACAGGTTGTAAACCCTATGTCTGCTTCCATGAATCAAGTAGTACAAACACTGCAGATTTATTGTAGGATTTGTATCAGCTGTAACAGTGAAATGTTTTTTTTGTTTGAAGGTTATCATGCTGTTGTGTATTTTTTAGAGCAGAGAGGACATTCTGAGTTCAGGTCCGCTTTAAGACTTTCAACAGTCCTGATTGTTGCGAATGTCCTCGTAGGGCCTGATTGTCATAAGACTGGCTGTGATAGGATTAAGTCTGCACAATATTCATGATATTAAATGTGTTGTAGTTTATACTTAGATTGTAAGGTGAAAAGAACAGAGCTCTCTTTCCTAGTGTGCCCCAGTCCTGCTGTATAATGGCATCTTCCACCATTATGTACAATTCTACAGCTGATCTGTTCAGTTTTGTATTGCCTGAATATATTGTACAGCACCAGAGCAGTGTTCTCCCTAGAATTTTTTTTTTCCAGCCGGGTGGCATGAAATAGTAGCCAGGTGGGGCGAGATGAGAGAATGCAGTGCCGGTGCTTCTGTGCACAACTCTGCTTACAGCATACCTGATAACAGCCGGGTGCTAACCAAAACTAGCCGGGTGGAGCTCCTGGCTAAAAGAGCCTGGGGAGAACCCAGCAGAGGAGCTGCTGGAGCTGTAAAAAGGGCTCATTCACACTGTACAATGCATGCAGGAACGCGATATCCTGCATGCGTTTCCGATACACTGAATGGACATCGCAGCGCGTTATAATGCAGATGTTGGCGGCCTCTAAGCGATGCAACCTGGTGAGAAAATGCATGCATTGTGCACTAAGGTGTTCCCTGCATTACAATGCAACAGACGAGAGCACACACTGTACTGTGAATATTAATATAAATGTCTATGGAGTTTCATCTTACCATGCGCATCACAGGCTATTTGGGGTGTGACATAACAGACAGCATCGCACGTAGTGGAAATGGGCCATAAATAATGTAGTGAGTGTTTATGCTTGGCTGTATTGCTCTTTGATTCCAAAACTGAGAAATGGAGACCGTCTTCTGGATTTGGAAACTTATTTCTGAAGGTTTAGTGTGGGATAGGATGAAATGTACACTAACTAATAAATTATGATTACGTACAGTATGTATTGTATAGCATTACTATTGTCTTGTTGCTTCTCCTTGTTCTAATAATAATTGGTGGAATACTGGCATTTGCCGTGACCTGGAAATCCTTCTCTTGGCTATAAATACCCTGTGTGTTCTGTTTATAGACGGGCAGATACCCTTCAGCGCCTCAGACCCTGCATAGAAAGTGTTTTGTGTGGACTCAGCAACTTCCTGCATCTGGCCTCACAGCGTACTCCTGATTTCACAATAGTCAGCTGTCTCCCGCTCTGTGACATGGTGCTGAGCCAGGTGCATGGCTTGCTTAGGAAATGCAGTCAGACATGAAGAAGATGACACACAACGTAAACTTATGACAAGGCTGCTGAAGGAGTTGTTACCATTAAGAGAAGCGCACTAATTACCTGTTGTCCTGTCTCCACATTTTATAGGAGAACGGTTTGTCTGGCTTCAGGCTGTGAAACCCTTGGCGTTACCCTGTGAATAACCCTTATTATGCAATGATGGCACTTTCACTCGCTAGCGGGACAGACAAATCAATGTTACGGTATGTTCCTGGGATCAGGGAGTTCCCTGAATCCACCAAAAAGGATTTGAAGTTTAAAGGACACCTGAAATGAGCGGGATATGGAGGCTGCCATATTTCCTTTTAAACAAAAGTTGCCTGCAGTCTGCTGGTCTCTGTGGCTGCAGTAGTGGCTGAATCACACACCTGAAACAAGCTTGTGGCCAATTCAGTCAAGCTTCAAACACCTGATCTGCTGCTTATTCAGGAACTATGACTAAAAGTATTAGAGACAGATGATCAGCAGGGCTGCCAGGCAATTTGAATTGTTTGAAAGGAAATAAATATGGCAGCCTCCATATCCCTCTCACTTCAGGTGTTAAAGTGTACTCTAGCCAAAGCTTTGGTACCAAATCTCATACTTGCCTTAGAGGCTTATGGATCCTAATGAGGCATCCTCTGGTTTCCTCATCTCAGACCTCCCGAAGTTCACAGACGAGGGCTTGTTGGTAATCTGATCGGGGCTGCGCTACTATTCAAACATGAGCGCAGCCATACTGCACCTACCCAGTGAGCCTGAGACGCATGTGCTACGGCGCAGGCACAGCTTTGCTTGCGCGGCTACAGCATGGCCACCCTCGTGCCAGAAGAGGAGCGTGGCCCCGGTGAGCTTGAGGCTCCCCGGGAGGATCAGAGGACACAGTGGAAATACTCTGGAGGATCCAGAGGATTCCCTCTCTTTAGGTAAGTATCTGTTTTCTTTGTTAAGGCAGATCTCCAGCTTAATTACAAAATGTAGCACGCTAACTGTAATAGAAAGTTATAGTTACCTAACAGCCTTGTCCCATGAAGCCGTCCCTAAGACCCTGCATCACTGGACTTTCTCCGCCTCCCTCTCTCCCTGGAGAAAAACGCCAAGCTTTGGGATGGCTTCACGAGACAAGGCTGCTCAGGTAACTAGCTTTCTATTACAGGTAGCCTGCTACATTTTGTAATTTTAAGCTAGAGTTTCGCTTAAAAAATGTTTGGCCTCAAGTTCTCTTCACGTTAGGGATGTGTGTTGTTCTAGCTTAAAGTGTACATGAATTCTTGATCTTTATTTTGAAATAAGTTATTTTTCCACTTGCCTCTATGACCTGTAAACCAGGAGATTACCCTGCCTATCCAGGGGACAGGAAGACACAATGCAATTGAAGTACCTCCTCCTCCTACCTACTACCTCCGTGTCTTCCTGTCCCTTGCATAAGGTACTGTCTGCAGTGGTCCCACCCTGAATGAGGTAATATTGTATATCTCCTGGTTCACCTGTCGTGGAGGCAAGTGGAAGCCAATTATAACTCTTAACGTTAATTGGATTTCCACATAGTCCTCCACGACAGGTGGGCATTTGACCCACCCGGACAAACGGTAAGTCTCCTACTGATACAAGGTAATATTTCAGACACTGAGGTAGGAGGAGGTATTTAAATTGCATTCTGTTTCTTCCTGTCCACTGGATAGGTGGGACAATCTCCTGATTCACCTGTTGTGGAGGACTACGTGGAAATCCTATTACCGGTAAGGGTAATTATTGGCTTATGTTGTCCTCCTACTCAGGAATGGCAACATACCTTTACTTTGTAAAAACTCCATCGTCTCGGATGATTCACTGACGATCTGTAGCAGCAGCTAACCCTCTGAACCTGCCTGCCTCCCTCTGTTACCTATTTTATGTAAATGTTTTTATCTCAGAGAAGCTTGGATGCAGAATTTAACTGTTTTGTGTCAGAGGCAAGCCACAATTTCAGGATGTGTGGAGAACAAGATGGCAGCCCACGATGCATAAACACATTGCGCATCTAGCAAGCACAGATGGCTGTGTTTGTTAGTAGAGCTAATTTATGTAGGCATGTAGAGTGTGGCAGAGATGAGGTCAAACAAAGGGATGTTTAGCTTGGGTTTTATTTAAGAAGGAAAAGCTATTCCCATGCGTGCATGTAGTATATAATGCATCCATCAGTCCCACCCTTCTCCACTGAAGCCTAAGTCCAAGCAAATAGGAAAGACCTCTTTATGCACCTTAACAAGTCCCTGATGTATTGCAAGACGTTTCATTAGTAATAAAGCAGCCACATGTCTTATTGATCTGGTCTCATGATCACTGTTCTGTTCTTAATGGAAACAATACCATCTATGTGGAGGAACTGTATAAGTTGTTTACAGGCAGCCCTGCTCCTTATCAGACTGCTCCTTGTGAGACTGAGAATCCCTTCCTGCTGCACTGCCCCAAATATACCGCAAACCAGGGAAACCTTCTTTAAAGAGAATCTGTACTCTAATATTCTTACACTAAAAAGCATACCATTCTATTCCTTATTTTCTCCTGTGCCCCTCTGTGCTGTTTCTGCCACTCTCTGCTGCAATCCTGGCTTGTAATTAACAGTTTTAGGCATAGTTTACAAACAAACTAACCAGCTTGTGATAGGCTCACATAAACAGAGTGTGTGAGTCATACTGAGTGTGCAGGGGGCCTGCAGAGGGTGTGTATCGCTTCTATCCAATCACAAGCAGCCCTGCACATTCCACACATTCAAGCCTTAGCCCGAAAGACACTACTGAGGAAAGGAGATAAGATTTATTACAGAGACAGTGCAATTAGGAAAAGCTGCAGTGAGCCAGAGCACATTAGAACAGGCATAGGAACTTATAGGATAGAAGAACTAAGGCTGAAACATTTGTTACAGAGTCTCTTTAAGAAACTGATGGAACTATTTCCAGACTTTCACACATTAGAGGATGAGAGAAAACACTATATTCTACTAGAAGAGAGATCCACAGTGACAATCACTGCACACTGTGTTGCAGCAGGCCACAGACTGAGAGGAGCATAAATGAATTTTAAACCCCCCCCCCCCCCATAAAAATAAGTCCACGAACTGCTAACCCACTGTACCCTACCCCACCTCATCCCATGTCCCCCATTCCCCCTGCTTTGGCAATGCCTGTATTGAAGCTTGGTCATGCCAATAAAAGCTATCTTTCATTTGATTTAAATAGGGCGGGGTGTATAGGTTGCAGTATACAGTATATCTATCCATATGCTGGTTTCTGAGTAGTGTTGCTGAGCTTAGGCTCAGAACCATCTACTGCTCTCCAGATATCCAGCTCGCCTCAATTTTTGCAATGTATCAGCAGTAAGCCCGAGACAACCATAGTAAATTCAACAGCCATTCATTGCTGGAGTCAGATTTCTGGAGGTTTGTCCACATAACAGTCGAGACATTGAAGAAACCGTAACTAATTTATAAGCCAGAAAGACAAGAGGTACAATTCATATTCTAAGTATTTTCTGGCCGGGCTTGTGCATTACATTGCTGTCCCTTAAAGAGACTCTGTAACAAAAATTGCATCCTGTTTTTTATCATCCTACAAGTTCCAAAAGCTATTCTAATGTGTTCTGGCTTACTGCAGCACTTTGTACTATCACAGTCTCTGTAATAAATCAACTTATCTCTCTCTTGTCAGACTTGTCAGCCAGTGTCTGGAAGGCTGCCAAGTTCTTCACTGTTGTGGTTCTGCTATGAACTCCCCCTTCTAGGCCCCTCTATGCACAGAGCCTGTGTGTTATTTAGATTAGAGCAGCTTCTCTCTTCTCTCTTATCTTTTACAAGCTGGATAAATCGTCCTCTGAGCTGGATGGGCTTTCACATAGTGAGGAATTACAGACAAGGGCAAAGCTGTTTGCAGGAAGAAAAGAGCAGCCTGAAACTTCAGTGCATGAGAGATGCAGGGGGAAAGAAACACACAAATGATCTCTTGAGATTCAAAAGGAAGGGTGTATACAGCCTGCTTGTGTATGGATGTATTTTCTATGTGTGGACATACTGTACATCAACCTACTTCCTGTTTTGGTGGCCATTTTGTTTGTTTATAAACAAACTTTTTAAAACAGTTTTTAACCACTTTTAATGCGGCGGGGAGCGGCAAAATTGTGACAGAGGGTAATAGATGTCCCCTAACGCACTGGTATGTTTACTTTTGTGTGATTTTAACAATACAGATTCTCTTTAAGCAAGACTAACTATAAATATTAGTCAATGCTTGTGCAGACCTTTGATCAGTATCCATTAGTAAGTCATTTGATTGGGTGTTTGTCTGTATAAAGGTTATTCCATTACTATTATTATTATTATTATTATTATTATTAATAAAATAGAACAAAATAGCCAGTGCTTCGCATTTAAAAGTTGGATACAATTTTCATACTTCTAGTCCAGAGACTTCCCAGCTCCTCCTCAAGCCCACCAAAGCTGCTGGGGACCATCTTCTCCAGGAAAGCACAATTTGTGAATCTGTTCAAAATCCACAAGTTCACTTTAATGGGAACCTGAAGGTAAAAGATGTGCCCAATCAAGATACTCATCTCAGTAAAGGAAAACCACTGCATAATCTAGAGCAGGGGTGCCCATTGTGTAGCTTGTGATCTGCCGGTAGATCCCAAGGACTTCTTGGTAGATCACAACCGCATTACATTTTTCATTCTGTATATACAATTGTGCTCCTAAAATTGTACATAGGTAGGTCGTTTTGACTTGCTAATTTTTAAATGAGCTCACAAACTGAAAAAGTGTGGGCTTCCCTCGTTCCTCTCCACCAATACCGTTCCTGCGCTGAATCCCTCCGAAGCTCATGGATAAGGGCTAGTCGACGGAGCTTGGCCACACTGCCCAGGCGGCTTGCTCCTACGCAGTAGCACAGAGCCAAAAAGGCTTTGCTTTATCTCCTAGGTGCCGGCTCCAGGATATTGCTCAGGGATGACCTGTCCTGAGCTTGCACAGTGCTGCTGCACGCATTTACGTGCATGAGCACAGCCACAAATGTCTGAGGGTCCCAGCGCTGGATCGGTGGCTGGGAGGAGGACGTGGGAAGGGTTTTTTACTTTTTGTCCACTGGATCTCACAGATTTGCTTTAAATACTTTGTCACTGGCAAGAACAAGTATACAGCTCAGGGTGTTCTGACTGCACGGTTGCTGCAGATGTGTGACCCAGAAACTATGGAAGCCTGAAGATCAGCAAGCACTTATTATTTTTTAGAACGTAATGACGTAGTCTCCGAATTCTACTCACTTCATTTTTCCTACAGGGAGAGAAAAATATTACAGAAAATCTCTCCTTCAGTAACTTGTTTGCTCAGGGTAGTTGGCAAAACATGTTATTGATGGGTTTGGTTTACAGAGTGACAGATCTCCTCAGCTGCCAGTCAGGAATAATGACTAGCATGTTGACTTGTCAATGTGTCACCAGCATGAAAAGTGACGGCCCAGCTTCAGCTCTTCAGGAACCTCTTAATTGCCCTGACAAGGAATTTGTGATAGTTTTATAGTTTGCTTTTGAAGGGGTGCAGATCACTGATGAGGCGTCCTAGATTTATGTGTGTTTTTGTAGCAAAGCCCCAGGACTTATTACACATTTGTCTGAGGATCTATCTACATAGATTCTCTCCTGTATGGTGTGAGCACCTAGGCAAGTGCTCAGAGGAATCTGCTCAGCGTACGTATTCTATACAGTTCTAATCAGGGTGTGACAGCATAAAGGTTTGTGTTCAGTCAGAAATTACACAAAGCCCTCAATTCACAAAGCATTACCACATGCAGTAAAGCAAAAAAAATAATAATTTTACCAAACATTTTGTGAAATATCAATTCAGAAAACCCTTAAATGTTGATAAATTACCAACTTGTGAGGTACATGCCTAATCTTGTCTTCTAAAAGGAGTATGCACTGGTGAGGCATGCAGGGCAATGTAAATGTCAGAGGGTGGTGCTATAGAAAAGGGAGTGTACAGTTGCTCACAGACAGCACCCCTTGGGGGGGGGGGGGGAGGGGGGTACAGAAAAGTGCACATCCCATAGGTGTGGTTGTGCATCTCCTACTTTCCACCACAGGAAGTTTACACCTCACAAATCAGGCGTGCCACAAACAAAAAAGTTATCATGGCCTCCATTTTTGCACAGATCTCTGATTTTAACATTCCCAAACACATACCGCCATAGGAACTTGGTAAAGCTTACAGAATTTAATGTTCTGCACTAGAACGGTGATCCTGGACATAGTGCGCACACACACACGCATGCAGGCGTGCAACTCGCAAATGGTCCCTGAGGGCGACAGTGATCGCATGTGTGTAACGAGCTTTAGCTTGTGGTCCAGCTAGCTAGAAAATATTGTGCAAGGCTAGGTTGAGGGTTGCTCTCACACCCTGCTCGTTTTTCGTGTTCAAGGGAAATCCACTTTAACGTGTAGATTTCCACTTACCCATGAAGTGGAAGCAATGCAAGCAAATAAAAGCTCCTAGGTGCTGATATTTTTTTTTCTCATGACTGCTTTTCTAAATAACCAGTCAAATGTGAGTCTAGTGGTTTTCATTTGCTAGATCACTGCTACTTCCTGGGTCATTGGGGATCTTTAACCACTTCGCTGCCCGGGTGCAGTATATCTACACTCCTTTGGACTTCAGTTCCCTGTCCGGAGCGTAGATATATGCACCCCCCCCTCGCAGCTGTCCGCGCTCCTGCTCGCATGTGCGCGCGCGCCCACGATCATGCACGCCGCCGCCTGCTCGTCCGGAGATCAATGAACGGGTAAAACCATTCCCGTTCGTTGATCTCTGATCCCCAGCAATGATCGGCTGCTTCTAGGAGAAGCAGCACGATCATTGTGAAAAAAAAAAAAAAGTTTCCCAGCCTCCCTGAACTTCCTGCAAGCGTACTTCCTACGCGTACTTCCTACGCTTGCAGGAAGCATTTTCAAAAAATTACTGTGGCCATCTTGTGACCAAAAAGTAAAACTACACCCGAAAACATTTTTCACATACAAATACATTAGTTTACAATATAAAATTAACTCATTAACGCCCATACTCCCTAAATGTTACCAATTTTTTTTTTTGTAATTAAGAAAAAAAAATTACAAAAAAAACCATAAATATTTACCTTCGGGACTGAAATCTTTAAATATTTATATCAAGAGGGTATAACACTGTTACTTTATAAATTATGGGCTTGTAATTAGGGATGGACGCAAAACTGAAAAAAATGCACCTTTATTTGCAAATAAAATATTGGCGCCAAACATTGTGATAGGGACATAATTTAAACGGTGTAATAACCGGGACAAATCGGCAAATAAGTTACATGGATTTTAGTTACAGTAGCATGCATTATTTAAAAACTATAATGGCCGAAAACTGAAAAATGATTTTTTTTTTTTTCCAAATGGTTTCCTATTTTCCCATTAAAACACATTTAGAATAAAATAATTCTTGGCATAATGTCCCACCTAAAGAAAGCCTATTTGGTGGCGAAAAAAACAAGATACAGTTCATTTCATTGCGATAAGTAATGATAAAGTTATAGGCGAATGAATGTAAGGAGCACTGAAAGGTGAAAATTGCTCGGATGCGGAAGGGGTAAAAACCCCTCAGTTGTAAAGCGGTTGAAGTGAACCTCCGGACTAAAAATCTACTCAGCAGAACTGAAAAGGCTTGGTGTTTCTTTAACAGTTTCACAGCATCAGAACTTTGTTTTTCTTACCAAAGCATCATTTTTAGCTGCAATTTTAGCTAAGCTCCACCCATCAAAGAAAAAGGCCCGGGCTTTTTTTCCCTGGTGCTGTGCAAAGCATGATGGGATTTCCTATGTTGTTCACGTTGCCTAGCAACTGGGAAGGGTGATCAGCACACAGGACAGTTGGAACTGTGTCTCATGCTCCCTGTCACCTCCTTTCAACCAAAAAGATGGTTGCCCTTATGAAATCAAACATTTGCCTGTTCTTTTAAAACAGGGTGGGTAAGAGATTATATTACCTATCTATTTTAATTAACATAACTAATGTAACTTAATGATAGTATGTTTAGGCTGAAGTTCCTCTTTAAAGAGACACTGAAGCGAAAAAAAAACTATGATATTATTTGTATGTGTAGTACAGCTAAGAAATAAAACATTAAGATCAGATACATTAGAGTTAAGAAACTCCAGTTGTTATCTCTATGCAAACAAGCCATTAAGCTCTACGACTTTCAAAGTCGTGGAGAGGGCTGTTATCTGACTTTTATTATCTCAACTGTTATTGAACTATTTACTTTTTCTCCGCCAGAGGAGAGGTCATTAGTTCAGACTGCTCTGAAAGAATCATTTTGAATGCTGAGTGTTGTGTAATCTGCACATATTATAGAATGATGCAATGTTAGAAAAGAACACTATAACACCTGAAAATAAAAAGATGAGAATATTTTCTTTGCTGCTAATCTTCTAGTACTTATTCATAGTACACAACCAATTCACTATATCATATATTTTTTTTTCGCTTCTGTGTCTCTTTAAGTTAGCATTTCCAGCTCATCACTACTCGTCTTATGGATTGTTGCAGAAATTGCAGTAATTGGTCGGCTAACATACCGTATGAGGAGAAACCATTGCATTACTGATTGCTTTGTTCTTAGGTACAGATGGTGGTCTTTTTTCCCTTTTTTTTTAAGTTGGCTGTTGAATAACACAGAGCCAGATTTGTCAGGTATTTTGTGCAGGTTATTTATGCCTGTGAACATCCGGTACTGATAAAGCCCAGCTATTGCCTGTGATAAATGCTTTAATAAATTTTCTTTTTCTATTGTTCTGTCCTCAGTAGATCCCTTTGTTCTAACCTGTGAGCATTAGCTGGAAAGCAAGACCATTCAATTAACCCCTGCTCTTGGCGGTTTGCTTTGACTGTGGCATACTGACGCGGTTCCTCCGGGTTCATACGTAGATGGCTGACATCTGAGAATCCCTGTGATCAGCATCTGAGATGCTTTCCTCTACACTCCACCATAATTGTTTATTAATATATTGGATGAAATTCTGATGCATTTGTAATAGAAATTAAGCTGTTGCCGTGGAAACCTGGAAGCCTTTTTTTCTGAGACTCCATTGAAAGCGCCAGCCTTGTACATTTTAATAGCCGAGCGGTGCGGGGTTGAGTGATCATGTGACTGGCATCTGGTATAGCAGATTTATTATGAACATCGAGGTATTAACAAGCATGTTTGCCTCATTCTGTGTACATAGAAGAGGATGCATTTCCTCAGGCGTTTAGTAAAACCTGCAGTGGTGAACAAAGGCCGCACCGATAGGTCTCCTTGGCGATGTGTGGCGACATGGGTGACTCATCGCTGGTCCCATTGTGCCGACAGCTCTGAGAACAAAATGCCACATCTGTCTACGGGTAACAGGATAAAAAGGAAGATTAAAATACATTAAAAACAGTTTAAAGATGGGAGGTAGTGGCAAACTTGCCCATTGAAGACTCGAATAGTCCAATTGGGTAGGTAAGTCCACCACTACCTCCCATTTTTAATCTGTTTTCAGGGGCATAACAAGGTGGGGGGGGGGGGGGGCTCCATCCTCTGATACTCCAGATCAGGTGTTTTTGTGGCTACACATGTTATGGGGATGAAGATACCGTTTGCCACACTTGTTTTATGACCCTTGTAAGGTGTGAGGTCACTAAGGGGAGGCAAAGGAGTGGTTGCAAACATTAAGGGTCCCCATCAGATTTTTGCTGGGGGGGGGGGGGCTTGATTCGTATTTGGGTCCCTACTGTTTTTAGTGTATTTTAATCTTCCCGGACCCTCTGTTTTGTCCTAGTACCTAGAAGTTTGTCCCCCTATTTTCCGATCTGCATAGAACGACTTCTTAACCCAAGTGGGGTCGGGTTTAATCTCCCCACTTGCTTTATACAGTGGTTTGCCTTAGTGGTAATCCTTCCTTGTGAGTATTCATTCACATTGATTTTATTCTATGTAACGGGACTTTACCCTACTACGCTATCGTGGGCTTTCGGTTTACTTTAGTTTTTACACATCTGCCCATGCTCTGTCCATCATGTCCGTGTTCAGACCTGTCTGTATGCTTCAGACTACTCAAGACTATATACTACTAAATGGAAGCTATGCTTGTCTTTTTTTAGTTGGTGTCATATTTATATTTAAAGGGAACCCGAACTGGGGATTTAAACTAAAAAAATATGCTACATGATCCGGGGGACTTGGTGGATCAGGTAGCTGCAATTCCCGCCGCTCTGCTCCGCTCCTGTGGCCTGCATTGCCTCAGTCTCGTTCTTGTGACCCCTGGATTCATGAAGCTGGAAAAGCGCTGCTCTGTGTGCCCCAAATTGTTTTTTTTTTGGGGGGGGGGGGGGGGACAGAGGTATGACATGCAGCAGGGAAACATGCCTCTGTGTCAGGAGTCTGGCGGTGAACTGAGGGGACCTTGAGAGGGACGGGGAGGCAGAGTTCTCCAACCCTGTCCCCAAGGCCCACCAACAGTACATGTTTTGCAGGTGAGGTAATTCGTGTTGCAGCAGAGTTGATTAACTACTTCTGAGGCTTTATACAAAACTTACATCGTTGGTGGGCCTTAAGGACAGGGTTGGGGAACACTGGTCTAAGGGATCCAGAGCCTTCCCTCTTAGTTGAGTATCTGTTTGTTTTTATTGGTTACAGTTGTCCTTTAAAGAACCAGTATCTCAAAAAAATTTAAAATTTTAAAATACATACTTCTAGGGCCAGAGCTTCTGCAGGTGGCACGATTAGCCAAAAAATAGTTCTGCCTACTAGAATATTGTGCGTAACTCTTTAATACCGTAATTATTATCGTATATCTAAATAGCGCAGACCTCCTTCTTATTACTTTGCAAAGTATACAGTCATCTCAGAGAACACCCCGACACAAATGCAGGAAGAACAGCAGACTTCATGCAGATAGTGTCCTGACCTAGACTTGAAACTGAGGCCACATTGCCTGAGAGGAGGCTTTGGATCCTCAAGTCTTCCCACTTCCTCCTCTAGACCAGTGTTTCTCAACATTTTATTGGTATGTACCCCTTTTAAAACCCTATACTCACCAAGTACCCCCTAGCATGGTAAACATTATCACACGTACCCCTTGACAAATATATATTTAAGCGTAGTACATTATAATTGGTTCTAAACCATTCCCAAGCATTTCCTATTGCTTTTAATTAGCTAAAATACTAATTTGGTGCTGTTTAAATAAGATTTATCATTTTCTAAAACTCTAAATTTGTTATTTTTGGTTAAGTATTATCAAGCCCGAGTACCCCCTAGAACCCTCAGAAGTACCCCCTGGGGTACGCGTACCACACGTTGAGAACCTAGACCACCCGTGCTGCCTGGGACATTTTTTAAATTTGCACCCGTGCTCCTGCACGAGTTTGGCCGCGCCTGCTGCACTAAGACGAAGCCGCTCATATATGCAGGCGCAGTGTGGCTGTGCTTGCATTTTTTTTGAAGATAAATTATAATTTTCATAATCTCTTAGGATAAGTCCACTTTAAAAGGGGCCTGCAGGGCAGGCCACAGCTATTCTTGACCAAACATCTTGCTAAGCAGTAGACATGCTGCCGGTTTGAATGTGCTAAAAACTGTTTTTATGAAAGTGAGAATAGCAGGTTATTCAACCGCCGTCAGTCATAACCTGAAATTTCAGTGTTGGCTCGTGTTGACCTTTGAAGTACATCAAAGCACTTTGCTTGTTCATACTTTCTAGCTGAGTGCATTGGATGTCCCTGCATGTTTGCATAGTTTTATCCTCTTCACCATACATAATTGTGAAGTGTTTCATTTATAACACAGCCCTTTGCAATCTGCTAATTTCACATTTTTGCTTTTCGTGTTGTCTAAATTATGGCCAGGAAATGGTTTGGATCTCTGTAAACGGCAGAGAATGCCCGTTCTGCACTCGTGGCTCCTGAGTGGCACTTGTGACTGGTATTGAACAGCCAGATGGCACAGTTGCGACAGTTAATAGTGAGCTCATACCCCTCTTCCCTGCAGGATGTAAATTCACCCTCCATTCATCTTAATGTGACTCACTCAAGGCATTTTCCAATGCCGAAACCTTTTGGCTAGCTCAACCTAATGATAATTAGGCATATATTAAAGGACAGCTGGGCCTGCTTGCGGATTTAACTCAAACCCAGCAATTAGCCAACCTGTACTGGGCATAGACAAATAGAAGGCGTTACCAATTCTCCTCTGTTTATGCCGATATAGCTCAGCTTAATTGAGTGTTTGGCATTGGACCATGTTTTCTAACATAGCACTTAAATACAAATGCAAATATGAGATCTACCCTTGAATCATAACCACATCAATCGTAGCTATCTCTTCTATTTCCATTTCTGGCTGGTTTAATCATCGGGGATTTTTACAGTGCTTGAGTTTCCAGTTTCACTCTCGAAAATATTGATGTTTTGTAGTTTGCTCTAAATAATGTAGGCTAACGCATTTCGCTCGCTTTTTCTAGTGGCAGAGCCTACTGGCTTCCAGATTTTAAACCAATGATATTTTTTATTATCTAGTTTCTGAAGTTTGAAGGATTGCTAAAATGTAAATGAGCTGGTCTGCTAAACCATTGTCTCAACATTATTTTGGTGTGTACCCCTTTGAAAGTCTGTGCTTACCTCAGATATAGTAGAGATGATCTCAAGTTCCCCTTGACACAGACCTAGTAAGGTCTGGTGTCCACTAGGGTGCCATGTCTGTTTATGAATCAGATGTGGAACCCGCAGCCGAATTACTATAGCCATGCATGGCTACACAGGATTTGGATAAGTGTTGTGGAAAACTGCCGTCCGAATTGCATTGGCATGTGTTTCGAAAGGCAAGCCTATTGTCTAAACAATTCCTGTCTAGCTCCAATGCAGGGAAATGCTGTATATTTGGACATAGTGGAAACGGACCCTTAATAATAATCCGAACATTTGTATTGCGCTTTTCTCCTGACTCAAAGCACTCAAGAGCTGCAGCTGCTGGGACCCGCTCAAGAGGCCACCCTGCAGTGTCTTGCCTTGAACTCCTTACTAAATAGGTACTCACCCTAGCCAGGATTCAAACCCTGGTCTCCCATGTCAAAGGCGGTGCCCTTAATTAATACCTAGTAGTATGCAGTCATTTTTAAAGTTTCCAGACATTAACTATTGCTTTTAGTTAACTAAAAATACTAATTGGGTGTTTTAGCTTTTATGTAGGATTATCATTTTCTAAAACTTGTACATTTGTTATAGTTAATTACATCAAGTACCTCCTGGACCCCTGGGGTAGGCATGCAACTAATTGAAAACCTAGGTGCTAAACCAGATTTCCCATATTAAAATTGAGTCAGCATGAGTCGTTCTGCTGTGCCCATATTACGATCTTTCTGTCACTGAGACGGACTGTCTCAGAAGAAGGCTCTATAGAACTATGACCATTTGATTCAGAAAAATAAAGACCCGTACTTGCCTCTCCAGTTGCGATTAGCATAAAATTCCCATAACCTAATTCGCTTCGCTTGGGGAAAAGGAAATCGGGACTTGCAAATTGCTAAGCAACTAATGCAGCTGCTAGTGAATGGAGATCTAGAAGGCGTAGTCTACTAATATCAATTTCAACCGCTTGGATGAGTCTATCTAGTTTTAGAACTTCTGTAATTATGTTGCCTATGAACTCATGGAGAAGCAAGGGGATCAGTTGATAGACCAAAGTTGGGTACACATGTATGTTGAATATCGCCCAGCAGGAATCGGGACTCTTTTCCTTGGGTGACAGTTTAAGCCATGTTCTGTACAGACATGTAGATTTTGGAGGTGGGAGGAGGGACGACGGAGCGGCTGATGGAGCGAGCAATGAGAAGGAAGAAATCAATACCCTCGGCCAAGTGGTGCATCTAAGGTGGTCAGGTGCTGCTTTTACATGTTAGATTCTTGGCCAAGACCAACCACCTCTGCCGAGAACCATTGTACATGTGTACCAATCTTAACAGCCTAATGCTGGGTACACACGATATGTTTTTCCCGTTCGATTTTCTGCTTGATCTTTTTTTTTTTCCGCTCGATTCTCTTATCTTTCGCTCCATTTTTTTCTTATCTTTTCCCATTCACTTCTATGAGAAATCGAGCAGTAAAACGATCGAGAAGAATATCGGACATGACAGAATATATCAATCGAACGCATCTATCTAATGAAAAAAACGTAACGTGTGTAGCATAAGGGTAGTTCAGCAGCGTTTTGGAGTTGCCGGTGATTGCAAAAGTGTTGAATGAAAGCCAATGGAGGGGATACCTAAGTAATGATTGTGGCCTCCCAAAATAGCAGAGCCTGCAGCATTTCTGGAGCAATTGCGCTTCAATACAAAGTTTAGGATTCCTGCAAATAGTTTCAACGGTATGAATAATCTTCAAGAAGGCCCTCAAAACTTACATTTTCACTCTGGCCTACCACTCCTCAAGTGCACAAAACCCGCAGCTGAACTCTGGTCCCTACTTTTCGTGTCCCTACCTCTCCCTCTAGATTGTAAGCCTTTGGGCAGGGTCCGCCTCCTTTTGTGTCCTACCTGATCATGCACCTCCATTACTGTGCACCCATGCTAGGCATTTGAGTGAACTCCGCTTGCCTAATCTCCATGCTCCCATTCAGTGACTAAGCATTACCTTGTACTCATCCTGTTCTGCGCGATCTGGTTTTTCTTGTATTCCTGTATTGTCATATTGCTGTATGTCACCCCTAATATTGTCTGTAACCTAAACTAATGTACAGCGCTGCGTAATATGTTGGCGCTTTATAAATAACCTTCTCAAAAAATACCACAGTATCACAGTTATACGGTATTACATAACTATTTGCACCCGGGCCTTCCCCTTACATTAATGTGCCCCCCCCCCCCCCCCCCCCCACTCCAGTATGGTAGCCAGTTGTGCCCCACTTCCTCAGCATACATATGATTAAGCTGCCGGGAGATTTGGGCGCAGGATAAAGCTGTAAATCGTCTCACCCCTGCTCCTGCAAAAGTCCTGGTGGTGTTAAATACTATTCCCCCTTTGTGGATAGTGAGGAATGATGTAATTTTGTCTGCCAGCTATTGAGCTGAGGAGTCTGTGGTTTCATAAACTGAGAAGTCTGAGTCAGCTGGAAGTAGATGACTTTTGTACAGACTTCACAGACCTGCCTGTATGGTAGCCACAAGCCAGGTATAGGTGCCTCCAGTATAGCTAGTTAGGTATAGGTGCCCCCAGTATAAGTAGCCAGGAATAGGTGCCCGCAATATAGTTAGTCAGGAATAGGTGCAGCCAGGATAGGTAGCCAAGAATAGGTGCAGCCAGGATAGGTAGCCAGGAATAGGTGCCCGCAGTATACGTAGCCAGGAATAGGTGCAACCAGTATAGGTAGCTAGGAATAGGTGCCCGCAGTATAGGTAGCCAGGAATAGGTGCCCGCAGTATAGGCAGCCAGTATAGGTAGCCAGGAATAGGTGCAGCCAGTATAGGTAGCCAGGAATAGGTGCAGCCAGTATAGGTAGCCAGGAATAGGTGTAGCCAGGAATAGGTGCAGCCAGTATAGGTAGCCAGGAATAGGTGCAGCAGTATAGGTAGCCAGGAATTAGGTGCCCGCAGTAAAGGTAGCCAGGAATAGGTTCCCGCAGTATAGGTAGCCAGGAATAGGTGCCCGCAGTATAGGTAGCCAGGAATAGGTGCAGCCAGTATAGGTAGCCAGGAATAGGTGCAGCCAGTATAGGTAGCCAGGAATACAGTGGTGTGAAAAACTATTTGCCCCCTTCCTGATTTCTTATTCTTTTGCATGTTTGTCACACTTAAATGTTTCTGCTCATCAAAAACTGTTAACTATTAGTCAAAGATAACCTAATTGAACACAAAATGCAGTTTTAAATGATGGTTTTTATTATTTAGTGAGAAAAAAAAACTCCAAATCTACATGGCCCTGTGTGAAAAAGTGATAGCCCCCCCCCCCCTTGTTAAAAAATAACTTAAAGGTGGTTTATTACACCTGAGTTCAATTTCTGTAGTCACCCCCAGGCCTGATTACTGCCACACCTGTTTCAATCAAGAAATCACTTAAATAGGAGCTATCTGACACAAAGAAATAGACCAAAAGCACCTCAAAAACTAGACATCATGCCAAGATCCAAAGAAATTCAGGAACAAATGAGAACAAAAGTACTGTAATTGAAATCTATCAGTCTGGTAAAGGTTATAAAGCCATTTCTAAAGCTTTGGGACTCCAGCAAACCACAGTGAGAGCCATTATCCACAAATGGCAAACACATGGAACAGTGATGAACCTTCCCAGGAGTGGCCGGCCGACCAAAATTACCCCAAGAGCGCAGAGAAAACTCATCCGAGAGGCCACAAAAGACCCCAGGACAACATCTAAAGAACTGCAGGCCTCATTTGCCTCAATTAAGGTCAGTGTTCACGACTCCACCATAAGAAAGAGACTGGGCAAAAACGGCCTGCATGGAAGATATCCAAGGCGCAAACCACTTTTAAGCAAAAAGAACATTAAGGCTCATCTCAATTTTGCTAAAAAAACATCTCAATGATTGCCAAGACGTTTGGGAAAATACCTTGTGGACCGACGAGACAAAAGTTGAACTTTTTGGAAGGTGCGTGTCCCGTTACATCTGGCGTAGAAGTAACACAGCATTTCAGCAGAAGAACATCATACCAACAGTAAAATATGGTGGTGGTAGTGTGATGGTCTGGGGTTGTTTTGCTGCTTCAGGACCTGGAAGGCATGCTGTGATAGATGGAACCATGAATTCTACTGTCTGCCAAAAAATCCTGACTGAGAATGTCCGGCCATCTGTTTGTCAACTCAAGCTGAAGCGTTCTTGGGTGCTGCAGCAGGACAATGACCCAAAACACACCAGCAAATTCACCTCTGAATGGCTGAAGAAAAACAAAATGAAGACTTTGGAGAGGCCTAGTCAAAGTCCTGACCTGAATCCTATTGAGATGTTGTGGCATGACCTTAAAAAGGCGGTTCATGCTAGAAAACCCTCAAATAAAGCTGAATTACAATTCTGCAAAGATGAGTGGGCCAAAATTCCTCCAGAGCGCTGTAAAAGACTCGTTGCAAGTTATCACAAATGCTTGATTGCAGTTATTACTGCTAAGGGTGGCCCAACCAGTTATTAGGTTCAGGGGGCAATTTCTTTTTCACACAGGGCCATGTAGATTTTTTTTCTCACAAAATAATAAAAACCATCATTTAAAACTGCATTTTGTGTTCAATTATGTTATCTTTGACGAATAGTTAACGGTTTTTGATGAGCAGAAACATTTAAGTGTGACAAACATGCAAAAGAATAAGAAATCAGGAAGGGGGCAAATAGTTTTTCACACCACTGTAGGTGCATCCAGTATAGGTAGCCAGGAATAGGTGCAGCCAGTATAGGTAGCCAGGAATAGGTACAGCCAGTATAGGTAGCCAGGATTAGGTTGTCAAAATAGGTAGCCAGGAATAAGTGCAGCCAGGATAGGTATCCAGAAATAGGTGAGCGCAGCATAGGTAGCCAGGTGGAGGGGAGGTTGACACAGTGGTGGGCGCACGAGCAGGATTAAACAAATATACACTTTGCCAGGATCCATGCCGTGTACTACTTCTGCCTGTTTTTGCGTTCCATCTCCCTGTAACACCTAAGCACTGTTACAGTGGATGGCATGCAAGAACAGGACGAAGTAGGTAGTACACGCGCAATGGATCCCGGCAAAGTGAATATTTGTTTAATCCTCCTGCTGTCGCGCCCCCCCCCCCCCCGAAAAAAGTAGAAATTAACCCTGGTAAAACAAGACTCTGCATTGTATGATTACCCTACACAATCAAACCGTGGCAACCCTTGCTGCAAAATCACATTCTTCAATTGCTGTACAGAGTGATTTTGCAGAAAGAAGAGGGGAAAAAAAGTCAATCGCTGTACAAACTGCTAGCAATAATTGTAAAAACACTTCAGAATTGCCGGATATTGCTCAGGAACCCACTGCACACATCACTACAAAAGCACCAAAGAGCTTTCCATTGCGATTCACAATTTCTAGTGGGCTCCAGCCTTTACTGATCCCACCTGCCTCACCAGTCAGGCTGATTAATCAAGTCTGCCTTCTAGCAGACTGGTCCCCCTCCCGTAGTGCTGCTTAATAAGGGCCACTAATCACAAATTTCCCTGCATTCCCTCAATTGGGCAGTGCAAATTAGTTTCCCAGGGTTTTTCTATCTACTGTATTCAGAACAAACCTTTACCCTACCCCCCTTTACTGTCTACAAAAGTTGCAATTGTGGGGGTAGGTCTTGTGTCATTAGAGCCTATTGTTATAAGAGGGATGCTCATACCATTATTATTATTAGTATTTATGTGGCGCTGACACCTTCTGCAGTGCTTTAAAGTGTAATTGTCGGGCATACAATCAAAAATCAATTCTTTATTTGTATCTGGTAAACAAGTAATAGGGCTGCTAACCAGGCAATCCAAAAGTTAAAATCACTATTACATTTCTTGTTGATAAATGATCATTCCCCAGTTTACCTGACTCTTAATTGGTGCACACAAAATTTGGTACACAAAAAGGAAGTTGCAAGGCATGCTGAGTTGTCCTTTTTTGCTTCTCTACTTCCCCTCAGACTTTACTAATGCACCCTGATTGTCTGAAGCCTCTCCCCCCTCCTGTTTTCCTCTCCCACACCTCTGTTCCTCTCTGGCCAATATTTCTCATGCTGAGACCATGCTCTTTCTATCGTGAAGGGGCGGGCAAATTAGGCAGAGGAGCGTAAGGAAGGAAATGTCATCAGGATTGGCTTCAACATAGCCACAGTTAAAATGGGAAATGCTAAGAAGGATTTTTTTTTATTTTACTGTAGATAAATCACTAAAATAAAAACATGGACAGTGCAATACATATATTATGCAAGTATAGCAAGTATTTATCTACTTATGTGTTTTTCTGAGATAGTATGGCCGAGAGCTCCTCTTGAAGGACAACTGAAGTAAGAGAGATATGGAGGCTGTCATATTTATTTCCATTTAGGCTACTTGCACACCAAGACGTTGCGTTAGGTGCTACGTCAAGGTCGCATAACATGCACCTAATGCAACGTATGGTGGTGTGGGAGAGGACGGTAGAGTGAGCCGCGTTAGGCGGCTCTATCCGTATAAGGTCTCCCAGAGTGGCGCTGATTGGCCGGCGGGACCACGTGATGCGGAGCGAGACACTCCGCATCACGTGGTCCCGCCGGCCAATCAGCGGCCGCCAGTGCAGTGAATATTAAGTAGCCATGTGCGCGGCTACTGTAGCTGCATCTCCCCGCCTCCTCTCTGCCCCCCACTGAGCATGTGCAAACAGTCTAATGTGGCTATAGCCGCTCTAACGCCGTAGCATGCTGCACTTTCGGCAGAACGTGCAGCGTTACATGTAACGCAACGTGGGCTGTAATTTCTTAGTGTTACATTGCCTTGCGTTGGGGGAGCGTTACAGGCGCACTAACGTGCGCCTGTAATGTCTTAGTGTGTAAGCAGCCTTAAGCAATACCAGTTGCCTGGCTGTCCTGCTGATCCTCTGCCTCTAATACTTTTAGTAATTTTTTTTCTGACATTGTCACATCTAACAACATTAGCTGCATGCTTGTTTCTGGTGTGATTCGCACATTACTGCAGCCAAATAGATCAGCAGGACTGCTAGGTAACTGGTATTGCTTAAAAGGAAAAAAAATATGTCCGCCTCCATATACCTCTCACTTCAATTGTCCTTTAACAGAGTATATAGTCTTGTCACAAACTGTCCTTCTCAATCGAATTCCTTCCATTGTCATATTTCCATCATAGTCTAGGGCCAATTTAAAGGGAACCTGAGGTGAGAGGGAAGCTGACATGTTTGTTTCCGTTTAAATAGTGCACATTGCCTGGCTATCCTGCTGATCCTCTGCCTCTAATACTTTCAACCACAGACCCTGAACAAGCATGCAGATCAGATGTCTATGACAAATCTGACAAGATTAGCTGCATGCTTGTTTCAGGGGTGTGATTTAGACCCTACTGACCAGAAAGATCAGCAGGACTGCCAGGCAACTGGTATTGTTTAAAAGAAAATAAATCCGCTTCCTTGGGTTCCTTTTAGGGGGAAAGCCAAATAACTTATCTGTATGTTTTTGGGATGTGGGAGAAAACCGATGTGCCCCGAGGAATCCCATGTATACACAACGAGAACATACAATCACTGTGCAGATAATGCTCTGGTTGGGATTCGAACCGGGTCCCAGTGCAAGAGATTAGCCTGTAAGCCATGGGAGAGTAGCACCATTTTTTAATAGGGAGCACTCTGAAGGAAAAGATAAAGAAGTGTGTATAGGTGAAGCTATCCTTTAACCTCTTGGGGGCCACAGTCTTGCAGTCTTTTTATTATCCTTCCCCCTTTACCTCCCTCCTCCCGAAATCTAATAATTGCGATCACCTCTCATAGGCATCAACTTATGAGACGGATCGCGTTGAGCCACTCTTGGACAGCCAAGTGACAGGGCTGTCCCCAGTACAGCGCTGCGCTAGATCGCAGGACTGTACAAAATAAAACAGACAGGGTTTTGTCCCCTAACAGCCTGCCAGCTCCGATCGCGGCTGGCAGGCGTTGCTCCGTAACTCAGCGGGGATGTGCGTGCATTCGCAAGCGTAATCCCTGCTAATATCTGCCTACAGGACCTGACACCAATCGTCATTAGGTGGTCCTGTAGCTGCCACCTGCCACCCTCCCACTGCCAATGGGTGTTAGGCGGTTGGGAGGGGGTTAAATTCGCATTAATATTTCAGAATATGACCTTTTGAAACTGGGCAATCAGACGGCACCCACCTCAATTAGTCTTTAATTTACAGGAAATATATTCCCACTACGGAACGCTGGATCTGTCTTCCATAGAGATGAAGAGAAGTGTATGTTATTTACTGCATTGCAGAAAGTCCAGTATGTTCTGAAAGGTGAAATAAAAAATACCTAAAATCCTGTCACGTAATCTCAGCTCTCATCTCACAAATCTTCAGTAGCAGCGAGCTGCTGAAACGCCTCAGATCGATGTGTAAATGGGGTTCAGAGCCCTGCTGTATCACTGAGCTCGTATTTTAGGTTTCTTGGCCCTGCAGATAAGGTGTTGTAGAATGCCTCCGTTCTAATTTGAGTCCTTCCCTCCCTTGTGCCCCCGAGTTTCTCTTTGATGCAGCGTCTTCTAGAGCTAATCCTCAGAGGAAGCGTAACGCAGTGTCATTTGTCGTGTCTAAGGAACCGAAGTGTGTCGGCTGCCTCTGAGGATTGCCTCACTAGTAACGCAGTCTCCACTTCAGCACTCTGCACTGCAGAGAGCCATCCATCTGAAGGGCAGGCCCAAGCCAGCCGACAATGATGGCAGCGCTGGATGACTGATTCATGCAGCTATTTGGGAGACAGTTGTATAGATCAGAGCAGAAGTAATGAGGACCTCCAGGTGCTGCAATTAGCCCACTGACATCTACCTGTGACACAGAGCTGCTCCGTAATGACTCTAAATTCCCATTTAATAAGGTTACTGGAAGGGGTGCATGAAATCATGAAATGCATTTATTTGTCATTCTCCTTGTGTAAAGCAAACTATAGATCTAAAATTACAAAACCAAACAAAAAAAAGTGTAGTATTAACTATTCACAATAGGGAGATAATGCATTAATATATTGAATTTAAAGTGGAAATTTACGGTATATAAATGAATTAATGCAATATTTATAAATTATTTGGTCAGTGCTTGCCGATTGTAAACTCGTACCTCACCCCTGATATATACATTGTATAAAGCGGACCTGAACTCAGACCTTCCCCTCTGCTCTAAATGATAAGCAACAGCATACTAACCTTTAAAGAAAAACCTTTTTTTATACCTGATACAAATTCTGCGACAAATCTGCAGCGTTCTATTTGATACATTCAGGGAAGCAGACATAGGGGTAGCATCCTGGCTTTACAAATTAGCAAATTAGCTGCTCTGCTGAAAAATCTTTTCAGCAGCAACTACATGCATATTAGAACACTGATTTTTGTTTTGTTTATTTATTTATTTTTTGTAATGAGGATGTATTTTTGATTGCGCTATTTTGATGATTGCCCTTTATTTAAGCATGAGTTTATTGCACAGTACACTACATCAAGCACACGGTTATAAACTCCCAACAAATTGCACAACAGCCAGCGGTACGAAATAAGACTACAGAAATGTACACATAACGCGAACCAGAGATGAAGCACCCTCATGTATTTTACCAAATATATTAATGGGAACATGACTGTAAACACCTACCCTGCTCTCTGTTTCACTCCTCTCTGCTAAATCTGCCTGTTATCAGCCCTGAGAAGAATCCCTGACTGAGCATTCAGTCTAGCTTTGCCCCGGAATGTTATAGCTGAGTCAGTCTTCTGTGATGTCTTTTCAAGCCAAAGTCTGCCCCCTTGTGGCTCTGCTTTCCTGTTATTTATCCTCGAAGCAGCAAAGCAGAGTCACAAGGGGGAAGGCTTGGGCTTGAAAAGACATCACAGAAGACTGACTCAGCCATAGTCAAGCCAGACTGAATGCTCAGTCTGGGATTCTTATCAGGGCTGATAACAGGCAGATTTAGCAGAGAAGAATGAAACAGAGAGCAGGATAGGTGTTTACTATCATGTTCCCATTGATATATATGGTAAAATACATGAGGGTGCTTTGTCTCTGGTTCACTTTAAGCATGTGGTTTCCAGAGAGGCTAATTGGATATAGATCATACATTAGTGGGATGAGGTCAGTGCCTGGTGAGTGCTGTATGGGGGGGGACTTCACTTGCTGATGTGTGTGTATACATTCATGGTTTTTGTGCACCAGTGGGGCCAGTGCAATATGATTGTGTGGTTTACAACTGCAGCTAGCATTTACTTAAAACCTGTCTTACTTGGTCCTGATCACCCATGGTGGGAGGTATAGTGCTTGGTTATTGCACATGAATTGGCCTGGCTGTGCCCCTCCTTGATTCTGCTACCGTGGCCAGAAGCATTCTGTGCAAGGGCAGTATGTTAAGACTCATAACCGCGCAATTGCATAATGCTCCCGGCCATGGAACGTGATGGAGGCGTGCCGATCGGCCAGCACATGCGCAGTAGTGTGCGACTTGGCAAAGTCTACACCTTTTTAGGGTCCTTTTAGACTATTGTGCTGTGATAGCCGTGCGATTCAGAAGAATCCCACTGTAGGTGAAAAGTCTCAATGCTCGGTATACTTACAATGCAACTAAATAAAAAAAAATGCAGCACATGTGGTCAACACGGATCATGTGATAACGCATTGCAGCCTTTGCGTAGATTTGGATACTTCCGGTGAACTGCGTCGAATCGGGTGAAGTGTTCAAGGCTCCATAGACTTGCATGGACCTTGCGGCGGGGAAGAGTATTGCGGTGCGTCCTAGCGTGCAAGAGGCCTTAGACAGAGCCTGGCATGACAAACTTGTCCTTTTTTTTTTACTTTAGTCTTTAATCAAGGCCACATACTGTACAGCAGCCTGTATTCATCTTAATGCAACATAAAGCCAGCACTTCACCAACTGCCTGTTTGTACAGAATCTGAGCTGAGTAAACTTTCTGGACAAACACTCAAGACGCTGTTTTGGCTCCTAAGAGAAGAAGCATCTATTTCTTAATACTCTGTTTAAGAAGAGAGTAGTTTGTCATTGCTGTGTTCCAGACTCCAGAATGTTCTTATTAATGCTAGTCATGAGAGATCATAATAATCCTGGACCAACCTTCCCCTGGGCAGCTTTGCCCTTCTTAGCGATCCCCTCATTAATCACTCTGCGAATGTAGCTAATGTCTAACTTCACAGCTCCTTTCCAGCATCCACGCCTGTGGAAACAGACTAGAAGTTCAACAGTGTGTCCTGGCAGTCAGAAATAGCTGATTGTTACACAGGCTTAACCATAATAACAATGAACAAGGAGATGCCTCTAATCATATCCATGTTTAAGCATACATGGATGCTTTGGTGCCTATACTGCCAAGGCTCAACCCAAACTACTTTATTTACCTCTGCTCTGTTACCACAGTTACTGGTACTTTAACATTCTGATTTTTTTTTTTCCTAAGCATGATAATGGTTGAAATATAAGTTATTTTAAAGCAAACCTGCCTGATATGAAAAGTAAAAGTCAAAATAAACATACACACGTCATAATTACCTTCTGTGTAGTCTACGTCTCAATCTTTCTCCTCTCCGGTTTCCGGTTTTGTCCACAGGAATCAATGGAATTCTCCGCCCTCCATTTTTAAAATGGCAATGACCCCATAACAGCTTCCTGGTCAGCACACTGTTAAACTGGAATATCGTCCACGTGAGCCATAGGGAAACGTGGACATTACCTTGCTCATCAGTTGTCCTTTCAGTTGTAACTGACGGCAACTGATATATTTCAATTCTGACAAAATTGTGTCAGTATTGAAAGGAATTTTCGTAAATAAAAAATGGTGAGCTTCTGAGAGGAACGGACGGAAAGGTAAGTATTTAATATTCATATGCAGCTATGCACATGACGTGTTTATTTTAAATAATATTACTCAGTTCAGGTTCCCTTTAAAGGACCACCATGGGGAAAAACTTTAAAATTTAAAGTGTACCCCCCAAAAGAAAAATGAGATCCCTCACCTAGGTAGATGGTAGCCACTGGATAGTCCAGAGGTTTCCTATGTCCCCCTCTCCCCCAACGTTGCCACACGCGGCACAGACTGTAGTCTGGTGGAAGACATGAGCCTCTGAAGGAGCCATCTTCTTGGGTTCTTTTTTTTGCTTCAAGCTTTTTTTAAAATGCACGATGTACACATACAGATCTGTATTTGTTCCAGGGTAGAATGCACTGTAATTAAATCCCCCCCCCCCCCCATGCAACTATTACTTGGTGCTCTTTTATACTAGGGGCACTTTGGGCTGTTGTCCAGTTGCTTGCAATCTCCCAGTCACAAGGACGCTCATATTAAAATGTAAATCGCAGCACTTCCTTTCCACTAGTGCGATACAGTTCTCGCCGAGACACCGATGCACAGCATGTTGTATTTCTGTGTAACTTGCCTTTTAAAGCTGATTCAGCATAATTAAAGAGGAACTGTAGTGAATCTAACATCATGAATAAAATTGTTTACAATATTCATCGGTGCAAGAACACTATGTTTGTCCTGCCTGGATTTTAACAGTGTACCTGAACTCGGAACTTCTCTGTTCTAAAAGATGCTGCAGTGTAGTTACTTCATGGTTTGCTAGGAGCACTGAAAGGGATAACCTCCTGTGTTTATATATTAGCACACAACTGGCTCACTGCTTTCTGATAAGGGAGAATTAGACAGGCTGTTCTCTACAAACACATGCAGGGTGGATACAGGGTAGATTTCTATGTCTTTTCCTCATGCAAAGGTCCAAGTCCACCTTAAAGAGGAACTCCAGCCTAAACAAACATACTGTCATTAAGTTACATTAGTTATGTTAATTAAAATGGTTACGTAATCTCTTACCCACCCTGTTTTAAAAGTACAGGCAAATGTTTGATTTCATGATGGCAGCCATCTTTTTGGTTGAAGGAGGTGACAGGGAGCATGAGACACACAGTTCCAACTGTCCTGTGTCCTGATCACCCGCCCAGTTGCTAGGCAACGTGAATAACATAGGAAATCCCATCATGCTCTGCACACCATCAGGGAAAAAAAGCCCGGGCTTTTTTTTTATGGGGCGGAGCTTAGCTAAAAATGCAGCTAAAAATGATGCTTTGGTAAGAAAAACAAAGTTCTGATGCTGCAAAACTGTTAAAGAAACACCAAGCCTTTTCAGTGCTGCTGAGTAGATTTTTAGTCCGGAGGTTCACTTTAAGTAAGCAGCTCTGCTCACTACTGTGTAACATATCGTAAGTGACTTATTCTTCCCGTAAATGGTTATTCTCTTTCCTCGGTTTAATGCGGCAGCTTTCTCTCAACTCCTGTGAAAGACGATTTACCTCTTGAACTTTAGTCACATCTTCATTTAAAGTAAATTAATGGGGTTCATAAAAAGTTCATTTGGATCTTAATGTGATCAGATAAATTCAAATATTTGATTTAACACGTCTTCCGCAACCTAACTGGCTTTCCTTGTGAATGAATTGAGCTAGGCAATGCCTGAGTTCCTGGGCACTTTCATAGAAAATAAATGGAGTCCTTCATTCATGGATGTGCAGGTGCAGTGCCCATTCACAGCCAAAGCCATATAATACAGACTGCCAAGAGCACATGTCACGATGACCTCTTAAAGCAAGCATGGAAGGACTGGCAAGGGTAGCCAACCTGCTTAAAACCTTTGTCAAAAATGTGCTAGTACTGTAAAAGCGTATATATGGTGGGGGATAAAGGGACCATACAACTTACTAGCTGTGGTAATCCTTCTTTATTATGGTCTGAAAATGTATTCATTTGTTAAAAACATCTGACTTAATCAACCTGCTTACAGGAAGGATTAGGCATCCACTGGAGGCGGTGGGTCTTAGGGTTAGGCACCATTAAAGAGAACCCGAGGTGGGTTTAAAGAATATTATCTGCATACAGAGGCTGGATCTGCCTATACAGCCCAGCCTCTGTTTCTATCCCAAACTCCCCTAAGGTCCCCCTGCACTCTGCAATCCCTCATAAATCACAGCCACGCTGCTGACAAACAGCTTGTCAGAGCTGGCTGTGTTTATCTCTAAAGTGTCAGTCTGCTGCTCTCCCCGCCTCCTGCAGAACTCCAGTCCCCGCCTGCATCCCTTCCCTCCCTGCTGATTGGAGGGAAGGGACGGGGGCAGGGACCGGAGCTATGCAGGAGGCGGGGGAGCAGCTGAGACTGACACTACAGATGTAAACAGAGCCTCACAGCTCGGCTGTGATTTATGAGGGATTGCTGAGTGCAGGGGGACCTTAGTGGGGTTTGGGATAGCAACAGAGGCTTGGCTGTATACGCAGATCCAGCCTCTGTATGCAGATAACATTCTTTAAACACACCTCGGGTTCTCTTTAAGGGACTGGTTAGTTTCTGGCACTACCAGGGGAGGGTCCTGTGTGAGAGTAGGAAGAGGTTAGGTTATAGTCACGTTGTAAACTATCGGTAAATTTACTGATAATGTAATACCGCAATTGAATCCCACAATTAAATTATTTACCATTTTTGTTATTATTTAGCATTGTGCCTAAATTATTTACTGTTGATATTGTTTAACGTCGCATGTAAATTAGCATGTGCCTTTTTAAAATGTATGCAGAGAACTCTGTGGAAGGATTTTAGTCTCTGCCTTAAAGGGAATGTCTGAACTGAAAAAAGACAGCTACTTACCCGGGGCTTCCTCCAGCCCTTAGCAGCCGCTATGTCCCTCGCCGCATCTCTGCTCTCAGCTGTTGGCTCCCGGTCCCCGAGATGCGATGAGGGTCATAGCGGCTGCTAGGGGCTAGAGCAGCCTTTCTCAACCTTTTTTACCCTGGAGGAAACCTGCAAATAACTTTTGGCTCTTAAGGAATCCCTACAAAATGTATTTGATCTTGAGGAACCCCTACATTTATTTTTCAGGAGACATGGTCCTTAAAAGTAGCTGAAGCTGTTTTTCACTGCCCCATATTACACTGCCACTCAATATACTGTCTCCTTATCTTAGTGCTTTTTATTAATGTGCTCATTATTCTGACTCCCAATTTAGTGCTTCTTTTTACAGTACCCGTTATTATAATGTGCTCTGTTATACTTCCCCCACGATGGGGAAAATGCCAAGGAACCCCTACAGAGTACTCAAGGAACCCTGGTTGAGAAAGCCTGGGCTAGAGGAAGCCCTGGGTAAGTAGGTGTCTCTCTCTTTTTTTGCAGCTTGGATATTACCTTTAAATTAAGAGGACACCCTCTCTCTCACCAGTTATGATTAGCTTCAGTTGGACAGAACACTTTCAAATCCTTTGCGTTGCATGAAAAAATAGCATGACGTAAATAGATTCATATTATACCATTGGCAGCATTGTGGAATTCAGAGCTGCTGGAGTGTAGCTATTTAGAAAGTGCTGGTGCAGATGGTTTCACATTTCATAACTCATGGATCTCGCTCAGTTTGTGATCTGCCATCTGATTGTGTTTTCTGTTATTGACTATTACTGAATAGGCAGTATGGTGCCATAGCTACTGTATACTTAAGTCATTTAATAGAGGGAATAGATCTGCTGCTTATAGAGCTGGTTCTTGTACCATAAGAAAGAAATATATCTGTTGCCGACGGGAGACAATTATTGTACTGGAAAGGAGGAGTGAGTTCTTGCACTGATGGAATGTATATGCTGTGCGTAGGCGCTAGTTCTTGTGTGAAAGAAAAGTAATATATTTGTTGCCTATAGGAGCCAGTTCTAGATAGTCAAGGAGACGGCGAGACGCACATTTTTTTGCTTGAAAAATAAACCAGTCAAATACTACCTTGGTCCATTTTCAAGCTGCCTACATTTGTATACAGAATTTGCATCTCATTGACCATACCTAGTTTTAGAACAAGAGGAAAGTGATATATCCATTTCTGTACAACAGGAGAAAATGGCAGCACTTCCAAATGCAGGCTGCATCTGAATCGACCAGCTGCATAGATGTGCAGAGCCCACACACGGGCATATTACACAACTTGCATTCAAAACGGGTGCAGCACATGGAGGACGTTTGCTTCCAAAAACAGTTTGCGCACAGATTGTTCAGTACTAGACTCTTTCACCATGATGACATGCCCTCACGGAAGAGACCTAACCACTAACTAAACAATTATATCCATTTTTTATAGGCAAGAAAGAATAAATGTGTGCATGTAGAAGCCAACTCAAATTAATATCTGTTTTAGGGGAGCTAGTTCTTGCACCTAAACAACCACACAAAAAACTGTAAAATCCATGTGCGCACACATAAGATGTACAGATGTTACAAAGTAAAATGCAATGTGAATAACTTTTTTTCCTATGTTGCTATCTCGCAGTAGGTGTGCTTAATCTCATAGCGTTAAACCTCCTGCTGACATATATCGGGCTAGTCTATTTCTTAAAGTACACGTAAAGTATAAATCATATGGAGGCTGCCATATTCATTTCCTTTCAAATGATAACAGTTGCCTGGTAGTCCTCTTGATGTTTTTGACATCAGTTGTGTCTGAATCACACACCTGAAGCAGGTAAGCAGCTCATAATTTTGACTGGACTGGATGATATTTTTTTTTTTTTTTTCAGGCAGGGAAGAGGCTTACAATCTAAATTGTGGGGATAGAGTCAATAGATGTCTGTTGAGAGGGTGTCCAGCAGAATGTATTAAGGTACTGATGCGGGGAAAAGGGGGGGGGGGGTTAGGGGGTAGGCGAGCTTGAAAAGGTGAGTCTTGAGGGCTCGTTTGAATGGTACTAAAGGTGGGGGCGAGTCTGATTGCTGGTAGAAGAGCGTTTCAAAGATTGGGGGCAGCCCTAGTGAAGTCCTGCTGCAATCGTACGTGGGATTGAGATATGCGCAGTGTGAACAGACGCAGATCGTGGGAGAATCTGAGGGGGTGGGCCGATATGTGCCTGTGGAGAAGATCGGGGATGTAGGTCGGGCTGGTCCTGTGCACAGATATATATATATATATATATATATATATACGCACGTGAACAAGCGCCAGCTGGCGTGAAACGGCTGTAGTGCCGTCCATACATCCCCTGGTCACCTCTTCCCCGCTCACCTCGGCACCCCCATCGATCCAGGTTTGACAGTTCTGTTTTTCAATGTCATTGATGCTGGCTGTTGGCTGAGAAATGGAATGAAAACATGCAGGAAGAAGGTGCACAGCGCTCTTTTTGTGTGCTTTATGTTTAAGTTTGTGCTCTGCACTGTTTGAAAGTTTGCTGCACTTCTCCATGCTTGGACTGTGAGCTGACCATTGGGTGCTGCCGTACGGGTGAAGCTTAATGCAGATTCCTTGGGGCTAGCTTTACCCCCCCACTTAACCAGCTGTGTGCCAAGTGTTTTTCTCTACTGAAGCGTTATATATATATATATATATATATATATATATATATATATATATATATATATATATATATATATATATATATATATATATATATATATATATATATATATATATATATATATATATATATATATATATTTATTTTTTTGGGTGGCACGTGTGTGTGTGTGTGTGTGTGTGTGTGTGTGTGTGTGTATGTGGTCATGCTTTAGTCAGATTGACACCTCTGTTGCTGAAGGCCATTTTCCTGCAGTTCTGCTTGTCTGGCCTGGAACGTGCTCTGTGGTATTGTAGGCTCAGCCTCTTATAGAGACTCATCAATACGCTAATTTCATTTTGCAGAAAATGAGAGATTTGTCAGTGGGGGGTTAATCTGATGTTACTGAGCAATTAAAAGCCTTATATGTAGTTAAGCTGCAGCATGCCAGGATAAAAAAAAATATATGGCAGTTTAAACGAGCAAGGCAATTACTGAAAATAGTTTGTTCATTGAATGTTTCATTGCAAATCATGAATTCTCAGCTCCCATGAATTAGTGCATGCAGATTTTCCTGATCATTCAGGTGCATCTATTTCAGCGTTTTTCAACCGGTGTTCAACTAGTGTGCCGCGGGATATTGCCTGGTGTGCCGTACAGGTCTGGCCTCTCGCTCCTCCCCTCCCCGCGGCCGCTGCTCCTGTCACCTTATCATGAGCGGGCGGCCGCTTGTCCGATTAGATTCCCCCGTAGTAGCCGCTCTCCTCTGTGGCATCTCCTATTACAGCAGCGCGCTCGGCGGCTGCTGTGATGACCAGGAAGCGGTACAGTGGTTCACATGGTAGCGGCGATGCATATCGCCGCTACAGGAAGCCGCTGTACCGCTTCCTGCTCATCACAGTAGCCGCCGAGCGCGCGCTGCTGTAATAGGAGATGCCACAGAGGAGAGCGGCTACTACAGGGGAATCTAATCGGACAAGCGGCCGCCCGCTCATGAGAAGGTAACGGGAGCGGTGGCCGCGGAGGGGGGAGGGGCACACCTACCCATACTAGTAAGCTATACTGGGCACTATACTAGCTATACTTGGCACTATCCTGGGGCACTACCTACCTATACTGGGCACTATACTAGCTATACTGGGCACTACCTACCTATACTGGGCACTATGCCAGCTATACTGGGCACTATACTAGCTATACTGGGCACCATGCTAGCTATACTGGGCACTATACTGGGCACTATACTAGCTATCTGGGCACTATACTAGCTACACTGGGCACTATACTAGCTACACTGGGCACTTTACTGGCTATACTGGGACACTACCTACCCATACTGGGCACTATACTGGGGCACTACCTATCCATATTGGGACTATACTAGCTATACTGGTGCACTATACTGGGGTAACTATACTAGCCATACTGGGGCAACTAAACTCCCTATACTGGGGCAACTATGCTAGCTATGCAGGCGCACCCCAACCCCCCCCCCCCCCGCCCATAGCCTGCTGCGCACGGCACTGTCCACTAGGTTGCGCAAACACCCGCGAACCGAAAAGTGTTCCCCGAGCCGGAAAAGGTTGGGAACCACTGATCTTTTTGACCCACTTAGCAGCTGAATCCTGAGGGAAGAGGAAGCGGGTTGCAGTGCAACTTCTCAAGCACATGTGGCCCAAGAAATAAGTGTTCTGTCCCCATGTTACGTGTGTGCGCTGTTAAGGAGCTCATTAAAGGATAACCGAGGCAAGTGCAACTTACATGCGGCTTCTTCCCGCCCTCGCTGTCTACTGGGTCCCTTGCTGTAGTTTTGATCTGCTCCAGTGTGCCGTTGCTCCTTAGAAAGATCTTCAAATTGTGCATATGTGGCCCCAGCCGTGCACCTCCTCGATTGGGCCCTGTGGCTGGGAGGGTTCTGTGCATGTGCCATTCAAGTCTCTACAAACTGTGCATGCACAGAAAGCCCCTGGCCACGGGCGCAAGTCTGGGACTGAAAGAAGGGAAACAGCACAAAGTGGTGCAGGGAAATTTGGACGCACCATGTGCCGCCATAGGCCGTAATGGGAATTGCGGCTATAGAGGTGCTCAGACAGTAATTTGTGCACCGTCAAAAGACTGAGCCCAAACTACTTTTAAAAACAGCGTAATTCGACCGCCAGTAATAGCTGGAAGCCAAATTACATCTTTCCTCTGAGTCCATAGCGGCCTGGAGGGGGAATAGCAATTAACACAGCCAGGACTTTTGCAGGTGCAGGGTGAGCTGTTTTTCGGCTTTACCCTGCACCCAAATATCCAGACGCCGTTTTTGCATGTGTTCCTGGAAGAAGCCCCTGTTAAGTTAAGACACCTGTAGCGAGAGGTAAATAAATGCTGCCATATTTATTCCTCTTTAAAGAGACTCCGTAACAAAAATTGCATCCTGTTTTTTTTATCATCCTACAAGTTCCAAAAGTTATTCTAATGTGTTCTGGCTTACTGCAGCACTTTATACTATCACTGTCTCTGTAATAAATCAATGTATCTTTCCCCTGTCAGACTTGTCGGCCTGTGTCTGGAAGGCTGCCAAGTTCTTCAGTGTTGTGGTTCTGCTATGAACTCCCCCTTCCAGGCCCCTCTCTGCACACTGCCTGTGTGTTATTTAGATTAGAGCAGCTTCTCTCTTCTCTCTTATCTTTTACAAGCTGGATAAATCGTCCTCTGAGCTGGCTGGGCTTTCACATACTGAGGAATTACAAACAAGGGCAAAGCTGTTTGCAGGAAGAAAAGAGCAGCCTGAAACTTCAGTGCATGGGGGAAAGGAACACACAAATGATCTCTTGAGATTCAAAAGGAATGCTGTATACAGCCTGCTTGTGTATGGATGTATTTTTCTATGTGTGGACATACTGTACATCAACCTACTTCCTGTTTTGGTGGCCATTTTGTTTGTTTACAAACAAACTTTTTAAAACTGTTTTAACCACTTTTAATGCGGCGAGGAGAGGCGAAATTGTGACAGAGGGTAATAGATGTCCCCTAACGCACTGGTATGTTTACTTTTGAGCGATTTTAACAATACAGATTCTCTTTAAGCAATACCAGTTGCCTGGCTTGGATGCAGTAGTGTCTGAATAACACCAGAAACAAGCATGCAGCTAATCTTGTCAGTTCCGACATTAATGTCGGAAACCTCTGATCTGCCAAATGCTTGTTTGGGGTCTATGGCTAAAAGATCAGCAAGACAGCCAGGCAACTGGTATTGCACAAAAGGGGGAACAAAGCATGACCGCCTCCCTACAGTTGTCCTTGCCTCTGGTATCCTTTTATTAGTACCATTTTAAGTGAATAAGCAGATTTTTGATCAGATTATTGTATGAAAATCGAGAAGCTGATGGGCTCTATCTATCCTTAGTGATGGCATTATCGATTGGTTCCTTAAAGATAATCATTGTACCCTTAGAAGCTAAACACACCTCCAGAACCGCTGGAATGCAATGATGTCATCTTGTTAATTTATACAGAGCCATAATAATCCAACATGCATACAGACTGTTTCGGATTGTTTGATCCTCATCAGTGCATGGCATGGATTAATTTGGCTCTATGGAGTAGGGCTTGTAAATCCGAGAGGTACAGACTAACCAGCAAGCTCAAGCCCTACTCCATAGAGCCAAATTAATCCATGCCATGCACTGATGAGGATCAAACAATCCGAAACAGTCTGTATGCATGTTGGATTATTATGGCTCTGTACAAATAAACAAGCTGACACATCATTGCATTCCAGCTGTTCTGGAGGTGTGTTTAGCTTCTAAGGGTACAATAGTTAATTTGCATATATTCAGCAGTGGTGCTCTGGGAGACATCTCGAGCTCACTCCAACCTGAATTATCGCAAATTCTTTCTGTTTTAGGAAAGCAAACTTTTTTGTTTTTCTTAACATCATAGTAAGGGGGCTTTTAGGACCATTGTAGTCCCTTACACACCCCAATGAGTTCTGGGTCACCATGAGCTTGCTGGTTAGTCTGTTCCTTAAAGATATGATCATTTTCTAAGGAGGATTGTTTCATAGATATGATCATAACTGGTTTAGATATGATCATAAGTTTTATTTTCGTGGCGTGGATCGATTGAATACAATCTTTTTTCTTTCAATCTGAATGAGATATAAAAATATTATTTGCTAAAAATTCTACCAATAATGGGCATTTTTAGTATTCACTTATAAACTTGATTGCTCAGAGAATTTACTTGGTTCAGTGTTTGGTTTAGTTAGTTGGGTTTTAAAGCTACCTTTCCTCTTTCTCACACAATGAGGTAAACGCAGATGATTGAAGCGTGCGTTTGTTTCGCTTTGCTGTTCCTATAAAACTACTTTTCTTCCAATACAAAGGATTCAAGTTTTGCACTAAGCAGACCTTATCAGGCTCATTACTCTGTTAAAGGCCTGTACACACCAGGGCTGTGGAGTCCGTACAAAAATCATCTGACTCAGACGCCTCAGTTTATGAAACAGACTCGGAGTCCAACTCCACAGCCCTTGCAGGGCTATGGAGTATGTACAAAAATCACATGACGACTCCGTTTATGAAACCACCGACTTAATTCAAAAATTCCTCAACTCCAACTCTACAGCCCTGACAGAGTTATGAAGTGGGTACAGAAATCATCACATTCCAACTCCTTGGTTTATGAAACCGCTGACTCCAGGTACCCCAAAATTGCTCCGGCTCCTCAGCCCTGGAACACATACTAGATGGAAGTCACCCAACAGGGATCATGACCCAATCCCTTGGGTGACATCACCGCGCAGAGGCAGCAGAAACTCATAGTTTTTGTGTTTGCATAGTTAACCTGCAGGTAATGTTCTGTTGCTATGCGGGTTTGGGATGGCCAATGGCGCTACACAGATGTGACGTCACACGGCCAGTGGGATGAGTGGGGAGAGCAAAGCTTATCGGCTATAGCTTGGGCAAATTGATCTGCCTGCTGGATTGGTGGCCAGGCAACTGCTTGGAGTTGGGGGCTGCTGTACACAGACCTGATTATTTGCAGAGTTGGTAGTTATTGGCCACCTCAGCCAACTTTAATCTAGCATGTGTACGAGCCTTAAACATTTACCTTCTTTTCCATATGTCTATAAGTAGGCAATACTGTAAATTAGCGGTTTAAGCCATTGGGTAATGGTTTGAATGATGGGCTCATAGCTTTTCACTTTTTATATCTTGGCTACATTTAGTTTTGGTCTATTTTTCTGTTAAGCGGAAAATATCAGCAGATTCAGTTCTTCCTGTGCCGCTAGTTGGGCATCTTGCTGGTAGCAGCTGGTAATTCCATTTTAGGGATTTTCAGTACATTGATGAATATATTCCAGGACAATTTGTGTTTTTCTTGCCTTTTTTTAAATGGCAATAGAGACGGATGAGACCTGAGCTATTTGGATTTAAAGAGAAATATGATTGCAGTCTGCATTGTGCACGTCTTGCGGGAGCGATGGAGATTGCCTGGATTTTGGTCACTGTGACAGGGCAATTCTTCAGATGGAGCTAGAAACCACACGAGTTCAGAACTGAAACTGCCGTGGATTCTGATTCTGACCTAAATGCATCTGCAATATTCCAGCTTCCCTGCTGCCTAAATGTGCATACACACGCACAACGATTGTCATCCACTGGGATCCTGACTTGATTCCTTGGGCAACCGTTCAGGGCATAGCGTTGTATGGACGCGTTACTAGGCAGCAGTTCTAAGATCACTGGCACTGGATGCATGTGAATATGCAGGCCTTGGGGGAAGTGCTGGGAAAATTAGAGCAGAGCTAGTACAAAAATGGAGCAGTTGACCATGCTGAGAATTCTGACTGATCAACAGTCTTATAAAGGAGTCCATTAAAGGGAATCTGAAGTGAGGAAATGTGCTGCAGGTTTCTTACAGCCCCGTTTCAAGGGGCAGGTGAGGTGGGTGTCCGCCTGGGGCGCAGTGATTGAGGGTGGGGGGCAGTAGGCACACAGGGACTCAGCTGGGGGGGGGGCTACTTCCTCCCTCTCCTCGGGGCCCGTCTCCGTGATTCCCCCCTCCATTGCTAAGATTTATGGCAGAGGCGGGAAGCGATCTTAGTACAAACTCGCCTTCTGGGCTTAATGCGAGGATTACGTGCTGCTGGGCTGCTCTGTTTCCAGCGGCGCTGACTGCTTCCTGATTAACGGGAAAAAATGATTGTTCGTTAATGGACACCTTTAGAAGCTTCAGTGGCCTGAAAGAGGAACTCCAGTGCAAATAATGTAATAAAGTACTTCACTTTTTACAACAATTATTTATAAATGATTTAGTCAGTGTTTGCCCATTGCAAAATCTTTCCTTTTCTTGATTTACATTCAGACATTTATCACATGGTGACATTTTTACTGCTGGCAGGTGATGTCAGCGGAGGGAGATGCTGCTTGCTTTTTTGGAAGTTGGAAACAGCTGTCGTTTCCCACAATGCAACAAGGCTTCCACAGGCGCTGAGATCACACTTTGGGAGGGGTTCCACCACAAAATCAGCCATACAGAGCTCCCTGCTGATCTGATTGAGGAAAGGAATAGATTTCTCATGAGAAAGGGGGTACCAGCTACTGATTGGGATCAAGTTCAATTCTTGGTTACAGTTTCTCTGTAAGTAGTTGCTTATGGGCACCTGAAAAACAAATGCCCCACCCAAACTCTGTGTGAACCAGCTCTCCCTGTTATAGATAATCACTGATTTGCACGTGATCTGCACGTGGACTCCTGCACTGCCGCTGCCTAGGAGACCAGGATGCCACTGGCAATACACGAGCAGGAGGCCAGGGTTCCACTGCTCCCCTAGCTGTAAGGAGCCCTGCCATGGTGGGGACTCCCTCCAGCTCCCACTCCATCGGATCAGCATGAGGCCAATGCTTGTTTCTAATCGGCTCTCCATGCGGGAAGATCCAGCGGGTGGCCCTTGTAATGCAACCCCCTGCAGTGGCTCTCCGTTCTTCACCACGCTGTCAGACCTGAACAGGAACATTGTCAATCTTCCTCTCCCAGGACCTGGACCTTGGAGGCAGCATAATGACACAGGTCAGCTCTGCCCCACTCCCAGCAGCCCTGCACAACCTTGGAATGCAGGCTCCCCACCACCATTACTGGCGCTCTGTGGTGGTGACCCCCGGCCCTTGATCCATCAGCTGACTACTGCTGTGGCAACAGCCACTCGCATCTCCTAATTTCCACATTGATGCTGGACTAGTGCATCTACCGTGGCACCAACCAATCTTGGATCTACCAGATTGGACCAGGCCCTAAGCCTGAAGCCATATTAGCAAGCATGGCCACAGGGGTTTGATTGCATGGCCAGGACTGCCATTTTCCACCATGGGGACTATTTGTCTTTCTGTAGCTTCTCTCTCTCTCTCTCTCTCTCTCTCTCTCTCTCTCTCTCTCTCTCTCTCTCTCTCTCTCTCTCTCTCAAGGTTTCAAGGACATGCGGAGGGGAGTCTGTACTTGGCTGCAGAGCTGCGAGCGCCGCATGGAGTGTGGTCAGATGGACCCCTCCAGTACCTCTCCACTGTCATGATGTAATGTGTAATTAAGTAATAAGTGTACTGTACCATCACCGACTCTGTATGTGCCAGAAATAATTCCGGGTACAACCCCTGTTGTACTTGGCAAAATAAATGATTCTGATTTGATACAAATTTTGTTACAATTGTAATTGCAAATAAATGTGCATAAAACCAGAAAGATTAGCATCTACTCCCTGCCAGGTCAATATCTGTGTGCAAACAATCTATAGTTTTTCAGTTACATGAGAAGAGAGGCATTACAGTTCCTTTGTGCAGGGTTTGAATAGCAGAATTCTTGATACAAGGATTTTCTTTATTGCTATTACGTGGATGGCTATAGGTTTATAAGAATGTCAGAATTTTGCTATCGTGGCTTTTTCAAAAGCATTGTGTTCTACAAGTCCGATGAAGTCAGCTTGAGTGCATTGTGTGGCTAAAGCTATGTACACACATTACGTTATTGTCACCTGATCCAGTCTTTTATGGTCAAATCAGGTAACAATGCTGCCTGTATGAGGCTCTCCCATACGCTAGTGCTGATTGTAGTCTTGAAGTGATTTGTAATCCTTTGTGCCTAGTACACACTATGCAATTTTCCAGCAGATTGACGGTCAAAACAATAATTTCTGACATGACTGATGTGATTTCCGATCGCTTTTCTGAACTATTTTCTAATGAACAATACAAAATCAAAAGGAAAAATGATCGAAAATAAGATTGGCCTTGTCAAAAACAATTGATTCAACCACCCCCCCCCCCATCTCTCTACTGAAAAATATACTGATGATGTCACACTGGTGCATCAGGCCTCGTTCACATTATGACTGGCTTCTGTGCGCATGTGGAAGGATGTATGATATGCGACACACAAGGGCGGTAGAAGGGCAAAGACTGCCCTTCTGATGTTCTCATCATAGGCGCTGCGCAGCAGTGCGATGCACTATGATGCATGCATTCTGTCCGCAAGAGCAGCACTGACCCATTCATTGTAATTGTAAGCCGCACGTAGCACCGTAGATGGTGTGCGATCGTTCGCGTTGCTTTCCGATCGCACAGCCATCTGCAGGTCATAATGTGAACGGGGCCTAAGTCTCAGTCCCCATAATCTTTCAGAGGTGGGGTTGTGACGTCAGTGGCCATCTCCTATGATGATGCTGTATGCAGAGAGGGGTGTGGTTCTGGCAGTGATGAGGTAGGATGCAGGGCGTTTTGGAATGGGAGAAGTCCGGAGTTGTACCATAGTAGCATGAAATGGCTTTGGCATTATGGCTATCTGGCCAAAATATGGGGTTGCATGTCGTCAGTTATAGATCCCCGGAAGAAAGTATATGGGTAGTTTTGGAGGCTGAGGTGAAGGGTAGGTAGTAGAAACTGGCTTTAATGTGTATACTCCACTTTCTTTAAAAATGATATTGCATATGTCCATACAGAAACCTTGTTATAATTACCGTTCTGTGAAGAACGCCTTTCCAGTCCAGCTGTGTTTGTCTGTGCATGTTGAATTATGTTTCCTAGCAGTACCGGTAATCTATTATTTGTTGTTGAACAGAACAGCTCCAGATTTTCATTCTCTCATTTACATTTCTTCTGGCGCCAAGTGTGTTATTTAGGTAGGCTGTTCACATGTAAAGCTATATTCGGATTCCAAATGTTTGTTCGCAGCCCTTATGCAGTCAGTTCCTTTTGTGAGCAGCAGAGCTACCAGCCCATACAGAGCAAAGAAAGGAGTGAGCTGCTTTTTCTAATGTTTGCTGAAATCTTTGCAAGGCATTTGGCTGTCCTGAAGGGTAGTGTTCTCATGAAAGTGAACTTAAAGAGGAACTAACACAATTAATGAAATAGCTTATTTTTACAATATTTAATTCTAAATTATTTATTCAGTATTTGCGCTTTGTAAAATCTTTCCTCTTCCTGATTTACATTCTGACTTTTTTTTATCGCTGATGGTGACCTCTTTAGTCTGTCAGGTGATCTGTATGAAATGTTTGTTACTGAGAGTTCTATGCACAGAGGGAGATACTGGTTGCTTGACAATTGGAATAAAAAATGTTGTTACTTGCAATGCAACGAGGTTCACAGACTGCAGATTGTCAGGACCATGGTCATGACATCACACTGTGGGAGGGGTTTGAACACAAGATCAGCCATACAGACCCTCCTGCTGCACTATTCGAGAAAAGGAAAAGATTTCTCGTGTTGAAGGAAGTATCAGCTACTGATTGTGATGAAGTTCGATCTTGGGTTACCGTTCCTCTTTAGGGTGCCCATACACTTATAGATGTTCACCAGATGTGGCCAAAAGCTCGATCTTTCTCAGATTTGAACAGAGAGGGATCCTGTGCTGTGTGTTTTTGCATTTCCCCATTTTTTTTTTTAAATAGAATAGCCTCCACTAAGTTGTTTTTTTTTTTTTCTTTTTTTTTTCTTCTTTCTTCAGAACTTCCATTTCCTGTGTTCTCTCCTCATTCCTGTAGGTGTTTGGCAACATGTGGTTGTTTGCATTCTGTGTATGTGTGGCTTGTTGCTTCTTTCACCACATGCACATAACATGACTGTGGTGCAACTTATCCACAGGCCTGGTTTGGTACACAGTGGTGAGCCAAAAAATTGCAAAATTCCACTAACCCAGAAAGCTGTGCTGCTAACTTAAATGAACACCTATCGATTAACTTTTTTTTTCCCCCAATTGCGATAGGAATAGTTTGGAGAGTTCTGCTACGTACTGTGTATACATTTGAATGCTTATCTCTTTGTTTACTGTTATCTAATTCCTTCAGTGTCCTGTCGCCAAAACTGAAGCTGAGTGAACTATGAGGGGGGAGGGGGGATTCCCTCACACTTCATCTGTTAACCCTGTGTGATAGAAAGCTCTCAGAGAGCTGTCTGCAGAATGCAGAATAAATGTATCTAATGTGCAATATAAACATGTTGTAATAGTGTGGGAAATCCAACACCCAAAAACATTTTATACAACTCTGCTTCAATATTACACTGTTCTTAGCATGTCAGACTGCAGAGATTCACCTTTGGAAGTGAGACATTCCAAATGTAGCTAAAATCAACACACAGTGAATTACAGCTTTTGCCTCGGATATTTAACATGAAAAATAGGAAAATGTTTATCAAACTAAGTGTTCTAAAACAACAATTTTGTACAAATAATGTTTAACCCTCCTGGCGGTTTGCAAAAAAATCGCCAGGGGGCAGCAAATCTTTTTTTTAAATTTTTTTTTTTTTTTTTCATGTAGCGAGACAGTCTCGCTACATGATAGCTGCTGCTCAGTGGCATCCCCCCAGCCCCTCCGATCGCCGCCGGCGATCGGAGATCCGGAGATCCCTTTCAAAGAACGGGATCTCCCGGAGGGCTTCCCCCGTCGCCATGGCGACGGGGCGGGATGACGTCACCGACGTCATCGACGTCGTGACGTCAAAGGGGATTCCGATCCACCCCATAGAGCTGCCTGGCACTAATTGGCCAGGCAGCGCACGGGGTCTGGGGGGGGGGGGGCGGCTGCGGCGCGACGGATAGCGGCGGATCGGCGGGTAGCGGCGGCGATCGGGCACTGCACGCAGCTAGCAAAGTGCTAGCTGCGTGCAGCAAAAAAAAAATTATGCAAATCGGCCCAGCGGGGCCTGAGCGGTGCCTTCCGGCGGCATAGCCCGAACTCAGTTCGGGCTTACCGCCAGGAAGGTTAAGCAGCTGTGTTGTGTTCCTTTAATGTATCCTTTCATATTGACACACATGAATTGTACAGGTCTTGTGGCTAAGTAGATACAGTTTAAGCACTGAATATGTATAGGTAGTCCAGAACCTGTATAAATTAGGTGTGCCAGTATGTAAAAGGTTTGATTTGTCAGCCCTGGCAGGAAAAGAAAAGTCAAGTTAGTCAGCTGGGGGTTAGGGTGAGCTGCAGAAGGTCTACCACGATTTTCCCAACAGTGTGTGTGTGTGTGTGTGTGTGTGTGTGTGTATATGCAGGTATGTATGTATATATAATATATACATTAGCAAACCTAAGCCTGTTTAAAAAACGGGCTCTAGGTCTGTGTTTCTCGCTGCACGTGCGCCACACTCTGCCCGCTCGGGTCCCTGTCTTGTCTCTGTGAGGCTGGGTCCGTGCTGCGCACATGCGCAGTAGTAAGAAGCACGGACCAGCTACACAGAGACAACACACGCAGGGACACAAGTTTTATTATAGAGGATATTTTTTTTCTTACCCTAGCGCATGGCCTCATGTCTGCCCTGGCTGCAGGCACAGCTATCCTGCAATGTCCGCCACCACCCACTATGCCGTTTAGTCCTACTTCTATCTGCTTTGCCCAGCAAAAATGCTATTTATGCATGAAAAAAAGCCCTTGCATAAAATACTCATTTTTAGAGGAACATTTTGCCATTGATCCTCCTCTGCCATGCCACTGTTTTGTACATGTTGTACAAGCAACCACTCCAAATCTATACCTACTTCTTAGGAAACCCCATCAAGAGCTTTGTATGGCTTCCCAACAATCAGGGCTGTGGAGTTAGAGTCCAGGCGTCGGAGCAATTTTGGGTACCTGGAGTTGGAATCGGTGGTTTCATAAACTGAAGTCGGATGATTTTTGTACCGAATCCACAGCCCTGGTAAGTATTAGACTAAACAGTCGGAGTCAAAGCCATTTTGGGTACCTGGAGTCAGAGTTGGAGTCAGTGGTTTCATAAACTGAGGAGTCGGAGTTAGTGTCGGGTGATTTTTGTACCAGCTCCACAGCCCTGCCAACAATTTGTGGTTACACCTCTGATGTTAACCACTGAGCCATTGTACAATGGTCACTATAGGACCAGGAATCGGTCCCAGTGGATAGCAGGGCTGTGGAGTCAGTCGAGGAGTCAGAGCAATTTTGGGTACCTGAAGTCGGAGTCTGCGGTTTCATAAACTGAGGAGTCTAAATTGGAGGATTTTTGTACCGACTCCACAGCCCTGCAGTGGGCACAGTGGGGATATCATCTCAACTACATCAATTTTACCTGACTGTTAGAAGCTTCTAACAATGCAGTTTTCCTACATTTTGTAGTGTAGCTGTGTACTTTTAGCATTTTAGATACAGATAAATAGTACTTTGAAGAGTACACCTTTATTTTGCTCATTCTAGATGAAATCAATTTATTTTACTGTGCGTTTTTATTGCATTTGGTTATGTCTGCTTTGTGTACTGTACATTGTATGAGGGTAGCGCAGCTGGGATGTATTCCTTGGTGTATATAGGAAATTGCGTGTCTGCTTATGCTAGGAACATGAACAGTAAAACACTTGCCTTCAGAAAGCGTAACCTACCGCAGCTAGGAAAGCCACTAGAACATTACAGGGACTCTGAGGGTTTGTTTGGTTTTTTGTGTCCAAAAGCAGGCCTCTTAATTAAAATCCTATATTATTGCAATTCTTTAATTGATCTCCAAGCATCAGTTTGCTGCATAGACACTCGGGCCCCCTGCATGGCTCGGAGATGGGAATCTGCCAAGCGTGGTAATGACATGTCCCAGAAGCCAAAGTGTGATGTCAGAAGAGGGGCCTTTCAGGAAATTGTGACTGGGATGATCAATGTTGGCACTGAGTCTGTCACTGAATCCTACTCTGCAGAAACAAGCGCTGCAGCAAACCTGCTTCTAATGCTCCCGCTGCAAAAGCTGGACTTAATGACAGTATGTTGTATCCTTCTTAATTTATATGCACCAGTTAGTAAGTAAATTATGACTGAACACATTGAAAGAGGGCTGTGGAGTTGGTACAAAAATCTTCCGACTCCTTAGTTTATGAAACCACCAACTCCAACTCCAGGTACCCCAAATGGCTCCGACTCCTCAACTCCGACTTCTTAGTCTAATGCTTACCAGGGCTGTGCATTTTTGTACAAAAATCATCTGACTCCTGACTCCAGGTACTCAACATTACTCCGACTTTTCGACTCCGACTCCACAGCCCTGCATTGATAACGTGTAAAGCTTAGCCACACACAAATTGCCTTGGGTCTGCTTGATTTCTTTTTTGATTTACCTGTTTTTGGTAAAAATATCAACCACTGATCACAAATGAATCCAGTCCCCATGCTGAACAATTTAGAATTGATTTAGGCCCTGTTCACAGTGGTTAGTTGCGTTGCAGAATAATTCTGCATGCCAACTCACTGCCCATACAGTGCTATGGGCCTGTTCACAGTACTGCATTGTTATGGATTGCGTTATTCTATAACTCTATGCATGCAGGCTTTGTATTAAAGTGGACCTGGACTCAGAACTTCCTCTCTGCTCTATGGGTAAATGGAAGCAGCGGAAGGCAAACTGTGTGAAAACGGATCCATTCGACCGGTATGATCGGATCCTTTTTCCCAGATCTGTTTGCCACTAACACAAGTGTGAACCGGTCCTTAAAAAAAAACCAAACCTATATTGTTACCTTGGCTTTTTAAATATGTATTCCATGAGGGTATATTACTATTATTTTTGTTAATAAGGTCTTGTAATCATCGACAGTGGACAATGAGAAAGCAAAAAAACTGAAAAAAAGACACTTAATTTCAAATACAATATTGTCACAATAGATTTTACCAGGAACGTAATCTAAATGTTGTAATAACTAGGATGGTTAAGCAAAAAAAATGTGTGGGTTTAACTTGTAGTTAGCACAGTTTATTGTAAAGCTATAATGGATGTAAATTGAGAGTTTTTTTTTCTATTTTTTACCATATTTTTCCTTTAAAATACAAAAGAAAATAAGTGAATTATTATACAAAATTATCACACTATAAAAGCCTAATTTGTCCTGAAAAAAATGTATAGATCATTTAGGTGTGATAAATAGCAATAACGTTATTGGAAAATTAGTGGTAGCAGTGCTGATACAGTGGATTAAATAATTATTTGACCCCTCACTGATTTTGTAAGTTTGTCCAATGACAAAGAAATGAAAAGTCTCAGAAACAGTATCATTTCAATGGTAGGTTTATTTTAACAGTGGCAGATAGCACATCAAAAGGAAAATCGAAAAAATAACCTTAAATAAAAGATGGCAACTGATTTGCATTTCATTGAGTGAAATAAGTTTTTGAACCCCTACCAACCATTAAGAGTTCTGGCTCCCACAGAGTGGTTAGACACTTCTACTCAGTCACCCTCATTAAGGACACCTGTCTTAACTAGTCACCTGTATAAAAGACACCTGTCCACAGAATCAATCAATCAAGCAGACTCCAAACTCTCCAACATGGGAAAGACCAAAGAGCTGTCCAAGGATGTCAGAGACAAAATTGTAGACCTGCACAAGGCTGGAATGGGCTACAAAACCATTAGCAAGAAGCTGGGAGAGAAGGTGACAACTGTTGGTGCGATTGTTCGAAAATGGAAGGAGCACAAAATGACCATCAATCGACCTCGCTCTGGGACTCCACGCAAGATCTCACCTCGTGGGGTGCTAATGGTTCTGAGAAAGGTGAAAAAGCATCCTAGAACTACACGGGAGGAGTTAGTGAATGACCTCAAATTAGCAGGGACCACAGTCACCAAGAAAACCATTGGAAACACATTACACCGCAATGGATTAAAATCCTGCAGGGCTCGTAAGGTACCCCTGCTCAAGAAGGCACATGTGCAGGCCCGTCTGAAGTTTGCCAATGAACACCTGCATGGTTCTGTGAGTGACTGGGAGAAGGCGCTGTGGTCTGATGAGACCAAAATAAAGCTCTTTGGCATTAACTCAACTCGCTGTGTTTGGAGGAAGAAAAATGCTGCCTATGACCCCCAAAACACCGTCCCCACCGTCAAGCATGGGGGTGGAAACATTTTGCTTTGGGGGTGTTTTTCTGCTAAGGGCACAGAACAAATTAATCACATTAACGGGAAAATGGACGGAGCCATGTATCGTGAAATCCTGAACGACCACCTCCTTCCCTCTGCCAGGAAACTGAAAATGGGTCGTGGATGGGTGTTCCAGCACGACAATGACCCAAAACATACAGCTAAGGCAACAAAGGAGTGGCTCAAGAAGAAGCACATTAAGGTCATGGAGTGGCCTAGTCAGTCTCCGGACCTTAATCCAATAGAAAACCTATGGAGGGAGCTTAAGTTCAGAGTTGCACAGAGACAGCCTCAACCTTAGGGATTTAGAGATGATCTGCAAAGAGGAGTGGACCAACATTCCTCCTAAAATGTGTGCAAACTTGGTCATCAATTACAAGAAACGTTTGACCTCTGTGCTTGCAAACAAGGCTTTTTCCACTAAGTATTAAGTCTTTTATTGTTAGAGGGTTCAAAAACTTATTTCACTCAATGAAATGCAAATCAGTTGCTATCTTTTATTTAAGGTTATTTTTTCGATTTTCCTTTTGATGTGCTATCTGCCACTGTTAAAATAAACCTACCATTGAAATGATACTGTTCTGAGACTTTTCATTTCTTTGTCATTGGACAAACTTACAAAATCAGTGAGGGGTCAAATAATTATTTCCTCCACTGTATGTGAAAATTGCTCATTGTGCTCTTTCACATCAGTGCTTTCTTCCTGCGGTTTAACGCAAAGTCAATGCAGGTAGTCCCCAGCTAACAAACGAGATCGGGACTGTAGGTTCGTTCTTAACCTGAATCTGTGCTTTGGTCAGAGCAATGTGCTATCTCTGTCCCCTGTACCTCCAGTGTCCCCCTCTGTGTCACCTCTGCCCTTTGTACCTGCTTATACAAGTTTAAAAGCCATTTTCTCTTTGAATTTTTTAAAATCGATTTTCTCAACAACTGTCCAATTTGAAATTTTTTTTTGGGCTTGTTCCCATGGAAACACTAAATCCATGCCGTTTGTAAGTCAGGCGTTCGTAAGTCGGGTGCGTTAACCAAGGTAAAATGACTTAGACTTTCATTCTACCTTCCACACCTGACGCTGCATTGCGGTTCGACGCACCCGGGAGCTTTTAATCGTCAGGAGGCGGCGTTTTCCTGTCGGGTGAATAATAGCTACAGCTGCTGATTGCGTTGCACCACAACATCCTGACAACACTCCGCAGGCTATTCAATGCGTGCAAGAGAAAAGATTCTGCACGCGTTGTTAGATGTGAAAGAGCCCTTAAAGTCTATGTCCAGTCTTCACACTGCAGTTTGCACACATTATAGCATGCATTATGCAACGCACCACTGTGAATTCAGCCTTAGGCCTTGTTGACAGTGGTGCATTGCGGTGTAATGGCTGTTTTTGTAACGTGGCTTACCGCACTGCAAGGCTTGATTAAAAATGCATCCAATGATCAGAAATCTGTACATTTATATACCTGAAACACTAAGTAATATCACTATAATGTGATCTCACAGTATGCCTTTAAAGGAAACCTGGTGTGAGAGGGATATAGGTTATATTGGTTTTCTTTTAAACAATACCAGTTACCTGGAATCCTGCAGATCTCTTTGGCTGCAGTAGTGTCTGAATCAAACACCTGAAACAAGCATGTAGATTAGGGGTGTCAAACTCAAATACAAAGTGGGCCAAAGTTGTACACTGGGGACCTAGTCGCTGCCCAATCTCAATGTCTACTGGCCACATTCCTCCCTTATAAAGTTCCCAGGTATCTAATGCTCCCTTTACTCAACCCTTATACAGTTCCTTGGTGTCTAGTGGTTCTCCCTCCCCTATACAATTCCCTGGTGTCTAGTGATTTCCTCCTACCTCCCCCATATGGCTTCCTTCGTGATCTAGGGCTGCACCTCCAATATATCTTCCCGGGTGGTCTAGAGTGGGCCAATCATAATGCAAAGTGGAGAAACCACTTGAGGGCCAAATTTAATGGCTCTGAGGGCCGGATTTGGCCCGCGGGCTGGAGTTTGACATGTATGATGTAGATAATCCAGTCAGACTTAAGTCAGAACACTTGATCTGCATGCTTGCTCAGGGTCTATGGCCCAAAAGTATGAGAGGCAGAGAATCAGCAGGACAGCCAGGCAATATGCATTGTTTAAAAGGAAATAAATGTCAGCCTTCATGTCTCTCTCACCTCAGGCGTGCTGCAACAGAGAACAGTGTGACCTCCAAAAGAGTAAACGTGGATCCTGTATTAAATTCTATTAGAAAAATATTCTAATAAGAAATCTATATTAGTGCAGAATAAGTAATCAAAGAACTCCATTCAAATAAAAACAAAACCTGGCATCTGCATGCTTTGCAAAACTCCCTGCGCTATCTAATTCTGCCAAATGAAACAATTGCCTTGCTAGGCTGCTAGCGTAAGCTGCTTATACACGCGCACCAGTTTTTGCTGTGCTGTAGCGGTTTGGTCAGTCCTCTACACTGAGGTGATTTGGCTTTTCTGTAAAGAGGTGCCGGGGCCACGCACGGTCGCTGGCAGGCATTCCACCGCTGGCACCGCGCAAAAGCCATCATTGTACCTCTGCTGCTTTCATTACAGCAAGGTCATTTGGAACCGTGCTGGAGCCGTGCAGCACAGAGGGTTATGGGAGACCACAGAACCTTTGTTTGTGCTTAATAAGCGTGACGTGAGGGCAGCTGACGGTACGAGCAGGTGGAAAAGCTGGCAATAATTACAAGCCGCTGAAAGAGATTTGATAGATGGCACACCACCCTATCTACGTGAGGCGAGAGCAGCAGAATTATCCACTAATACCTCTCTCCTGTTCAGCGCCCGAGTGATGTCACTGCACAGCTCCAGACTGAGCACAATTAAAATGCAAGACTCACATCTGTTACTTATTGACAAGCGTACTAATTAGTATCCTGGAGCTTAACACTTCTGTAATCTCTGACTGTAGTGAGCTTTTGTTTAACCAGCAATATATTTTAGCCTAATGGAGCATGTTTTTGATTCATTTGAGTCATTTTTACATGACTAGGTAGATTTTCAGCCCTGTGGTGTATTTGCAGTCAGTGTAAGCACTGCAAGTGGCAGTGTACAGCTTTCTTTGACAGAGGAGGGCTAAATGCCTATACATCACACTGGCAGAGCAGTGCCTACTCTGATGGATGAATTGTGCCCATAATCCCCACCCCTCCCCTTCCCCTTATCTTTCTACTCTGTCACCTAAAGTGAGTTAAGGGGCCTATACACTCAACCGATTTTTGGCCGATCGATATCGATCGATCGCAAATCGATTGACCAATCTATTTGCGTCCGATTTCAATCAATCTGACATGTTGGAAAAATTTGGCTTATCTCTAGAGATGGCTTATCAATTTGTATTGGGCCTAATGGAAATCTGATGGCAACAAAATGCCATCAGATCAATTTTCAATAGATTTCATACTGAAATCTATTGGAAATCTGTTCCTAGTAAAAAATGTTTTTAAACCCATCAGATAGATCAGAAAACCTACTGATGATTTATCTGCTGCTAATCTAACAAGTGTATGACCACCTTTAAGGTGTCCATACTCTGATAGATTTGCGGCAGATTCGGCCATAAGATTTCTGTCAGATGCCGGTCAGGTAGAATCTGACAGGGATCTATCTGATGTGTGCCACACACTAGGAACAGATTTCCAATAGATTCCACAATGAAATCTATTGAAAATTGATCTAAATGCATTACTGCACCATTATGCTGGGAATACACTGCTCGATTCTGAGCCATTAAGATGGCTTAATAGATAATTTCCCACATGTCTGATCTCCAGCCCAATCGATTCGCTGCTCGATTCCACATTGAAGTGAATTGAAAAAGATAATAGAAACGAGCGGAAGGTAAGAGAATTGCCTGCGGAATCGAGCGGCAAAATCGAGCTGTGAATGCCCAGCATTAGATCCAATGCAAATCTATGGGCCATCAATCTGCTGCCAGCAGCAGATAAACCTAGATTTTCCATCCTGTCAGATCAAATCGATCAAAAGCACCCTCAAATCCATTGATCACCTGATTCTATAGAATCGATTTGCGATCTAATCGATCAATTGCTGAAATTGACCAGTGCATGGGCCCCTTTAGTCAGTGTTAACTGATAATGCATGGACTTCATAGAAAATATAGTCTTTGTCTTTATTAGGTTTAAAACTAACATAATTTTTTTTATTTTTTATTAGAGGCATTGTAGTAACCTACAATAGAATGCAATAAATTATTCAGGATACCCACTTTTATGGTAATTTTCCTGGTTTCAGAAACACTTCCTACAGTATTCCTATATATTGCTGTATATTGGTATGCAGCCCCGCCCCCCACTTATGTTTGGCCTAGGCTGATAAGCTATGTGGAATTCTCCCCTCCCCTGAGCCTGCTTGGAGACCGGGTACATTTTGTACTGGCTTTTGAACTCTCAGTAACGAACATTCCTCTAAATAAGCTGTACCTGACAGTATGAAAGATGTCACCACCTGTGATAAAATTCAAAGTGTAAAGGTCAGGAAAGATTTTACAATGGGTGACTCAGACTATATACATTTAAAAAAAATAAAAAAATAAACTCATTCTATTCATTATGTTTAAAGAGGCCCATACACTGGTCGATTTCAGCCATAATTCGATCGATCGATTCTATAGAATCGATAGATCAGAAATCGAGTCTTTCAAATCTATTGATTGATCGATTTGTGGCCGATTTCGATCGATTTCAATGGATTTGATCTATCTGACTGGATGGAAGATCTAGGTCAATCTGCTGCTGGTAGCAGATCCATGGCCCATAGAGTTGCATTGGATGTAATGGTCCAATAATGCATTTAGATAGATTTTCAATAGATTTCATTCTGAAATCTATTGGAAATCTGTTCCTAGTGTGTGGCACACATCAGATTCCTGTCAGATTAGACTTGACAGGCATCTGACAGAAATCTATCTGATGGTCAAATCTGCTGCAAATCTGTAAGTGTATGGCCACCTTAACCGATTCCGGCCCGACTCAGTACAAATCTACGGCGGGCAGGGGGCGCTGCGGTCCTGAACGGACGTATCTTCTACGTCCCATTGACCGCACGCCCCCGCCATTCCCGTCGCTCCACCGAAATTCGCATGCTCTGCCGCTGCTATGACGGCAGAGCACTGTGAGCCGGGCAGGCTCCTGGCCCTGTCTTTCATGTAAGCAGCTCCCATTGGCTTACATGGGAAAACAGGGTCAGGAGCCAATGAGAGCGGCTCCTGACCCGCTCACATGACTCTTCCGTCATAGAGACGGAAGAGTCTGTATCCTGGGGGTCCCGGCGATTGGCGATGACGGCGGTAAGGTGCGGCGATTCGGGAATCCGTCGGGATTGGACCAGCGGTCGCTGGTCCTTAGGTGCCCGGAGACCGCTCGTCCGAAAGTGGTTAAAGAGGAACTGTCGCAAAAATCTTAACATTTAAAACCTATACAAATAATAAGTACATTTCTCCCAGAGTAAAATGAGCCATAAATGACTTTTCTCCTATGTTGCTGTCACTTACAGTAAGTAGTAGCAATCTGACTTTACCGACAGGTTTTGGGCTAGTCCATCTCTTCATGGGGGATTCTCAGCATGGCCTTTATTCTTTATAAAGACATTCCCTGAAAAAGATTTATACAAAGATGCTGGCCAGCTTCCCTGCTCGCTGCACACTATTTTAGCAGTTGGACAGAGCACTGCCATTCACTAAGTGCTTTTAAAAATAAAGAAAACCCTGAGAACCCCCCCTATGAGAAAATGGGCTAGTCCAAAATCTGTCGGTAATGACAGATTTCGACTTGTTACTGCAAGTGACAGCAACATAGGAGAAAAGTAATTTATGGCTCATTTTACTCTGGGAGAAATATACTTCTTATTTGTATATGTTTTAAATTTTAAGATTTTCGCGACAGTTCCTCTAAAAGCACTAAGTATTTAGTTAACTAATGAAAACTGCGGAGGATGTTTCCATTAGATTAGTGCAATGTGTTTGTGGTGCAATTTTCCCCGATTGCAATCGTCAGACCTGCTGCATTTGTTTCCCATCTGCTTGAGGTCCTGTACTTGTATAGAAGCACAGGAAAATCGCATAGCAATTGGACCGCCATGCATTTTTTCCATGATCCGACAATCCTAAATTGTTTCCTGCTTTTTTTTTTTTTTTTGGCACATAACTGAAACACATTGCAATTGCGCCGCACACCCGACAGATCAGGGCAGAATCGCTTTACTCCACCCCTAGTGGGAAGATGCTCTAAAACAATTATGGTTATAATAAATCTGATTTTTGCCTGCCCATGTTAACCACTTGCCGACCAGGGGTGATTTGCCTGATCTGTGCTGCGTGGGCTCTCCAGCCCGCAGCACAGATCAGTATTATGCCAGGGCGATCAGACTCCCCCCCCCCCCCCAACCCCCCCCCCCTTTTTTCCCCACTAGGGGGATGTCCTGCTGTGGGGGTCTGATCGCCGCCGGCTTGCTGCGCTTTGCGGGGGGCTCTTCAAAGCCCCCCTCCGCATCGTTTTCTGTGCTCCCTCCCTCTCCCTCACTACCTCTTCCTTCCTGGGCTGCGCAGGACGGACATCCGTCCTGCGCATTGAAGGATAGGCTTCAGCCTATCATATGCTGGCGATCCCCGGCCAATCAGAGGCCGGGGATCGCCGAGCTGCCCTACGGCGCTGCTGCGCAGCAGCGCCGTATGATGTAAACAGCGGGGATTTCTTCCCTGCGTGTTTACATTTTGCCGGCGAGCCGCGATCGGCGGCTCTCCGGCTGTTCACGGAGACACCCTCCGTGAACGGACATGGAAATGGAAACCCGCAGACGACCAGTTTACGCCAATCGGCGTTAGCTGGTCGTCAAGAGGAACTGAACCCAGAACTCATCTCTGCTCTAAAAGATAAGCAAAAAGTATAATTACCAGCCCACAGAACTCCTGCAATAAATCTACAGTGTCTACTTCCAGCTTTACATATTGCCTGTGTCTGCTGAGGACTGCTGAATTTCTGTGTGGACACAGCTGAGATATCAAATTACACTTGTGATCACTTAAAGAGGAGGGGGGATCAGACAGGGTGGATTCCTTTTTGTTTTCCTTGTGTCCTGTGCAAGAGTTCAGGTCCACTTTAAAAGTGCAGTCTCGTTTCAAGACTGAAGATCTGCTTTTTAAAACATTACCAGTGTGAGAATCCATTAAAACTGTGGATTAATCCTCTTCAGTCATCCATTTAACGGATCTTCTCATTTAATTCTTGTTTCTATTTAATAGCCTCCTCTTTAATTTCTCTTCTTGGACTTGCTGAAGAAATTGTAGCAGCTTCAAAGAGTAATATATGTTCCCAAAACTGAGGACCGTCTCGAGTAACGTTTTCTTTTCCCCAATGCTAATTTACCTTGAGGCAGATGTGATTGATGTTCCTGTATTAGCCGGCCCCATCAAGAATCTTTCATGCTCTGTTTAATAGGAATATTTTAATTAGAAAGATTCCTTTTGCAACTTTTAAGATGTGTGCATGCAAATCGGAAGCCATTTATAAAGATTTACATTCATCCCGATTTTTGGCTTAGATAACGTTCGTTTGAAGAGAAACTCAAACGCTGTGACCGCTGTACATTATTCAGCTCTGATTACGTTTAATAGTATGTCCTTGTGACAGTGTGGTGTGTGTTTCCATATCTCCTAACAGTGAGCTGGGCAGGTAACTGATCTGTGATGGTCTCAAAATGGATCTAAATCCATCTGTTTGTGATGTGGACACCGAGCGTTAATTGCAACCACCCACTTTGTAAACAAAGTTACAAGTGGATCTGAACTCAGAAGTTCTCTCTGCTCTAAAAGATACACAACAGCATAACAACCTTTAAACAAAAAACATTTCTTTGTTACAGCTAATACAAATCCTAAAATACATCGCACTGTTTCTACTTCCTGATTAATGGAAGCAGACATATTGCTAACATCCTGTGCTTTCAAATGAGCTTATCTGCCATCTCTGCTGTGGCAGTCATGTGACACAAGGGAGAGATCAGATTACAGCTTGTGATTAGACACATATGAGGGGGAATTAGACAGGCTAAACTCTCTAAATACATACAGGGTGCATTTCTCTGTTTTCCTTCTGTCCTGTGCAAGAGTTCAGGTCCACCTTAACAGTAGAATCCCTGTTATCCGGACCAGGCTGGGATTGCCTTATGCCGGATACTGTATGTGTTCTAGCCGGTTGCTTGAGAAGTGAAGCAACCAACCCCAATATAACACTAACCTCCCCCCTTGCAGAGCTTTGCACAGCAGAAGCAACTTATCGAACCTCTGAATTCCGCCTTCTACACTCCCAGCGCCTGTCCTGTGCCTTCAGGTGGCATGTTAGGTGCTGTGTATGCACGCAAGAAAGCTGCTGGGAGCTGCAGGAAGTGCAGTGGGCACCCGGAGGTTCAGTAAGTTGCTTCTACTCTACAAAGCTGTGCAAATCACCAAAGTACCGCCCCCTTTCTTCCTCCCAGTCACTGGGAAATTATTTTAAAGAGGAGCTTTAACCAAGGTTTGGACTTCATTCCAATCAGGAGCTGATACCCCCTTTCCACAAGTAATCTTTAATTCAGAGCGCTTTTTGCCTATCTTGAGCTACAGCATAGCAGACCACTTCCTATTTCCTACAGGGCTACAAGGGGCTGCATAATGAGTTTAAATGGTCTGAAACTCTGCATTTCCTCTTTGTTCTAAAATATTGTTTACAGCCTTACACCTACTACAAAATAAGTAGCACAACAGCATTCAAACAGTTTAACACAGCACTTTGTTCTTCAGTGGAAAGCTCCCTGCTGTATGATCCTCATCCGAAGAGGTAATATCATTTGTTTTTCTTTACATTCCTCTGTTGCTACAATTAGTTACAGCCAGCCACGTGCTGAAATGGAACTGCTCAGGAGCTAAGCAGAGACAGATGAGAAATTATCACTAGATAGCTGCTATATTTATATATTAAAATCTATGAATAAAATGCAATGGCAGCTTTCAGAGCAGATAAACTGCACTCTGGTAACTTGTAATTTGTAGACACACAATATCACTTGTGCCTAAAAGCAAATGGGATATCTCTATGGGTAATAAAAAGTAGGAAAACACATTTTTATTGAATGTGATGTCAGTGTTGTATACCACTTTATTATACAGTGTAAACAACCTTATTGTACAGAGTCAGCCACCATTTAGTAGTTGCTGTAGCTTGGTAATCTAGTATAACCTCTGATCAGACTGAAATTACTTTATTGGATTTAGTAGGTAGTTGAGGGGGAAGTTTGCTGTCACTCTGATGCTGCTCATGCTCGTAGGACGTGCTTTTCAGTACAGTACAGTGTGAGCGCAGTCATGCATGAGGCTGGATTATTACTCCACAGAAAATGACAATTATTAACAATACATTCTGTGCTGTAGGCAGGATTTTCTGCCTGTGCAGTGCAGCGAAGTTTGATCAAAGCTAATCAACTGTCACAATGTATTTGTTGTTAAAGGCCTAAAGAGTGCACTCTTGCCTTGTACTGGGGATATTTGTTCAGCGGTATCCTTGTCTCTTCCTGTACGTGATGTAGTGCACAGAGCAGTGTCTCAGTGATCGCTGCTGTATCAGGCAGTCGTATAGTGATGTTACATTACTGTAAAAGTTTCTTTTAGCGTAAATACAGCTTTAAAGGATCCATGTAACACATATTTTAACATTCTGCTGCTCCTTTAGTCCTCTGTATAATGGCAGCATAGAACAGGCCTGAAAATGGTTTGTGCAGAAAACACCCCGAAAAGGCTCAAAAGTGCCACTATAGAGTGTGACAGCTCCTCATCTGTCAGCAGGGCTGCTGATGGGAACAGGGATTCTTCACTTTCCTCGGTCTCTTCTACCTGACTAACGACTCCTAAACTGTTGGCTTTCATCACAGACTTCAGCTTCTTAGAAGATGGGTACTCTACACTGATGTGAAAGGAGAAATTCACAGTGAAAGTCACTACACACTATAGCTTTTTGTGTCAGACTGAGAGGGAGCTTACATGAACTCTAATCTAATAGTCTACAGGCCCAATATACCTTTCTCTGCCCCCTCATATCACTTCCCGATTATACCTCTGTCCCTCCCCTCAGACTGCTACTCATACCTCTGTCCCTCTCCTCATATTACCCATTATACTTCTGTACCTCTCCTCATATCATTACCCATTATACCTCTGTCCCTCTCCTCATATCCTTACCCATTATACTTCTGTCCCTCTCCTCATATCATTACCCATTATACTTCTGTCCCTCTCCTCATATCATTACCCATTATACTTCTGTCCCTCTCCTCATATCATTACCCATTATACTTCTGTCCCTCTCCTCATATCATTACCCATTATACTTCTGTCCCTCTCCTCCTATCATTACCCATTATACTTCTGTCCCTCTCCTCATATCATTACCCATTATACCTCTGTCCCTCTCCTCATATCCTTACCCATTATACCTCTGTCCCTCTCCTATCATTACCCATTATACTTCTGTCCCTCTCCTCATATCATTACCCATTATACCTCTGTCCCTCTCCTCATATCCTTACCCATTATACTTCTGTCCCTCTCCTCATATCCTTACCCATTATACCTCTGTCCCTCTCCTCATATCCTTACCCATTATACTTCTGTCCCTCTCCTCATATCATTACCCATTATACCTCTGTCCCTCTCCTCATATCCTTACCCATTATACTTCTGTCCCTCTCCTCATATCATTACCCATTATACCTCTGTCCCTCTCCTCATATCCTTACCCATTATACCTCTGTCCCTCTCCTCATATCACTTCCTGTTAGGCCTCTGCCCCTCCCCTCAGACTGCTACTCATTATACCTCTGTCACTCCTCCCATACTACTATCCATTATAACCCTGTCTCTCCACTCAAATCATTACCCATTATTCCTCTGTCCCTCGCTTCATACATCTTCCTTATACCTCTGTCTCTCCCCTCAGATTGCTACTTATTGTACCTCTGCCACTCCTCTAACACTATCCATTATAGCTCTGTCTCTTCCTTCACACTACTATCCCTTATACTTCTGTCCCTCCCTTCATACTTTATTATACCTTTTACTGTCAATCTGACTGCTGCCCATTATACCCCTGTCCCTCCCCTCAGGCTGATACCCATTATACCCCTGTCCCTCCCCTCAGCCTGATACCCATTATACCCCCGTCCCTCCCCTCAGACTGATACCCATTATACCCCTGTCCCTCCCCTCAGACTGATACCCTTTATACCCCTGTCCCTCCCCTGAGACTGGTACCCATTATACCCCTGTCCCTCCCTTCAGACTGATACCCATTATATACCCCTGTCCCTCCCTTCAGACTGATACCCATTATACTTCTGCCCCTCCCCTCGGACTGATACCCATTATACTTCTGTCCTTCCCCTCATACCACTATCTGCTATACCTCTCTCTCTGTTCCTACTTCCACTTATCATAACTCTGCTCCTCCCCTCATACTTCTACTCATTATAATTCCGCTTCTCCTCTCATACTACTCATTATATATCTGCCCCTCTCTCCAACCCAGAACTCAGCTATTTGTTTATTTTTGGCAATGTCAGTCTGTATATTGTTCCTGTCAAGAATGTTCATTTTGAGTTTGAACCTCTTACCATCATTACTTGACAGAGGCGCTGAGCTTTGCAACAGACCTGTATAAGTACATGCTACATTTTGTATTGCCTGTAAAACTTGCTGCACTTGCTTTTTTTGAAGTATACAAATACATTTTTGTTGTTTTGAATATATACAACAGTCTCTTTGTGTGTCTGCTTGGAGGAGGTAATTCCTCTTCTGCCTCCTCATTTTAACATTTTTAGTAAATGTTATTCTTTTGGTGCCTCTGTCTGCATATACAGTATCATCATTACTTGTCTACATACAGCTATTGGCATTTCAGTTACTGCCATGAAGTAATCATCCTATTGGATTGTAGGGACAAAGTGAAAAGTGTGATTTCTTTTAGGAAAGTCTGGGGAGACTGTAAAACCGTAGTAAAAGTACTAATGATTTCATATTGATGCAAATCTATGCAGCTTAGATATAGATCAGCCAGATGCTGCATTTGATTGGCTGATTTCCAAGTTGCGTGAATTTGCTCAACATTTGCATTAACTTGAAAGCATTTCAGCATTTCATTGACACTGCTTAAATATTACATGCGTGAGGTTTAACCTCTCCATTCTGCTTTTGAATACACAAAGCATTTCAAGAGCAAAGGGCTTGAAATACTGATTAGAGTTCTCTGAGATCCATCCAGATGGCTTGTGGTTCTAGTCTGCAGTATTGGCTCTGAGGAAGGTGTGGGAGAAGCTGTAGTCACAGAGGTATGTATGGACTCTGCAGACATAAGGTGATTATGTTTTCCAGATTCAGGAAGAACATTTGCACATGCCCTTGGAATTTCGGAACAAGTTTCTATATGGTTGTAAGGGGCAGTGATACAATGGTGCTCCTTCATTAAAGGGAACCTGTAGTGAGCAGCATATGGAGGTTGCTGTATTTATTTCCTTTTAAACAATACCAGCTGCTTGGTTGTCCTGCGGATCTTATGGGCTTCAGTACTGTCTGAATCGCACACC